>NW_026869740.1:366359-732718 GCF_905332965.1 Bombus pascuorum | reverse complement strand
GCAGAATAATCAACATAAAAATCCGCATATGAGCAGATATTACGTAATTTTATGTTATTAACCTTTGTTGTTTAAATAATACATAGTGCTGTGTTATATTTCGCAGGTCAGTATACATACTGTATCTCCGTTATCTTGTCATTTATGGAAAAGCTATAGCCACGATGTGTTGGACGTGTGACAAGCAACTACTTAACCCAACTCGTATTCATCCTGCAAATATCGCATTTTATATTTAATAACTGTAGTACGTCTATATACTGGCTTATCATTAGGCTAATTAATCATTGCGTCTACTTTCCATTTTGTGGAGTTTATAAATTGTACACTTATTGCTCGCAAGTATGAGGTTATATATAAATTGTGTAATTATGTTTTATTTTCCTGTATTCGGTGGTAGCAATTATTATTTTTTTTAATATTTAATATTTATTTATTCTATAAGTTCTAATTGTTAATGTTTCAATGTATACATTATTGAATTTGACCATTATGTACTACAATTTTACTACTATGATACTTTTAATTATTGTGTATATATAATATATATTTTATTTCAAATTTTATTATAATTTATTTACTTATGTTACATATTCATTTAATTATTTGAGTATTAGATTCACATATTATGTTTATTATTTTATATTAGATTTATAATGTTGTTTTGGTTGTTCGGTTTTTTGGTGCGCTTAATCATTCATATACATAATTATAGATGATAATTGATAATTTTTAATGTTAATTTCTGATTGTGGATAGTGGATAGCCCCCTAGTTATCATCTACTTTAGGTCAATCAGTGAAACTATTCTGTGATTTATACTTTTTTGCTACCATATAGATTTAAATTGCGTCTGTTGTCTTTTCTTTAGATTTAAAACACTACTATTGTATATTCATATCGTATTGCTATTATTAATGTTTTCTTTATTTATTCACTAATCTATTATGCAATAGTTTCTTAATAGCCAGCCTATCCGAATTGAGAACTAAATTATAGACTAACTAGTTATTTCTCTAAGCAAACGATGGCGCTGATAGCCAATGTTTAAAGTTACTTTGGTAAACCAATTCAAATTAATCACATTTATTAATGCACTGATATTTTATTAGATGGCGCTCTTGTGGCCCGTCTGACTAATTTCACCGGAGGGAGTCACGAAAGGCAATATGGCAACGGTCTAAATTCTTTCCGCGAGTCGTCCATAACATTGTACTTATATTGCATTTCAATTACTTGTAAAATATTTTCGCGTGTATTACTTATATACTGATAGGACAGTTTCTCAACTTTAGGTGCTCCATCATGATGTCTGCCGATGGTGTATTTGGTGGATGATTTTATTACATGTTGTATTTTATTTTATGTATTATTAGTTGATTGCAGTTTTAGTTTTAATTTTTGTTATCTTTTTCGTTTCTGTTTCACTGCGGCGCTCTGCGCTTTACGTTCTATATAGTGATTTTAACTCCTACATAATTCGTCTAAATTCTCCAAATACAAACAAAACCTCTAACAAATTTTAATGTATTTTCATTATTTGGCAGGTCAGTGTATATATATCTCAATCATCTTGGTATTTAAAGGATTGTCGCAGTAAGGTAGAAGCAAGCCAACCACGATGCCTCTCATATGTATTTAGTAAGTTATGATTATTTGTATTAATGTTCTATGCTCAAATATCTAATCCTTTGTGTAAATAGACCTCTGCATATGTTCTAATGATGCGTGTCAATCATGATGTCTCTTGTATTGTAACTATTTATTAATTTATGCAAGTGACGTTTCGTAGTTATGAATCTCTACCAATCCATTTTATTAGGGTAAGTCATCCGCTAATTATTACTTTTCTATTGTACTATTTCAATATCTATATTGCAGATTATACTTCATTAATTTTTAGTTTGTATACTATTGAGGTTGACTGATAGAGGAACGAGTGGATGAATGTACAATAGAAGAATATATTGAAATAAGTATAGGTATAAGTATAAGTACAGGTATAACCTATATGGATCCAAATGCTGACTCTTACATTGTTACAATACAATAGAGAATCATCATAGGGATCGCGTTCACATATTTATATCAAAGGACGTTACCAAAAAGTTCACCTTGATGTGTATCTCTATCTGAAGGCTACAAGAAACAGTAATAGAAATCTACTTATAGCTCTTTTGTTTCTAGACATTGCAACCCAAAACGAAATTGATATTCAAAGGCACAATAATATGGACCCTTTCTTATTTTCATTAAATTCTACTATCTTCATAACAGCGGTCTCTGGGTCACGGATATACAAAAGAAAAGATGTTTAATGTTAATAGCTTACATAATTTCATTTTATAATATTCCCATACCCATTTCTGTTACGGCCTTAATTATTTGCAACTGTGAATAAATAATAATTGACAATTATAATAATTATTTCCTATTATTAATCTATTTGGTTACTAATTTAATTATATTCATCGATCTCTTTATTTTATGCAATGTACACATCTTCTATCATTTATATTATATTATTATCGTGCTACTATTTATTCCATACAACTAATGATTAATTAATTAATTTTCTAGGTATGCAGCCACAAACGTCTCCTCAACAAATATGGACCTTCCATCATTATTTCCAAATTATTTTACAGCATGATACGTACGTATGTGTTTACTAATCAGCACAATGTTGTATTAATCACTAACATTCGATTTGAACCTTTAATAATCACATAATATTATTATTTAATTCGGAAAGCTTCTTTTCAATTTCAAACTTTCATTTGTATTTACGCTTGATGTTGATATTTAATGCGATGACAACGAACTTTTCCTGATGAGACATTGTCTTTCCAAAGGTTTTTTTTAGATTCTTAACTGTTTTCAAACTTAATCTTAGTTTGGATTTTAATTTAAATTGCTATCTTTGTAACTTTAAATAGTTTGACATTGTATTATTTTGACCCACAGAACCTTGCTTAACGTTAAATAGCTAAAATTACTGTCTTTTTTTATCTTCTCACACTTATTTCTGTTCCACCCTTAATTATTTACAGATGTGAATAAATAATAACTGACAATTATAATAATTATTTTCTATTGTTAATTTATTTGGATACTAACTTAATTATATTCATCGAACTGTTTATTTTATGCAATGTACACATCTTCTATCATTTATATTATATTATTATCATGCTACTAATTATTCCATACATAATGATTAATTAATTAATTTTCTAGGTATGCAGCCACAAACGACTCCTCAACAAATATGGACCTACCATCATTATTTCCAAATTATTTTACAGCATGATACGTACGTATGTGTTTACTAATCAGCACAATGTTGTATTAATCACTAACATTCGATTTGAACTTTTAATAATTACATAATATTACTATTTAATTCGCAAAGCTTCTTTTTAATTTCGAACTTTCATTTGTATTTATGCTTTATGTTAATATTTAATACGATGCCAACGAACTTTACCTGATAAGACATTGTCTTTCCAAGGGTTTTTTAGATTCTTAATTGTTTTTAAACTTAATCTTAATTTGGATTTTAATTTAAATTGCTATCTTTGTACTGTTAAATAGTTTGACATTGTATTATTTTGACCCACAGCACCTTGTTTAGCGTTAATATCTTAAACTACTTTCTTTTGTTATCTTCCCACACTAATTTCTGCTGCTCCCATAATTATTGCGGTTGTGAATAAATAATAATTGACAATTATAATAATTATTTCCTATTATTAATCTATTTGGTTACTAATTTAATTATATTCATCGATCTCTTTATTTTATGCAATGTACACATCTTCTATCATTTATATTATATTATTATCGTGCTACTATTTATTCCATACAACTAATGATTAATTAATTAATGTTCTAGGTATGCAGCCACAAACGTCTCCTCAACAAATATGGACCTTCCATCATTATTTCCAAATTATTTTACAGCATGATACGTACGTATGTGTTTACTAATCAGCACAATGTTGTATTAATCACTAACATTCGATTTGAACCTTTAATAATCACATAATATTATTATTTAATTCGGAAGGCTTCTTTTTAATTTCGAACTTTCATTTGTATTTACGCTTGATGTTGATATTTAATGCGATGACAACGAACTTTTTCCTGATGAGTCATTGTCTTTCCAAAGGTTTTTTTAGATTCTTAACTGTTTTCAAACTTAATCTGAGTTTGGATTTTAATTTAATTTGCTACCTTTGTACTGTTAAATAGTTTGACATTGTATTATTTTGACCCACAGCACCTTGCTTAACGTTAAATAGCTTAAATTACTGCCTTTTTTTTATCTTCCCACACTTATTTCTCTTGCACCCTTAATTATTTACAGATGTGAATAAATAATGGTCGACAATTATAATAATTGTTTCCTATTATTAATTTATTTGGTTACTAACTTAATTCTATTCATCGATCTCTTTATTTTATGCAATGTACACATCTTCTATCATTTATATGATGTAATTGTCATGCTGCTAATTATTCCGCACAACTAATGATTGATTTATTAATTAGTTTTCTAGGTATGCAGCCATCAACGACTCATCAACAAATATGGACCTTCCGTCATTATTTCCAAATTGTTCCACAACATGATACGTAGGTATGTGTTTGCTAATCAGTACAATGTTGTATTAACCTACTAACATTCAATTTTAACTTTTAATAATTACATAATATTACTATTTAATTCGGGTGGCTTCTTTTTAATTTCGAACTTTCATTTGTATTTACGCTTGATGTTGATATTTAATGCGATGACAACGAACTTTTTCCTGATGAGTCATTGTCTTTCCAAAGGTTTTTTTAGATTCTTAACTGTTTTCAAACTTAATCTTAGTTTGGATTTTAATTTAAATTGCTATCTTTCTACTGTTAAATAGTTTGACATTGTATTATTTTGCCCCCCAGCACCTTGTTTAGCGTTAAATAGCTTAAATTACTGTCTTTTTTTATCTTCCTACAATTATTTCTCTTGCACCCTTAATTATTTACAGATGTGATTAAATAATAATTGACAATTATAATAATTGTTTCCTATTATTAATTTATTTGGTTACCAACTTAATTCTATTCATCGATCTCTTTATTTTATGCAATGTACACATCTTCTATCATTTATATGATATAATTATCATGCTGCTAATTATTCAGTACAACTAATGATTGATTTATTAATTAGTTTTCTAGGTATGGAGCCATAAACGACTCATCAACAAATATGGACCTTCCGTCATTATTTCCAAATTGTTCCACAACATGATACGTAGGTATGTGTTTACTTATCAGCACAATGTTGTATTAATCACTAACATTCGATTTGAACCTTTAATAATCACATAATATTATTATTTAATTCGGAAAGCTTCTTTTCAATTTCAAACTTTCATTTGTATTTACGCTTGATGTTGATATTTAATGCGATGACAACGAACTTTTTCCTGATGAGACATTGTCTTTCCAAAGGTTTTTTTGGATTCCTAACTGTTTTTAAACTTAATCTTAATTTGGATTTTAATTGAAATTGCTATCTTTTTAACTTTAAATAGTTTGACATTGTATTATTTTGACCCACAGAACCTTGCTTAACGTTAAATAGCTAAAATTACTGTCTTTTTTTATCTTCCCACACTTATTTCTCCTGGACCATTTATTATTTACAGCTGGGAATAAATAATGGTCAACAATTATAATAATTATTTCCTACTATTAATTTATTTGGTTACTAACTTAATTCTATTCATCGATCTCTTTATTTTATGCAATGTACACATCTTCTATCATTTATGTGATATAATTATCATGCTACTAATTATTCCGTACAACAAATGATTGATTTATTAATTAGTTTTCTAGGTATGCAGCCATAAGCGACTCATCAACAAATATGGACCTTCCGTCATTATTTCCAAATTGTTCCACATCATGATACGTAGGTATGTGTTTACTAATCAGTACAATGTTGTATTAATCACTAACATTGAATTTTACCTTTTAATAATTACATAATATTACTATTTAATTCGGAAAGCTTCTTTTTAATTTCGAACTTTCATTTGTATTTACGCTTGATGTTGATATTTAATGCGATGACAACGAACTTTTCCTGATGAGACATTGTCTTTCCAAAGGTTTTTTTAGATTCTTAACTGTTTTCAAACTTAATCTGAGTTTGGATTTTAATTTAATTTGCTACCTTTGTACTGTTAAATAGTTTGACATTGTATTATTTTGACCCACAGCACCTTGCTTAACGTTAAATAGCTTAAATTACTGTCTTTTTTTATCTTCCCACACTTATTTCTCCTGGACCATTTATTATTTACAGCTGGGAATAAATAATGGTCGACAATTATAATAATTATTTCCTACTATTAATTTATTTGGTTACTAACTTAATTCTATTCATCGATCTCTTTATTTTATGCAATGTACACATCTTCTATCATTTATCTGATATAATTATCATGCTACTAATTATTCCGTACAACTAATGACTGATTTATTAATTATCTTTTTAGGTATGCAGCCATAAACGACTCATGAACAAATATGGACCTTCCGTCATTATTTCCAAATTATTTTACAACATGATACGTACGTATGTGTTTACTAATCAGTACAATGTTGTATTAATCACTAACATTCGATTTGAACTTTTAATAATTATATAATATTACTATTTAATTCGCAAAGCTTCTTTTTAATTTCGAACTTTCATTTGTATTTATGCTTTATGTTAATATTTAATACGATGCCAACGAACTTTACCTGATGAGACATTGTCTTTCCAAAGGTTTTTTAGATTCTTAACTGTTTTCAAACTTAATCTGAGTTTGGATTTTAATTTAATTTGCTACCTTTGTACTGTTAAATAGTTTGACATTGTATTATTTTGACCCACAGCACCTTGCTTAACGTTAAATAGCTTAAATTACTGTCTTTTTTTATCTTCCCACACTTATTTCTCCTGGACCATTTATTATTTACAGCTGGGAATAAATAATGGTCGACAATTATAATAATTATTTCCTACTATTAATTTATTTGGTTACTAACTTAATTCTATTCATCGATCTCTTTATTTTATGCAATGTACACATCTTCTATCATTTATGTGATATAATTATCATGCTACTAATTATTCCGTACAACAAATGATTGATTTATTAATTAGTTTTCTAGGTATGCAGCCATAAGCGACTCATCAACAAATATGGACCTTCCGTCATTATTTCCAAATTGTTCCACAACATGATACGTAGGTATGTGTTTACTTATCAGCACAATGTTGTATTAATCACTAACATTCGATTTGAACCTTTAATAATCACATAATATTATTATTTAATTCGGAAAGCTTCTTTTCAATTTCAAACTTTCATTTGTATTTACGCTTGATGTTGATATTTAATGCGATGACAACGAACTTTTTCCTGATGAGACATTGTCTTTCCAAAGGTTTTTTTGGATTCCTAACTGTTTTTAAACTTAATCTTAATTTGGATTTTAATTTAAATTGCTATCTTTTTGACTGTTTAATAGTTTGACATTATATTATTTTGACCCACATCGCCTTGCTTAACGTTAATAGCTTAAACTACTTTCTTTTATTATCTTCTCACACTAATTTCTGTTGCTCCCATAATTATTGCGGTTGTGAATAAATAATAATTGACTATTATAATAATTATTTCCTATTATTAATCTATTTGGTTACTAATTTAATTATATTCATCGATCTCTTTATTTTATGCAATGTACACATCTCTTATCATTTATATCATATAATTATCATGCTGCTAATTATTCCGTACAACTAATGATTAACTATTTAATTTTCTAGGTATGCAGCCGTAAACGACTCATCAACAAATATGGACCTTCCGTCATTATTTCCAAATTGTTCCACAACGTGATACGTAGGTATGTGTTTACTAATCAGTACAATGTTGTATTAATCACTAACATTGAATTTTAACTTTTAATAATCACATAATATTACTATTTAATTCGGAAGCTTCTTTTTAATTTCGAACTTGCATTTGTATTTATGCTTGATGTTGATATTTAATGCGATGACAACGAACTTTACCTGCTGAGACATTGTCTTTCCAAAGGTTTTTTAGATTCTTAACTGTTTTTAAACTTAATCTTAATTTGGATTTTAATTTAAATTGCTATCTTTGTACTGTTAAATAGTTTGACATTGTATTATTTTGACCCACAGAACCTTGCTTAACGTTAAATAGCTTAAATTACTGTCTTTTTTTATCTTCCCACATTTATTTCTCTTGCACCCTTAATTATTTACACCTGTGAATAAATAATAATCGACATTTGGTCTTGGCAGAACTGTTCTGTATGGCTTCAACAGTCGGAAGACTGCTAGCCGATGTGGACACTGACACCTCAAATTGAAATATCGTAACAGAACCGTCTGCGCTGCTCCCGCCGACTATAGTTTGTGGCCTTCGTTGGAAACAGAAACAAAACCGAGCGACCCCCTTAACCATAAATTAATTGAATATGACGCGCAACAAAATTATAAAATTATTACAAAACAGCCATTTCTCCGAAGAAATTGGCACTCTCCGTAAGAATCGATACGTGGTGATAAAAGGAAAGCTCACGCGACTCAATCCATTTATCGATATGGAAGGAATATTGCGAGTTGGGGGCCGACTGGGTCACTCGCCTATGCCTTTCGCCCAAAGACATCCGATCATATTTCTTAAATCATCCGGAACACAGGCCACGTTATACGCAGTAAGACAACGGTACTGGTCCATCGACGGCCGAGGTCAAGTCTGGCGTACGGTAAAGGGTTGCGTCCGTTCCTGTCGCGCCAATCCAGCGCCGATGATAGGTAATCTGCCGGTGGCGCGAGTAACAGAAACTCGCTCATTCACCAACGTAGGCGTCGATTATTGTGGATCATTTTACACCAGGGAGAATCGCCACAGCTTCAAGGTTTACGTGACCGTTTTCGTATGCATATCAGTCAAGGCAGTGCATATCGACCTCTTTAGCGACCTCACGAGCGAAGCCTTCACTGTCGCACTTCGAAAATTCATTGTGCGACGAGGGTTTTGCTCGACCATCTATTCCGACAGCGGCACAAATTTCGTTGAAGCCAATAACGAACTGCGAGGACTTCGTAGCCTGCTACAATCGGACGATCATAAAGAAAGTGTACAAGCATTCTTATCCGATCGGCAAATTGAATGACGTTTCATTCCCCCTCACTCCACGCATCTCGGCAGATTATGGGAAGCTGCGGTGAAGTCGTTCAAACGTCACCTCAGACGCATCGTCGGCAACGAGTTACATTCGAACATTTCAACACCCTTATCATCGAAATTGAATCCAATCTTAATTCAGGACCGCTAACACCAATCTCCACTGACCCCAGTGACTTCCTGGTTCTCATTCCCTGCCACTTCCTCATTGGCAATTCATTAATGAGTTTGCGGGAGCGAGATTTCAAGGACACCCCATCCAACCGGCTCTCCAGATGGCGATATTCAGCAATTAAAACAACATTCTTGGAACCGCTGGCACCGGAAATATCTACATTCATAGTATCCAGGAAGGTAAGATTGTCATCCTCAGAGAGGACAACGCGCCCTGAATGCAGTGGCCTTTATGCCGAATCGTCAAGGTCCATCTAGGCGTCGATATTATTCGAACAGCTACGATTCAGACGGCAAAGAGTATCTTGGATCTGGGCGTCAAAAGGTTTGTTCCACTCCCAATTCAACCCGATCTCAAGAAACTCCGCTTTACGTGCATGGTGTATGGATGATATGTTCCGTCAGATATATCCCGAGAAACATTTCCTTGACGTTCCTTGTTTCGATTTTGATTTTATTTAATAACGTATATTAGCGTATTTTTTATATATATGTGTGGGTGTGTGCGTTTATTTATATGTATATATATGATTGTTAGTCCATTAAGTATGTAGTATGTTGCTTTTGTTGTACCGTTGATTTTCTTTAATCGTCGTTATTCTTGATTAGTTTTCCAAGTCGCGAGTCACACTACTCGCGTATTCTATCTTTTGTCTCGCGTTACGGCCCGTGCGGAGCACGGGTCACGACATCCCCCTCCCCCTCCCCCGCTCTTGGGTTTAAAATTTCCAGAGGAATCGTTTCCCTTAGTTCACATAGAATGGATGTTTCGGCGTTGGGTTGTCGGACCACCGCAGTGGTTGATATTATTGATATTCCTTGAGGTTGTGTTGTTTGGTCGTCGGTGGCGCGTCTTCTTTGCATGTATAGTAGTAAATGGGTAACTGAGCTATATATCGCTCTAAGTAGCGCGATTCCGCAACCGTAATTCTCGCGCAAGTGGTATCAGTATATAATTATATCCACTGCTATTTTGGTTAATTTTAATATTATGAAAATCCCAATTATCGCGTCTTTTTCATTGTGGTTGAAGCGTTTTCGTCCATGATTCCCAAGATGGGTACAGTTCCTGATACGATTGTTTTCCCTGTCTCCACTTTCTATCGTATTCAATACCGCAGTTTTCTCCGCCGGAAACATAACGTCGTCCCTAAATGCATCTAAGTCTTTCTGGGTGTATATTCCACTCCTAGCTAGCGACAATGGCGCTGAGTAGTGCTATGCTTGGCGTGCTTCTGGGTGAAGCTCTTGCGATGCGATCGTTTCCATTGGTTTCGATACGAACTGGTGCCAAAGTCCATCGATATTATATAATGTAGGCAGCATTTTCCGCAGGGAGGGCTCACTTATGTGAGTCTATGGGGGCTGGCAAATCCACGTTCCCGCAGCGAGGACTGTTGGGACAAGCGTCCCGTTTACGTGAGTCCTCTATGTACACCGCAGGGAAGATCGCCAGGAGTGTAATGCATTTGACCACGGTTATACTTTCTGTATGTGACCTTGGGTAGTAGCGCAGCCATAATCCTGATTCCAAGGGTGGGACCGTCGAGATAAGTTCCGGGGACAAAAGTACTTTCAGGCCTCCACTTATGTGAGTCCCATCTGGGTCTGCCGAGCAAAGCTAGCAGGTCGCCGAGCCACCAGTGACGTGGCCGTACATCCACGCCGATAGTCCCACCAATGACTAAAGTTGGGACCGCGGGGGTCGTTTAAAGTCCGGAGAGAGTTGCGACGCCTCAGCTCGGCCAATTTGGGTTGAACTCATGGGTGTAGTGCTTGAAGGCCAAATGCTGGCCAAACGGCCGATAAGGGATACTTGCCTCCCCCGATGGCCGGCCGTAGGTGAGCAGCGTCCCAACTGCTCCGGAACTATCCTGGAGAAATCGCAGGACTGGGAAACAAGCCTAACTAGTACAGGCAGCAAGGTCTGGTTACCGAGTGCGCTGGTTGGGCGTGATCCCAAAGCTAGCTGTTATTTCCCTCTTTGTGATATTTTAACATTTGAACCCTCTTTTGACCTCATTATACACGCCAAATGGAGCGCACGTTTGTTTTAGTGGCCAAACGAGCCCAGCACCGCGCAAAATGCAATCTTTTGAATACTTTGCCTGAGATTTGTTATTATTTCCTTCCTGTTTGAGATATTTTGACGTTTGAGAGCTGTTTTCCGTCCATTTTACACGCCGCATATGGCGTGCGTCTGTTTTAATCCTTTCGTTTCGAGCGTCGCTTATAGGCGGCACCCGCGAGATGACCTATGGGTACGAGTGCCGCTTATAGGCGACATCCACGAGGTGACCTGTAAGTACGATTACCGCATATAGGCGGCGACCATGCGACGAATCCTAAGTCCGGCACTCCATATATCCGGCATCCAAATGATACATACACAAATGCTATCTGTAGTCAATGATATATTTTTTCGTTATCGCAGAACGTTTGAAGTGGCAGAACATTTTCTGTTGATTTTATTGACATATTGGATTAATCACTTCTTAAAGTTACTCATTGTTGAAACAACATCAAATCGTTTCACATAATATATTTCAAACATCCAAACGATCGTATACTGTTTCATACTAAAAAATCTATTAAATTCATTGACAGTGAAACGATATTTCATATACGGTTCTTATAAGAATTATTGTTATTTAAGACTTAGGAAAACGTATATACAGCAACCACGTACACTGTGCGTATTTCATTCAGTGACAGTACTGCAGCGGTATGGACTACCGAAGCGAAAGGGTTAACTTCAAAACCTGTCCAGCACCGCGCAAAATACAAACATTTTGCAGATTTTGAGTAAGATTTGCTGTTATTTCTGTCCTGTTTGTGATATTTTGATGTTAGAATGCTGTTTTCACTCCATGCTACACGCCCAGTATAGCGCGCGTCTGTTTTAACGTTCAAACCAGCCTAGTATCGCGCAAAATGCAAACATTTTGTAGATTTTGAATGAGATTTGCTGTTATTTCGCTCTTGTTTGAGATATTTTGGCGTTTGAACACTGTTTTCACTCCGTATTTATCCCTTAGTGACACCTGCGTAGCCACAGTTATTTTCTGTCGTGTCCCTGTGTTTTCCTTGCAATATTTTTCCAACCAGTGTTTAATGCTTTTTAACTGCTTACCACTATCTGCATTTAGTATTCCTTGTGTTGGATCTCTTGTAGTTGAGATTTTCAGTTTCTTTGTAGTTCTTGCCGTATTTAGCATTACGGCTTCCAGCATTTTCATCAAGCCCTTGAACTCCATAGGACATATTGTTTCCTTGTCTTTTTCTTCCGAGGAGGAGGATATTTCCTCCGCGTACTCTTCTGATGTCCCGCTATCGTCCCTTCATTTTTGGCTAGGATCTCACTTTTTGTTGATATCTTTGTTGTTTGATATTTTTTGTTGCTTTCCGTGTATGGAGTATGGTATTTACTTTGATCCGTTAGCTCAGCCGGTGAGTCAACTTCCGTTTCACTTTTTGGTCAGTTCCCTTTCGACTGCGGAAGAGTGCAGACGTGCCGGGTGCCCGGAGAGGTCTCTCCGTTGAAACCGGACGTGGAAAAAAGTGGCCCCGAAAGTGCGGAAAGCGGGGAAAACAAAGCAATGCAACGAGTGCCACCGTTCAGGATATCAAACAACGGCGAAACATATGCCATACACAAAAACATGGAAATCCAAGAACGCACAGAAACCGAAATGAATATCACTCAAATGAGTGACGAGAGAAACACCACCAACAACGATCTAACACAACAAGACGAAAGCTGGAAGGTCGTAACTCCCAGCAAAAGAAGAAAATTAATAACAAACGCAAATACTAGGAGGGCTGCAGAAACAGAAAGGAAGCAATGGCTCCAGGAAATTCCTCTACAAAACCCCTTCAGCGCACTGCCACAAGAGAAGGAACCAGACACAACGGAAAAACCAACACACAACACCAAACCACCACCAATTTACATCGACGCGCAGATAATAGACCCCCTCCTCGAACTGCTAAACAACACGGCAAGCAAAGAAAATTACAACATCAAACAACTAAAATTAGATCAAATAAAAGTGCAAACGAACACCCCAGAAACCTATAGAAAAGTGATAAAGCTGCTAAAGGAAAAGAACGCTGGATACCACACCTACCAATTGAAATCGGATAAAAGCTACAAAGTAGTAATCAGAGGATTACACCCAAGGACAAACACAAGCAACATATGTGAGGAACTAGCCAAAATCGGACACCAGGTAAGGGTAATAAATAACATAACCAGATTTGATACCAAACAACCACTATCGCTATTCCTAATAGAACTAGAACCGAACAAAAATAACAAGGAAATCTATGATATAAAACAAATCCTGAACACAATAATCACAGTTGAAACACCCAGACACAAAAAAGACATACCGCAATGCATGCGGTGTCAACAATATGGACACACAAAAAACTACTGCAACAGAAACCCGGTGTGTGTCAAATGCGCAGAAAAGCATTTCACAACGTACTGCCCATACATGGGAAAAATGAACGAGGTAAAGTGCTACAACTGCAACGGAAACCACCCAGCCAGCTACAAAGGCTGCCCAGCCAGAAAAATACTCCAACGTAAATTGTTTCCGCCGCCTAGAAGCAGGACATATAACTACCACCACACACAACAAGACAGGACAGAAGCTGAGACACCAATAAAAGTACATCACGTAATGAACAACAACCACAACAATACCAACACCACTGGCAGTCGAAGCTACGCGCAAGCAACCAAGGAAGTAACACCCGTAGCCAACCAAAACCACAACAATAACACCAACGACGCTACAGAAATAAAAGAACTATTAAAACAATCCATCAAAAGCACCGACATGTTAACAAGAACGATAAGCGAACTAAACGAAGCATTCAAACAGCAATCATTACAAATCACAGCTATGATACAACTGATAACAACCATGCTAAGCAAAAAGTAAAAACGGACATACTAAAAATAGCTGCCTGGAACTCTAACGGCCTACAACAAAGGGCCATTGAAACCAAAGCATTCCTATACCACAACAACATAGACATACTACTCGTATCAGAAACGCATTTCACAATAAAAAGCTACACAAAAATACCGCACTATACCATATACGATACCAAGCACCCCTCAGGAAAAGCACACGGAGGGACCGCAGTGATAATAAGAAACGACATTAAACACCACCTACACAGCCAAGTTAGTAAAGAACACATACAAGCAACTACCGTTACCGTACAAACTAGCAGCAACCGTCTACAGCTGTCAGCAGTATATGCACCACCGCGACACAAAATCACAGCACAAATGTGGGAAGAATACTTCCAACAACTAGGCGACAAGTTTATCGCAGCAGGTGACTACAACTCAAAGCACACAACATGGGGATCAAGAATCACTACACCTCGAGGCAGAACCCTGGAAAAACACATCAGGAAAAACAATCTCAATATATTATCCACAGGAAGACCGACATACTGACCGACAGACCTGAGCAAAATCCCTGACCTACTCGACTTTGCAGTCACAAAGGGATTAAATGGAAATAAAATAAATATAGCATCCAGCCTCGAGCTTAGCTCCGACCATACACCCATAATAATAACATACAGAAACAAGCCAATATTCTACAACAACTCAGAGACGCTATGCAACAAATCCACTAATTGGCAAACCTTCAAAGAAATAATTGAAAGCAAAATCAACTGCAACATCCCATTGAAAACGCACGAACATATCGAAAAAGCTGTAACAACACTTACAGAAACTATACAAGAGGCAGCACGGGCAACCACAAAACCAGCAACTACCACTAGACAAACAAAACAAATCCCATCAGACATCCTCGAAAAAATTAGAGATAAAAGAAAAGCGAAAGCAAAATGGCAAAAACATAGAACAAAAGAAAACAAAAAACACCTAAACAAACTCGCAAAGGAAATAAAAAACGAAATAAAAGAGCACAACAACAACGAATTCACAAAGTTCATAGAGTCACTATCTGCACACGAGAACTACAACTACTCACTATGGAAAGCCACAAAAAAAAATAAAGAAGGCGATAAAACCAGCCCCAGCAATCAGAAAAGCAGCCAACACATGGGCACGAAGCAACGAAGAGCAAGCCGAAGAATTTTCCATCCACCTATGCAACACATTTACACCACTCAACATCAATAACAGCAACCACAATAGCCATACGGACGACGACGCGATAGCCACTAGCACTGCAATCGACAAGCAATACACCATACCTAAAACAACAGCACAAGAAATTAGAAACATAATCGAAAAAACAAAAAACAACAAAGCACCAGGAATCGATCTAATCAATGGCAAAATATTGAAAAACCTCCCTCCAAAAGCGATACGACTAATCACTATAATATTCAATGCAATACCAAGAATACAATATTATCCTACATTATGGAAACAGGCACAGATCATAATGTTACCCAAACCAGGCAAAGACCCACATGAAGCAACATCCTACAGACCAATATCACTACTCCCCGTGCTCTCCAAAATACTAGAAAAAGTAATATACGCCCGACTAAAACCAATAATAGAGAAGGAAAAACTAATACCAGACCATCAATTTGGATTCAGAAATAAACACTCCACCATAGAACAAATGCACAGGCTTGTCAACGAAATAATACACACAATAGAAAACAAACAATATTGTACAGCCCTATTCATGGACATAGAGAAAGCATTCGACAAAATAAACCACGAAAGCCTAATACAAACAATCAAGAAACAATTCCCGGAAAAAATATACTAAATAATAAAATCATACATAAGCAACAGAACCTTCACAGTAAAAATCAAGGACGCACACTCCGAAGCAAAAGACATCAAAGCAGGTGTTCCACAAGGAAGCGTACTAGGACCCATACTATACACATTATACACGGCCAACATCCCAACAACTATCAATAGTAAAATACTGACATTCGCAGACGACACAGCCGTGCTAGTCAGGCACACTAACCCTGTAACAGCAGCCACAATACTACAAGAGCATATCACAAAAATAGAAATGTGGCTACAGGACAAACAAATCAAAGCTAACCCTAACAAATGCAACCACATCACATTCACACTGAGAAAACAGATAACACCAAACATCTTCCTGTACGGCACGCAAATAACACAAACAAGGCATGTCCAATACCTTGGACTTCGCATAGATACACGCTTCACATGGAAACAGCATATCAAATCAATAATAGACAAAATACAGACAGCAAGGAGACAAATGCACTGGTTAACAAGCCGAAAATCCAAACTAATCACAGAAAACAAACTGAAAATATACAAAATAATCATAAAGCCAATCTGGTCATATGGAATTCCACTATGAGGAACAGCAGCAATGAGCCATATAAACAAAATAGAAACAATCCAAGCCAAAATCCTTAGAACAATGGTAAACGCCCCGTGGTACGTTTGAAACGAGGACATACGGAAAGACCTCGGAATACCAACGGTCAAGGAGGAGATTACCAGATTCGCAACAAAATGCAGAATAAGAACAGAAACACACCCGAACCAGCTGGCAGCTGAAACCTGCAACACAACAAATATCGCAAGAAGACTAAAAAGGAAACACCCAATAGACCTCATAAAAGATATAACTTAGAAAAAAAAACGAAGCTGGCACCCCGCTGGGGATAGCCGCCCACATGCATGCTATATTATTTTTTTTTTTTATTTATATTTTTTTTTTTTATTCTTCACCAACAAGATATAACACTTTACCAAATGTCCGCAAGGACAAATTGTAAAATAACCAAAATAAAATAAAAAAAAAAAAACTTATTTGAAATACAGCTCCCACCGACTTCTCTCGGGCTTATGATACTGGTGACGCACAATGATTTTAAAGAGAATCTTGTAAATATGATATTCTGAGTCCATTATTGAGTTCAGATCGCTTATAACCAGTTTATAAAATAAAATACAAGATCTAAATCTGATGATGAATCAATATTATGAGAAGAATTAATAACGTTAGGACCATCAATGTTATCAAAATAATCTTGAGATATTTGACTCGTATTTTAATCTATATAATTATTTTAATTTAAATATTTTTTTGATAAAAGGAGGTTTTTCTTTAGTCATTAAATAATCGGCAATTATATTGTATTATTATAAAATATTATAAAATATAATACAAAGTAGGTCCACCAGTGGTCGAAAGAAAATTGATATCCAACAACGTCAATAGCAAAATAGCAAAAGTATTAGCGAGAGCCAAATTGTTACGTATTATTACAAATCAAAGAATAATATCTATACAATAGATGAGATTGCAAAATTAAAAAATATTACTGTCCTTAGATTCCCATCATAACACTGTAAATTGAATTCGATAGAAATGATATAGTCCCAAGTAAAGAATTGTATGGCCACAAGAAATGTAGCATTCAAATTTGGTGATGTAGGAAATATATCTTATATAAAGCTGAAAATTCTGGGATTTAGACAATGTTATAGAAAGAAATCTTTTATAATAAATGTAAATGACAGTTACAGTAACGTAGAGTTTAGTGCTGCTTCAAATTCTGAATAAAATACATTGTTTAAAACTCACATTATTTATTGTTTCATTTATATTAACATTCACAATATATCTACTAACCATCTATATTCATCCATACTCATTTCAAGAATCCCACTCGGAAAGTGCAGTATATGAAGAATAGGGATATGCCCCTGACCCGACCACGTGCGTTTAGTTACATCTATTGAATCGAATTATTGAACGGAGTATAGTTATACAGCGAACGAAATCATTCTTTATCAATAGATACTAAAAAACGTTTATTTTTTATGTTCGGTTCTAAAGAACTATCTTCAAAAATTTTTTTAATTTTTTGAAAAATTGCATAATTTTTGTAAACTGTTGTGACTTTATGTGCATTTACCTGCACCGCACAAAGCACTGGGTCCAGGCTCTCCTTCCAATAACACAGTGCAATGGGAGGGAGCACAAAATGTGCTAATTATAAATTACTTTGTAATTTATATCAGCTACAGCTGACGATGCAATAGAAAAGAATGTCTATAATAATGACAGATATAATTCTGACAACATAACTAGAACATACCACGTCAGATGAGAATCGAATAAAGTACACAAACATTAACAGACATTGACAGATATTCATACTGAAAACGATATTTTCAATTCGATTTATCGTAAAGGTGTGTGTGTGTGTGTGTCTTCGCTTATTTTCTGTTACTATCTGATACGATCAAATACGATCAATTATATAAAATATAAAGTATACAATTTTATATTTGCTATAAATACATTACACGTTTCTGAATATTAAATTTCGCTCTTTATTTTGGATCATCCAATATCCATGACTTGACATGTATTCGAAAAAGAATCCGAAATAATTATGATTTATTACGATTAAAATAATATAAATTAACAATGACAATAAACTAAGAAACACTATAATATATAGAAATGGAATATTACATTTTAACCAATGTTATCAAAATCTATTGTATAATTGTTTCATGATTGAATTATTACAAATTCAGTTTTGCCCTTTACATTCAAAAACATGCGTGCGTGTATACTGTATCTTACACGAAGGAAAAAATAAGTCGGTCAATGTTTTACTACATTATTGTTATTAATCCTATTATTTCTAAAAAATGGCCGTTAATCATTGCTGCAGTTTTATTTATTTAGAAAAATGTTTGCGGCTGTTTATGTTTTTATTTTTATAGGATAGCGGTGATATTGAAATTATATGGTGTTTGTGTAGAGCAATGTATATATTGACTAAGACAGTGAGTGGAGTAGATGGAAAGAAATTAATTTTCGAAGGTTATGATTTAATACTTACAGCACTTGAAATAAAAGAGGATAATTGGGCCGCACACAAATGGGCATCGATTCTTCTTAATTCTAAGTCTCTCTATGAAGGAGTAAAAGCACAAATAAAAGAGTCATATAATATTAAGAAACATATGCTGGTATATTTCATGATAATATATTAATATTTCGTCCCTTACACGATGTCAAGCAATTGTATCGAATATGTTTAATATCGGAGAGGGCAATGGAACTAAATCCAAAAGAACCAACACTTATGTACATGCTTGGTACTTGGTGCTATCAAGTTGCTGATTTAACATGGTAATGAGGAAAAATTGCATCTGTAATATTTGAAGAACCACCATCTTCATCTTTTGAGGAAGCTCTAAAATATTTTGAAACCGCAGAGGAAATTGATCCCAATTTCCATAGTCACAATTTATTAATATTGGGCAAAACCTACTTAAAATTAAATCAAATAGAGCTAGCTATGAAATATTTAAAAATGGCCCTTGAATATCCTGCAAAGAACGAAGATGATCGAGATGCTAAACAGGATGCACAGAAGTTTTTAATGAAATTTTAACAAACTTAGCAGAAATTATAATCTATTATATGATAAATGGATATTATTATAGGATATGGAATTGAAGGGATAAAGTAAATTTAGAATCTACCTTTTAAGTAGAAGTATAAAATTTATTTACTGCAAAGTACAGTACAACTTATGTGTGATGAGCTTTTTATACACAACATCTAAGATATTAATCATTGTTTGAAGATTTAAGACTACTACATACATGTATATTTTATAAAGTGTTTTATTTTAAAATGTAATATGTTGCAAATTGTAAATAGTTAGTAGCAGTTGAAGAAAATTCGTATATACAATATGTCATTAAACTCTCTTTCTCGCAAGAAGTAGTTAAAGAAATATATTGTAACGGAATTAAAGTGTGAAAATGTTAATGCCAAAAGTGTCACAAATACCACGATTTAATAAAGTAGTTTCCAAGTCGAATTATCGGTCAGGAGATTCTTCATCTTCCTCTTCCTCTCTGCGAGCCCCGATAATTGCATCTGCTTGCAAAGTAGAGAGCAAATGAAGATATTGGCGTGTTCGAGGGCCGATTATCGCCCTTGGCATTCTTCCCATCAGATGGTATACAAGGAAACGATGCAGGCCAAACTGCGTGGTGTATTCACCACACGGGGAAGTATATTCCACCACAACGTAATCCGGTGGTAGATTTTCCGGAAATAATGATATGGTGTGCAAGCCGTTAAATCCAAGTCGACATTTCGCCATCGTTTCGTTATAAGGTACAATCTAGAAAAATAAAACAAACTAAAAAAAAATTAAATTTACGAAATGTTTTAAAAATCAGTGGAGGAAACGATTGAAAGGAAATAAAATACTTACTGCCCCAAATGTGACGAAGATGTAAAAGGACGCTTCCAATCGTTAAGCACTTCCAAATGTTTTTTTCTTTTTTTTTTTTTTTTATTTTTTTTTTTTTTATTTTATTTTGGTTATTTTACAATTTGTCCTTGCGGACATTTGGTAGTGTTATATCTTGTTGGTGAAGAAAAAAAAAAATATAAATAAAAAATAAATATAGCATGTGGGCGGCTACCCCCAGCGGGGTGCCAGCTTTGTTTTTTTTTCTAAGTTATATCTTTTATGAGGTCTATTGGGTGTTTCCTTTTTAGTCTTCTTACGATGTTTGTTGTGTTGCACGTTTCAGCTGCCAGATGGTTCGGGTGTGTTTCTATTCTTGTTCTGTATCTTGTTGCGAATCTGGTAATCTCCTCCTTGACCGTTGGTATTCCGAGGTCTTTCCTTATGTCCTCGTTTCTAACGTACCACGGGGCGTTTACCATTGTTCTAAGGATTTTGGCTTGGATTGTTTCTATTTTGTTTATATGGCTCATTGCTGCTGTTCCTCATAGTGGAATTCCGTATGTCCAGATTGGCTTTATGATTATTTTGTATATTTTCAGTTTGTTTTCTGTGCTTAGTTTGGATTTTCGGCTTGTTAGCCAGTACATTTGTCTCCTTGCTGTCTGTATTTTGTCTATTATTGATTTGATATGCTGTTTCCATGTGAAGTGTGTATCTATGTGAAGTCCAAGGTATTTGACTTGCCTTGTTTGTGTTATTTGCGAGCCGTTCAGGAAGATGTTTGGTGTTATCTGTTTTCTCAATGTGAATGTGATGTGGTTGCATTTGTTAGGGTTAGCTTTGATTTGTTTGTCCTGTAGCCACTTTTCTATTTTTGTGATATGCTCTTGTAGTATTGTGGCTGCTGTTACAGGGTTAGTGTGCCTGACTAGCACGGCTGTGTCGTCCGCGAATGTCAGTATTTTACTATTGGTAGTTGTTGGGATGTTGGCCGTGTATAATGTGTATAGTATGGGTCCTAGTACGCTTCCTTGTGGAACACCTGCTTTGATGTCTTTTGCTTCGGAGTGTGCGTCCTTGATTTTTACTGTGAAGGTTCTGTTGCTTATGTATGATTTTATTATTTGGTATATTTTTTCCGGGAATTGTTTCTTGATTGTTTGTATTAGGCTTTCGTGGTTTATTTTGTCGAATGCTTTCTCTATGTCCATGAATAGGGCTGTACAATATTGTTTGTTTTCTATTGTGTGTATTATTTCGTTGACAAGCCTGTGCATTTGTTCTATGGTGGAGTGTTTATTTCTGAATCCAAACTGATGGTCTGGTATTAGTTTTTCCTTCTCTATTATTGGTTTTAGTCGGGCGTATATTACTTTTTCTAGTATTTTGGAGAGCACGGGGAGTGGTGATATTGGTCTGTAGGATGTTGCTTCATGTGGGTCTTTGCCTGGTTTGGGTAACATTATGATTTGTGCCTGTTTCCATAATGTAGGATAATATTGTATTCTTGGTATTGCATTGAATATTATAGTGATTAGTCGTATCGCTTTTGGAGGGAGGTTTTTCATTATATTTTGCCATTGATTAGATCGATTCCTGGTTGTTTCCTTTGTTGTTTTTTGTTTTTTCGATTATATTTCTAATTTCTTGTGCTATTGTTTTGGGTATGGTGTATTGCTTGTCGGTTGCAGTGCTAGTGGCTAGCGCATCGTCGTCCGTATGGCTACTGTGGTTGGTCTAGTCCAAATGAAGATTCCTTACAGGCAGCTAATCATAATGTTAACCAGACACATATATATCTGCTTTCTAAACAAGAAAAATATATCTGTGTGAGGTACATTTATTTAGAGTATAATCATAACTCATGCTATATAAATATTTAATATAATAATGTAATGTAATGACATTACATATCCCTACAATTATTTTATTCTTCTAATAAAATGTTTTTTAGGTTTAATTATTTTCTGTTTTTTATGTTACAAATATTTCAATTTATATTTTGTAGACCTACCATCTTTTCCAGTTGGCAACCAACTCCCTTGATTTATAACGAACGATGGATTTTAAGCCGGTATTATTGCCGAGAACTAGTATTGGTTCGTGTTGACTTCCGTTTGCTATAAACAAGGAAACAACTGTGCCCAAAATAGATCTTCTATTTCTTGGAATGTCTTAGATCCGAAAAATTCGTGAGTCCAACCTGGACCAAAAAGCGCGACAGAAAGTCCTTAGTGTCGTATTTTTGGTAAAGCCTGTAGATTATAATGGTTTAATGAAATATTAAATGACTATATGCTACAATAAAATAAGTAATATTGTAATTACATATGTTGAATTAAATCCACCACCACCAGGACAACATCTTCCCCAAATATCAAGTCCTACATAAATATCATGAATATCTCTGCTGTGATTTTTTGCAAGTGCCAAACCGTTTTCCAATTTTGATTTCGTCCAGTTATAATTCAAGTAAATGCCATCGCAGTTTAAAAAGAAATCTCTGAAACATTGTATTCAGAACATTAAATAAAATTTACAAACAGAAACAATTGTAATTAAGCTCATTTTGCCAATTGAATTTTCCTTCATTGGTTACGCCGTCGTACCATATAATTTCAGAATTTCTAATTGCTTCATGAATATTTTCTGTTAGATATTTTACAAAATAAATTAAATTATTAACTTGCTCACTTTTAATGGTATTTTCAATATTTAACAACCAGACTTATAAAATCGAATTTATAAAATTTTGCAACAAGTATTAGTGCATCTGCAAATCTTCTTACTTCTTCCTGAGATTCAAGTATTACATCCCAGGTACCTTCTCTTTCCGTAATTACAGTACCAAGAACTTTTACACCATGATTATGTGCTACATTAATCCACCCAAAAGGTGGCGCAGTTATGAAACGATGACTAAAATACACAAACGTGCCAATAACACTCCAGTGATAAAATAGGTAAGAATCATAAGATTCTGATCGATATATAAATCTGAAAAATCACGGGTATATTATGTATAATATATGAATTGATAAATATAGCGATTTCTATTACCTGTCTTCTAGGCAGCCACCTTTCATATCATGACGAAGCAACGTTTTAGGATGTACTTCTCTATCCAATTTTTCTAACTGCGTTCTTTCTGCGCTTATTTCTAAACCACTGTACACATAATCAGTTGAATCTCGTAGTTATTCAATTTCCGGTCATGGTTTCAAATTACCCACGTTATCGAATAATTCTTTTAAGTTTTCGAAAGGTTGTGACTATGTAACTTCGGTTGTCATCTCTCTGATTTATACTGTTCTACAGACCACTTTCAAATAGTTTTTAATTCATTAACTCAAACAAAGGTTTCTCTTCTTATTTGCTTCACTGGAAAGTTGTATACATGCATGATAGTGTTCCCATCTAAGGGAACTAGCATATCAAATTACGTCACATGATTTAACATCATTATCTACCAACTGCTAATGAGCAAAAAAATGTTCATTTCTCTATCTGAAACAAAGTATATAAAATAAAATTATGAATTTATAATGCACGTACATCAATGTTTATATGATTGTTTCGACTTTGAAAGTAATATTCTTATTTACGTAAGTATATATTGTTTAATATTTTGCAAAAATTATATCGAAACAAACAATTTGGAATAAACATAACCAAGTAAATACTTTAACTTCTTTTTATATTTAATTAAATATTTTATTTGATTTGAGTAGAATTTAACACCTAACCTTCACGTTTAAAATATTACTCTTTCTCATTCTATCTTTCAATTTTATTTCTTCTGCTTCCGTTTTATGATATTTATGACATTTCTTAGTTCAGATATAATTAACTTTTTCGTAATTTATAAAAAATGACACTCTTTTTAATTATCGTACACTATTAACCCATTACATGTCTTGTTGTAATTTAACTTTTAGCAACTTAAGATACGTGCACGTACAGAGTAATTTTCTTCCTAAGAATAATCATTTAATATTACGATAATACTAGAAACTTAAATTAATTACTGTTGCTAATTAATTTGCAAATAACGTAATGCACAGCCATACACAAGTCATACAAGTTATACTTATGTCCTTTAAGTCACCAGAAATGAATTTTAAATTTTATATCATATATTAATATATATTATAGGGAGAAGCACTATACAAAATGATAATGTTAAAGGCATACATGTAATTTATTAGTATAGATACTTACTATATACAAAGCGTTCTCTTCAAAGATAATATGTCGACTACCAAACGATCGACGGCAACCGAACGCATTTCTGGTACTGATAATAATAGTATAGTCGCAAGATAGTTGTGTATCCATGTCCAACTATAAAATTTGAAAATCGGCGCTTGGTCTCGCGGCATGTCGCATGTCTCATGGGACATACAATGTATCGCCTACGGTCTACGATGTGAATATATTAATAAACAACAAATTTGTTATTATTTTCTCTAGGTAATTTTTCTCCCTCAAGATTCTGAGGAAAGTACTGAACTGTTGACTCGTTATCAGTATTGTCAAAAGTTCATCATTTATCACCTTTCCCACTTCATAGTCAGGTTTTTCAAACTAAGAGCGGTATATATTGGAACATCTGTATTGTACGTGCGAGAGGGAGGTAACGTATAGCACAACCACACACAAGTATGTATCCCCTTCGTAGTATGTATGCGAGCGTCGTACGATGGCCTAGGACTCCGTTGAGAGAAAAGAGAGAAGCGCAGTGTGAAAATCTTATGCCCTAGATCTCTGGCGAGTATCACACGTGGCGAGCAATTACGTGAATATTAGAATAAAGTTCCTTATAATACCTCTCCAAGTCCTCTCCATATTTTAATAGCCGTAAATTGGCGCAGCAGCGCCAAAATTTGAAAGAATAAGGAAACACATATGTACGTATCTTTCTTTTGTGAGACAGAACAGCTTTATTTTTCTGGTCTTCCAACGTTGCCGTCTGAAGCGTGCTTTCCATTTGCGACTAGCCACGCGATTATAAAATCCATTGTCGAATATGGCACAATTTTTATTCGTACTACCGCGATTAAGGATCGCGCGCGACTCTAAAGTTGCGACTTACCTCGACAAGTCAGTCGCCCGCAACTACAAAGTATACGGAACATGTACGTGCTATTATATCCATCGTCAGAAGAATCGCGCGGGACCGAACGTCATTTTGCTGCTAGAAGTGTGGGGACTCCTCACTAAGGACGTCTTAATATATAACACTATTAACTTAAAGCACTATATAATATTATGTAGTTGTAAATTATAATATTATATACTATTATAGTATATACTATTATAATACCCTCAATACAAATAATTAATATTATAGTGATAAAAAACGACAAAAACCTAAAATTTAATTATTTTATTTATATTATTCAGCTTTTCCAAAGGTTTTTCGTTCAGTACTAATGGTTTCTCGACATAAAAGGTCACTATCCTTTTATGAGAAATGCAGATTGATTAACAGATTGATTAACGTGTTAAAAAATGGATGGTTCTATTAAAAAGAATATAGCTGATCTTTGTTATCGGTGTCGGCGCGTGATACTAGCCAGAAATGAAAAGAAGCTGAAAGACGTCCTTATTCCTTATCATTGTACATGCGTCGTGCAGCATCATCAAGTCGAGTTATCGTCACACGTGCATGTTTCCTAAGAATCAATAAGAAGAATATCGGGATCCTTATCGTGAACCGAAACTATAACATGCAGCCAAATTTACACCTTTTCACTTTGGATAATCTGTAAGTAATATACGTTTTACAACGGTTTGTAATATTTCTCAATTATACAATTTGAATTGCATTTCACTATCGTTACTCCTAAGATGCTCAGCCAGTCTCTGACTCGATACAAAACGAGAGGAACGGCCCTCCTACGAATATTCTGTTTGAAATAAACTGATATGTATTCTGATTGTATAATATAATCGAATATAATCTGATTGTATTAGAAACAAATTCTTGGTAGAAACGTTTTTGTATCATATGATTCGGAACGATATAGATTAGATCATGTTACTATATAATCTATATAATCTAATCTACAAGACAAGCAACTTTATAACTTTATAAACATCATATCGATTAAATAAAAAAAACGGGAGTTTTTCTTACATTTCCTCTATATCTTAAAAATTATTTACCATACGTGAAAAAGTGTCAGTAGAATATTGTAGATAATAAAATTATCTATAAAATGAGACTATCCATACATGACGAACTGACAAAATACTTAATACTCGTGCTACTAAAAACTCAGCAAACGGAAACAATTTGGAACGCACTCTTGAATCACTACATTTACATCTTTTCCGCTCCAA
Organism: Bombus pascuorum; assembly: GCF_905332965.1. Taxonomy (NCBI): domain Eukaryota; kingdom Metazoa; phylum Arthropoda; class Insecta; order Hymenoptera; family Apidae; genus Bombus; species Bombus pascuorum. The sequence continues at coordinate 705,650 of NW_026869740.1, read as the reverse complement.
AAAAGATACTAACCGACCGCGGACAAAATTTTATATCTAGTTTGATGCAACAGTACGAAGACGCGTTCAAAATCAAACATATCAAAACGACATCCTTCCACCCACCAAGTAACGGATCGTTAGAGCGAACACGCGCAGTAGTAACAGACATGTTAAAATCGATACAGCGAAATTCGGACGAAGAATGGGACGATCAACTTAACTTTGTATGCCTTGCATATAACACAATGATACACGACTCCACTGGTTACACGACGTTCGAACTCACATTCGGACACCAAGCCAATCTTCCCTCCACGATATCCAAGAATCCGCAACGCACATACGCAGACGAAGTCACGTTCCGCAAAAAAGAATGGGACTCTAGACTCCAACACGCTCGCGGAACGTTGATCAAAAGTAAACAGCGATATCAGCGCGATCAAAAACGTAAAATTATAAAACCTCAATCAGTTTTCAAAGAAGAAGACTCCGTCTTAATACATAACGATCATAAAAGGCATAAACTTGACGTGGAATGGTTAGGACCGTACACGATTGATAAAGTATGTACTCCATACTGTTTGATTCAAAACAAAAAAATACACGGTAATCGTTTAAAACCTTACTTTCCAGGTCGACGCTCCTCTTTGCCGGAATAGTATCCGCGCAAATAAATATTACCCCATTGGAAAGAAACTCTGTATTCGTAGGAAACATAGGAAAAGGATATTTGTACAGCGATATTGCCAATGTTATAGTAGGATTAGACACTAGCGACATATACGAGCAGATAAGCACAATAGAATCATATAAATTAACAATAGACTCACGTGCAACCAGCAAAGAATACGCTGAACAGTTAGACGGATTACAAAATCGTATCAATAATCTAAAACAACTCGCAAAACACTTAAAAGCGTTAACACATACCCGAAGCAAACGAGGTTTACTCAACATCATAGGTTCCGTATCGAAAAGTTTGTTCGGAACTCTCGACGATACCGATCTTACGCTCATAAACGAGAATATGGACAAACTATTCGATGACAATAATAAAATCAAGACGATAATAGCGAATCAAACAGCACTTGATAGAAAAATTGTAAAGTCAGAAAATCTAAACCACTTAGAAAAATCACATAGCGATATATTAAAACAACAATGGCAGGCAAATATCGATAGATTTATACTTAAGATGATCATGAAACTCGACACCGCGATGCAAACTTTACACTTCCAATTAGATGAAATACTTAACGTCATGATATTAGGCAAACAAGGAATAATTAGTCTTTACCTTTAGTCTCTAACACAGAATGGAACATATTACAGATATATCCTATCCCGAGTAAGAGAAATGGAGTATTTTTGGCTCCAGTAGTCGAACATCAGATATATTTAACCTCAGGTCTATCATTTATAAACACTGATATCGAATACCTCAACAAACTTTGTAAGAATCAAGCCGGAACCACTATACGCAAACAAACACTACCAATTCATGACAGAAACTCGAAAACCGATTGTCGCAGCTAAATAATAAACTTCAAACCTCACATTGAACATTGCCAAATAACTGTACTTAAGATCGAAGACATTAGCTTTATACCACTCAAAACTAGCAACTGTTACATTGCGATACCGGCAAATCCGATAGAAATAGACACAATTTGCCAAACGAAACACACTTTGCAAAAAATTGACAAGCCTTCTAACATCTTGCGATATACTGTACAAAGACGAACACATGCGTATAGGCGAAACAAAAAACGAAGTCAAATACGAAATCAAAACAAAAACCCTAGCGCTCAAAACAAACGATAGTTTCACTCATCTGTTAGATAAACTCGAGCGAGCACCAAAGGTAATAGACAATTTACAAGGCTATAAAACCACGATCGATAAAATAGGCGACGAGATAGAAACCCTTAATTTCGAACACAGAATCAAAGATATACAGTATTGGGGACTAACCAGACATTAGGGTACATAGCATTAGGCATACTAGGTATATATGGATTAAACAAAATAGGGGTATTCGAATGCATCAGGAAATGTATACCGAACAAATTATGTATCAATCTATTGCGCTGCCGAAATGAAACCGTAATCATCAGCCACAATGCGACAGCCCCGCCAGTACCAAGCACCCTGGCCTCGAGACCCAACATCCATATTCCAACCGATACATAATTCCTCTTGAGGAAGAGGAGGAATCAGCTGTAATTTTCAAGCCACGTCAAGTCCGATTCAACGAAAGTCTTCTGAAGACAACTTGAGGGACCAAGTTCAATCTAGGAAGGGGGGAATGTCACAGGTGCAAATCAAGCAGCTATATGATAAACCAGCATCCGTTCTCAGGCGCCTGGACGGCATATATGTACGACCAAAGACTGCTCCCACTCCAACGAATAAAAGAATATAAATGCTTCGTTCCAAATCATCCAGTCAGTCTAAAAAAAAATTTCTTAACTAACTCAAGTACCAAAAAATTGTATCATGGCGAAACGAAAACAGTATTATACAAATTGAGAAAAAAAAAAATAAAGAACTCGATCTCCTGTTAGGAAAAAAACAAGTTTCTTGTTTTTATCTTAATTTTTACGTGACAGCTGCCTCGGCTGGACGTGCCCGGTGTCGGAGTGCGTAGGCAGTACGCCGGCGTGGTGCGAGCAATCGATCGCTGGGCGTGCCCGGTGTCGGAGTGCGTAGGCAGTACGCCGGCGTGGTGCGAGCAATCGATCTGGGCAGGGGACCTGAGTGCCAGCAGCCGTAGTCCCTGAGCGACCAGCAGACTGCACAGGTCGGTGGCCATCAGAATTACGTGGGGTTTTCGCATCATTTCGGCGGCGGCAGCGGCGGGGCTCGATGGGCTTTCCGCGTTCGAGCTGCAGACCCTGAGGTGTCGCGAGATCTATCTCCGCAATCGAGGTCTGCTGGGCGAAATTGGAGCGACGGTCGCGGTCGCCGAGGCGCGGTCTCGGAGGAAGCTGCTCGACAGAAGGCGCGCCGTGGCTGAGGGTACTCGGATGGAGGAGGTGGCAGAGCGGCAGAGGGAGCGGGCTTCCCATCCCGTGAGGATTGGCCGACGAGGGTGCGGCGGTGCCCTGTGTAGGAGTGCGTAGGCAGTACGCCGGCGTGGAGCGAGCAATCGATCTGGGCAGGGGACCTGAGTGCCAGCAGCCGTAGTCCCTGAGCGACCAGCAGACTGCACAGGTCGGTGGCCATCAGAATTACATGGAGTTTTCGCATCATTTCGGCGGCGGCAGCGGCGGGGCTCGATGGGCTTTCCGCGTTCGAGCTGCAGACCCTGAGGTATCGCGAGATCTATCTCCGCAATGGAGGTCTGTTGGGCGAAGTTGGAGCGACGGTCGTGGTCGCCGAGGCGCGGTCTCGGCGGGAGCTGCTCGACAGAAGATGCGCCGTGGCTGAGGGTACTCGGTTGGTGGAGGTGGCAGAGCGGCAGAGGTAGCGGGCGTCCCATCCCGAGAGGTTTGGCCGTCGAGGGCGCGGCGGTGCCGGTGGACGCGCCTACAGGAGACGCGCGAGAGCCGCAGCGACCTCCGAAGGGGATTGAAGTTAGGCGCTGGACCTTCCAGCACCCGGGAGGCACCAAGCAGTCCGGTTGGTGATCCGGACGGCCCCTGGGAGAGTGCGAGACGTAATATGGACAGAATTTTGTGCGCGGAGGGCGCGGTGTGTCGCCACAGCGGTTCCCGGGCACCCCTCAGTCGCAATAGGGACGGTAATCGTGAAGGTTTTGGTCGGTTGGAGTCCGACACTACCACGCCGCTCTTCCTCGTAGAAGCGACGGGTGTCCGTGCGAATTTCCTCCACGAAAAAAAAAAAAAAAGGAATGAAGTTAAGAAGATTCTATGACTTATTCTACCACATACCAAAATAATGCTAATAGTACATAATAATATTAATAATAACCAAAATAATAATAATAACTATCAAAATAATAATAGAATAACTATTACATCGGAGGTGTTTTTTAGAATTATCGAGTCAGAAAACTTGCCTAGTGTATTTAGGCAAATAGATGTATAATACGAGAAATTATTCTATACAAAAATAAGTCAAAAGTGAAAAAATGTAGAATAACACTTTTTCATTTAAGTTTTCGTTTTTGAGAAAATACGATTTGAACATATTGAATAAAAGATTAGCCTGGTATATGTGTATTTAACAAATTTTCAAATTCGACTTTCTCGAAAACGAGATTTCAGACAATATATAATATAGGTCAAACATATCAGTCAAACATATATAATATAGATAATATAAGGATAAAGGGAAAATCGAAAGAAAATCGACATACCGTAGGAGTTTCTTTTATTTTGCGTAACTATACAGTAATTTACAGGCAAACATCAAATCCTACGGTTACAACACTGACACGACATTTTATTATATTTTATTTTAATTGGCAGCCGCCAAAATAAAATAAAATAAAATTTTTTTTTTTTTATTTTGGTTATTTTACAATTTGTCCTTGTGGACATTTGGTAAAGTGTCATATCTTGTAGGTCATATCTTTTTTTCTTCACCTACAAGATATGACACTTTACCAAATGTCCACAAGGACAAATTGTAAAATAACCAATATAAAAAAAAAAAATTTTATTTTAACACACAAAACATCTATCTACAACGTCTACATCTAAAACATCTACATCTAAAACATTTAGTACTAATATGGGGAACTTCTTCGCCTTTGTCATATGAGTCGCTCTGGTCCGTGGTTTTGCATACCTGTAATCAGAATATCGTGTCCGTCCGGACACAGTATTTTATATTTGGCCTACCTATAAGTTGTTTGAAAATGAGATAACAGAAAAATGTAAAGCCGAAGGACCCCTTCTGTTATGAGTCCTAACTGTGGCCGGAGCGGCCACTACTCCACCGTTTGCTGTTTGTTCAAAATCCAATACGATCATACTTCCTTCGGGCAGCGGAGAATAAAATATTTCGAGGACCGGAGGTCGGTGGACCTCGTTGTTGTTCTCGCGCCGATATTTATATCCGCTTACACGGATCATGCATACATCAGGGTAATGGTCTACGATCTGGAACGGAAAGAGAAAATTCATACGTTTAGTCTCGTATGATTGTATGCCATGTTATATTCTTGTGCGAAACGATGCCACGACAGTTGGATAAGGTAGTTAGTACGAATATACGTTGTTACAGGCAGATATATCTTTTTCATTTTCAGCTATTTTACGGGGATGTTGAAGAAGTTACAGTAACGAGATATTTTAGTAGGATTATAGTAATTTAAACTTTGATATTGCTACGTCCTTCTATATGAAATAATTGATTTCAGAAATGTGTAATATTGTTCAAAATATAGTGAGAAAAAATTCTGTTAAATATTTATTAGATTTCGATTTAAAATTTGAAGTTAAGCGAACGCAACGTGATCCATGTTTTGTCAGTTTTTTTTTTTTTTTTTTTTTTTTTATTACAAAGATATGTATTATGCACTGAAGCAAAGCATAAATCAACGTCAAATTTCTGTCTGTTCTTTTTCAGAAAACTTTAGATTTTGAAGCAACGTGATAAAAGTTGTTTGTAATATTTTGCAGAATCTTAGCTAAATAAATCCTAAAATTTATAGCGGGTCCTTAAACCGTTGAAAAGTTTACTGCCAAGATGTGAAAAAATTAGATTGGGTAATGCAAACATTAAAAATGCATCAAAATATTGTTAAACAAGGATTAGCATTGTTTCGACATATAAGGTCAAAACGTATTGATTCTGTTACAATGGTCAAAATGTATTGAATGTATTCAATTTGTTGTACTATTTCCTTCCGTTACGACGAACGACTATAGTGGCTCTCTATTAAATGCTATTCATATATGTACGTACTATACGCGACTATAGTCACTCGTCACAAAACGTCGCGCTTGTCACGAATCAACTTTCCTTTTTGCCATGTGGTACGCCAGATGTGACGGTCCTTGCGAGATTCCCCGTAGTCCGGACGCCAAGACCTATCTATTGTTTTAATAGCTCGCAGCAGGCCTAAGAAGACGACATAAACCGAATTTGTTCAGTTTCAGTTTTCTTCACTTAAACATTTTCGGTTTATGTTTGTTGCACTCGACTCTTACCTAATACGGAGAAAGCGGGTGCCTGGCAAGATAAGACTTTTCCCATAAACAAGGATGCCCACGAGCCATATCTAGCTCTCCTTGTCTTTACTACCTAATTCATTTACCAATGGGCATCGCGGATCGTTACCCTCACTTTTCCACCAAAAAGTGTGGACAACGAATCCGCGTTCTGAGTTCCAAAGGGAACACCCACACCGAGCTTTCTTCTTTGATGGTACGAGACCGTTCAAACAGTTCCATTTCTAATTCCAATTCAGTCACAATATTGACCTTTGTAATAAAACACTAAGTCTAAAGAATAAAGACTATTCCACAAATCAACAGTTGTGTAATTATTCAGAAATTACGCGACACGCTCCGCCGTGTCATTTAGGACCATTTTTGGTTGAACGACTAAAAGCCAACTTGTTTGAAACTGTATTTACATGTGCGAATTCGAACAACCTAATTAAGGTTCATCGACTTAATCGTTCGTCCAAAAATTGCCTAACGCAAACAAGATTTTAGATATATATATATATGTAATGTTGTGATATTTTTAGAAATCAGGCGATCGAGTCGTGAAAACTCAAGAATCGATTTTCTAAAGTCTTCTTCCGTATCTCCTAAAATCTCCGCTTCTAATCCCTCTTCTCTTTCTCCTTCTCCTTCTAACTCTTAACTTGCTTTTCATTTTCGTTGTTCTCTATCTTCGCTTCTCGAAATCCTGTTTTATTCTCCTTCCTAAGTCCCTGTCCTTCTCTATTTATATCGTTCGACCGACTCCCAGTAAACACAGGCAAAGTCAAACCGTCGGTTGGTGTCCTAAATTCTATAGAATTTACAGATATATATTACAGGCGAGTATAATCGTTCGCGACAACAATCAACACTGTGAGCGTCTGGATTCACTGGATATTGGATACGTAACACTCATTTACAGAAATAGCAAACATATGTACATTTGTCGATATAATATATCAATATTTCATCCACAGTTCATTTGTTTTCTTCTTCTTCTATTTTTTTTTTTTTTTTTACCGTAAGAACTTCGCAATATAGATCCACTTGAGATCCATTTATACGAAAACGTACAGTGACCGTGCCGTGTTCGGACGTTCATGCGTTATTATTTGTTGTATCCGATTGGATGTATCCGAGATGAATGTGCCAGTCAGGTTGAAGTTATACACGATACATTATTATATTATTAATTATTATTATATTATTATATTACCTATAAGAGCGGTACTTCTGGACGAACAAGAGGAAGAAGTGTACCAACAAAAGGAGGAAAGATTGTGGTGTACATCCGTTATGACAAAACCGCAAAGAAAAAGGAGAATTTCATATTTATAAGCAACTAATAAATTACGAACAAGAGTTTTATGAATACTTTAGAATGATACAGCATTCTTTTAATATTTTACCGAATAAAAATCTAATATTCTCTTATTTACATCTGACAATCTTTTTTAAGGTTTGTTTCGCGCCACCTTCTTCCCCGAATAGTTTCAGCTAATACAAAATTAATCTACGCAACTTTTGAACTCGATTGGATAGGAGGAAATGGTACCCTTGGGTTCTTAAATATTAAAATTATTACTTAAATAATTATATAATCGATATATACTCGATTGTATTCGATTATCTGCTAATCTTATTATCCTTTTAGTATTGATTATAGCAAAAAGTTGTAGATTTAGACACGACGCATCTTTTACATTCTACTATTTTTTGTCGCATGATAAACAGTTTCCGAAAAACAAAAAAATTGGTAACTGTAGATTGTACAATACATTTTGATAAATTTGTTCATAAATTTTTATAAAAAAATTTGTTCAATATTGAAATATGTGTGCATACATAAATCAATGAAATGAAATAACATAAATTCTCAAAGCATGAAATTTTGACATCATTCACGTTTTAATTATTAAAAGTTCGGTTCAGAATTAGCATGATCGCAGCATAGTAAAAAGATTATTACAGTATACGAAATGTAAAATAGCTTCGTGAAAGGGACTGAAAGAAATTAATTAGATAAGAGGCAGAAGGAATTAATGAATAAAACCCTAAATCCGATATATAATAATACTTGTATAACTTTTATGATTTTAGTCTAATTTATATTTCAGAAATGTAATAATTGCCTCTTTTTCCAGACAAAATTTTACGCATGTTGTTCATTATATATTTCTTCCTCCTTTTTTCAAAATTAATGAAATGTATGGTGCGATTAATCAAATATATAACAAATAAAAACTGGACTACCTATGAAATTTTAGGTTTTCCTGCCCGTATTTTAATTGCGAATGGAATTTTTCTTCATTTCAAGGAATATAACAATATATATGTATTTATTCAATTTATTTTCATCCACATTGGAAGATATATGTATGTGTTTTAGTGCTTCGTTGAAGATCTTATTCGAATGTGCTTGTTAAGATTTAACAAGGTCTTGTTTTACATCTGCTAGAAGCTTATTCGTAATGTATTATTAATTAACCTCAATCCTGCAAATCTGCTTCGTACAATTCCAATAAAATGAATTATAGATACAAGCATCTAGTAAATAAGTGATTTATTTTACGCAAGAATAAATAAAAAAATTGGAAATGAATTGTTTTCTGTTTTAATATACTTAAATATGATTTGAAAAGCATACGAGACACGTTACAATGGCTACACTAGTTATATATTCCATTTTCATAATATAAAATATTTATACTCATATGAAAGCACTGCTAAATGATATTTAATATACTTGGATTTAATTAATTAGTATATCAAATGTTATAATAAATACAATGACGTGCCAATACATTTTATGACCGCTGTAAATTCCAATAATCAATACCTTATAATAATTATATAATCAAAGCAACTGAACTTTTTCAACCATTTTTTACTCAATCGCATTTTTCTAACGTTAACAAACATATCAAGATTAAGAAACATATAAAAAAAGTTCTTACTAACACGCACGATTTCCCGTTTCAATTTAACGTTAAACATTTTCTTGAAACATTGCGAACCTTATTTGATTGCTAATCGGACCAAGATACAGATATAAAGGTTTGAGGATATCACCAACTTTTCTCATTAAGAAAGAAAAACGCATAAATTAAATGAGAAAATCAATATTTCCGAATAGCATTGGAGGATTTCCCTTAATTCCCACGACACTTTTGAATTTGAAAAAGCATAAAACATTTGAAAATCTATGGAAACGAATGCACATACAGAGCTTAACGAAACGGCTCATATCTTCTGTGTACACTCGACGGTAGAAAAAGGTCGCAGAAAGAACGAATAAAAAGAACGCGATGAGTCGGCGGAACATGTCATTAATTACTATACACGGTTCGTACCTAACGAAGAAACGTGAATCCGTCGCGACGGCGGCATTGCCACTCGAAGTTCATTGGAAGTCGTTCCCTAGGTCTTACATTAATTAACAATGTCAAGGCTTGATATGACATCGACGAGTAAAAGAACGCTTCTAAAAAAAGTAGAAAGAGAAAGGGGAGAGAGAAAATTCGAGTAAACATCAAAGAAAACCACATAGAAAAAAAGCGGAAATGATCATGTACAGGCTGTTGATATTTATACAAATTCATATTTTTATGAATATAATTAAGAAAACGAAACGTAGGCAGAGAACTGTTTCGCGTATTAAATATCATAAGAAGTATTTTATTAGGCAGCTTTGAAAGTTTACAACGAAATTTAAGAAAATTTTAAAGGTGTTGTGCTTTCATTATAAAATTAGCGTATCATTAAGCGGCACATTCGATAATATTTTGTTATTTTTCTGGGTAGCTTTACGATTTCTTTCTTTTTTTTTTTTTTTTTTTTTTTTTTTTTGTGATGTAAAAAATATTTTCGAAATGTCAAGATATGAATAAAATGGGGTAAATTCTCGATGAATACCTTCGTCTACTTTTCATGGAAATAATATCTTTTTTCCTTGCTCGAAATCACACTGTTTCTATTACCCAGAAATATTGTTACAGAAAGATATCTGTAATTGACACATTTTTGACGTCTAATTAAAAAAACTGTTTGTCAAACAGTATTTTGCAAAATTACGTAATTTTTTTATTAGATAATTTTCTTTAGATCTGATAAATATATGTAATATATAGAATATAATAAATATCAGGTGTGTAAGTATAAAACCGGAATTGTGACTGTCGATGAAAAGTGGATATATTTTGAGAATCCCGAGCGTAAAAGATCATGGGTAGCTCCAGGCGAACCACCGACATCGGCTACAAGAACAAATCGCTGTGGACGGAAAACGATGCTCTGTGTTTGGTGGGATCAGAAGGATGTGATCTATTATGAGCTGTTAAAACCTGGCGAAACCGTTAATACTGAGCGCTACCGACAACAAACGATCGATTTGAATCAAGCTTTGCGTGAAAAACGACCAGAATATGAAAAAAGGCAACACAAAGTAATTTTGCTCCACGATAATGCACCATCGCATACAGCAAAACTTGATGATGCTGCACGACGCATGTACAATGATAAGGAATAAGGACGTCTTTCAGCTTCTTTTCATTTCTGGCTAGTATCACGCGCCGACACCGATAACAAAGATCAGCTATATTCTTTTTAATAGAACCATCCATTTTTTAACACGTTAATCAATCTGTTAATCAATCTGCATTTCTCATAAAAGGATAGTGACCTTTTATGTCGAGAAACCATTAGTACTGAACGAAAAACCTTTGGAAAAGCTGAATAATATAAATAAAATAATTAAATTTTAGGTTTTTGTCGTTTTTTATCACTATAATATTAATTATTTGTATTGAGGGTATTATAATAGTATATACTATAATAGTATATAATATTATAATTTACAACTACATAATATTATATAGTGCTTTAAGTTAATAGTGTTATATATTAAGACGTCCTTAGTGAGGAGTCCCCACACTTCTAGCAGCAAAATGACGTTCGGTCCCGCGCGATTCTTCTGACGATGGATATAATAGCACGTACATGTTCCGTATACTTTGTAGTTGCGGGCGACTGACTTGTCGAGGTAAGTCGCAACTTTAGAGTCGCGCGCGATCCTTAATCGCGGTAGTACGAATAAAAATTGTGCCATATTCGACAATGGATTTTATAATCGCGTGGCTAGTCGCAAATGGAAAGCACGCTTCAGACGGCAACGTTGGAAGACCAGAAAAATAAAGCTGTTCTGTCTCACAAAAGAAAGATACGTACATATGTGTTTCCTTATTCTTTCAAATTTTGGCGCTGCTGCGCCAATTTACGGCTATTAAAATATGGAGAGGACTTGGAGAGGTATTATAAGGAACTTTATTCTAATATTCACGTAATTGCTCGCCACGTGTGATACTCGCCAGAGATCTAGGGCATAAGATTTTCACACTGCGCTTCTCTCTTTTCTCTCAACGGAGTCCTAGGCCATCGTACGACGCTCGCATACATACTACGAAGGGGATACATACTTGTGTGTGGTTGTGCTATACGTTACCTCCCTCTCGCACGTACAATACAGATGTTCCAATATATACCGCTCTTAGTTTGAAAAACCTGACTATGAAGTGGGAAAGGTGATAAATGATGAACTTTTGACAATACTGATAACGAGTCAACAGTTCAGTACTTTCCTCAGAATCTTGAGGGAGAAAAATTACCTAGAGAAAATAATAACAAATTTGTTGTTTATTAATATATTCACATCGTAGACCGTAGGCGATACATTGTATGTCCCATGAGACATGCGACATGCCGCGAGACCAAGCGCCGATTTTCAAATTTTATAATTGGACATGGATACACAACTATCTTGCGACTATACTATTATTATCAGTACCAGAAATGCGTTCGGTTGCCGTCGATCGTTTGGTAGTCGACATATTATCTTTGAAGAGAACGCTTTGTATATAGTAAGTATCTATACTAATAAATTACATGTATGCCTTTAACATTATCATTTTGTATAGTGCTTCTCCCTATAATATATATTAATATATGATATAAAATTTAAAATTCATTTCTGGTGACTTAAAGGACATAAGTATAACTTGTATGACTTGTGTATGGCTGTGCATTACGTTATTTGCAAATTAATTAGCAACAGTAATTAATTTAAGTTTCTAGTATTATCGTAATATTAAATGATTATTCTTAGGAAGAAAATTACTCTGTACGTGCACGTATCTTAAGTTGCTAAAAGTTAAATTACAACAAGACATGTAATGGGTTAATAGTGTACGATAATTAAAAAGAGTGTCATTTTTTATAAATTACGAAAAAGTTACTTATATCTGAACTAAGAAATGTCATAAATATCATAAAACGGAAGCAGAAGAAATAAAATTGAAAGATAGAATGAGAAAGAGTAATATTTTAAACGTGAAGGTTAGGTGTTAAATTCTACTCAAATCAAATAAAATATTTAATTAAATATAAAAAGAAGTTAAAGTATTTACTTAGTTATGTTTATTCCAAATTGTTTGTTTCGATATAATTTTTGCAAAATATTAAACAATATATACTTACGTAAATAAGAATATTACTTTCAAAGTCGAAACAATCATATAAACATTGATGTACGTGCATTATAAATTCATAATTTTATTTTATATACTTTGTTTCAGATAGAGAAATGAACATTTTTTTGCTCATTAGCAGTTGGTAGATAATGATGTTAAATCATGTGACGTAATTTGATATGCTAGTTCCCTTAGATGGGAACACTATCATGCATGTATACAACTTTCCAGTGAAGCAAATAAGAAGAGAAACCTTTGTTTGAGTTAATGAATTAAAAACTATTTGAAAGTGGTCTGTAGAACAGTATAAATCAGAGAGATGACAACCGAAGTTACATAGTCACAACCTTTCGAAAACTTAAAAGAATTATTCGATAACGTGGGTAATTTGAAACCATGACCGGAAATTGAATAACTACGAGATTCAACTGATTATGTGTACAGTGGTTTAGAAATAAGCGCAGAAAGAACGCAGTTAGAAAAATTGGATAGAGAAGTACATCCTAAAACGTTGCTTCGTCATGATATGAAAGGTGGCTGCCTAGAAGACAGGTAATAGAAATCGCTATATTTATCAATTCATATATTATACATAATATACCCGTGATTTTTCAGATTTATATATCGATCAGAATCTTATGATTCTTACCTATTTTATCACTGGAGTGTTATTGGCACGTTTGTGTATTTTAGTCATCGTTTCATAACTGCGCCACCTTTTGGGTGGATTAATGTAGCACATAATCATGGTGTAAAAGTTCTTGGTACTGTAATTACGGAAAGAGAAGGTACCTGGGATGTAATACTTGAATCTCAGGAAGAAGTAAGAAGATTTGCAGATGCACTAATACTTGTTGCAAAATTTTATAAATTCGATTTTATAAGTCTGGTTGTTAAATATTGAAAATACCATTAAAAGTGAGCAAGTTAATAATTTAATTTATTTTGTAAAATATCTAACAGAAAATATTCATGAAGCAATTAGAAATTCTGAAATTATATGGTACGACGGCGTAACCAATGAAGGAAAATTCAATTGGCAAAATGAGCTTAATTACAATTGTTTCTGTTTGTAAATTTTATTTAATGTTCTGAATACAATGTTTCAGAGATTTCTTTTTAAACTGCGATGGCATTTACTTGAATTATAACTGGACGAAATCAAAATTGGAAAACGGTTTGGCACTTGCAAAAAATCACAGCAGAGATATTCATGATATTTATGTAGGACTTGATATTTGGGGAAGATGTTGTCCTGGTGGTGGTGGATTTAATTCAACATATGTAATTACAATATTACTTATTTTATTGTAGCATATAGTCATTTAATATTTCATTAAACCATTATAATCTACAGGCTTTACCAAAAATACGACACTAAGGACTTTCTGTCGCGCTTTTTGGTCCAGGTTGGACTCACGAATTTTTCGGATCTAAGACATTCCAAGAAATAGAAGATCTATTTTGGGCACAGTTGTTTCCTTGTTTATAGCAAACGGAAGTCAACACGAACCAATACTAGTTCTCGGCAATAATACCGGCTTAAAATCCATCGTTCGTTATAAATCAAGGGAGTTGGTTGCCAACTGGAAAAGATGGTAGGTCTACAAAATATAAATTGAAATATTTGTAACATAAAAAACAGAAAATAATTAAACCTAAAAAACATTTTATTAGAAGAATAAAATAATTGTAGGGATATGTAATGTCATTACATTACATTATTATATTAAATATTTATATAGCATGAGTTATGATTATACTCTAAATAAATGTACCTCACACAGATATATTTTTCTTGTTTAGAAAGCAGATATATATGTGTCTGGTTAACATTATGATTAGCTGCCTGTAAGGAATCTTCATTTGGACTAGACCAACCACAGTAGCCATACGGACGACGATGCGCTAGCCACTAGCACTGCAACCGACAAGCAATACACCATACCCAAAACAATAGCACAAGAAATTAGAAATATAATCGAAAAAACAAAAAACAACAAAGGAAACAACCAGGAATCGATCTAATCAATGGCAAAATATAATGAAAAACCTCCCTCCAAAAGCGATACGACTAATCACTATAATATTCAATGCAATACCAAGAATACAATATTATCCTACATTATGGAAACAGGCACAAATCATAATGTTACCCAAACCAGGCAAAGACCCACATGAAGCAACATCCTACAGACCAATATCACCACTCCCCGTGCTCTCCAAAATACTAGAAAAAGTAATATACGCCCGACTAAAACCAATAATAGAGAAGGAAAAACTAATACCAGACCATCAGTTTGGATTCAGAAATAAACACTCCACCATAGAACAAATGCACAGGCTTGTCAACGAAATAATACACACAATAGAAAACAAACAATATTGTACAGCCCTATTCATGGACATAGAGAAAGCATTCGACAAAATAAACCACGAAAGCCTAATACAAACAATCAAGAAACAATTCCCGGAAAAAATATACCAAATAATAAAATCATACATAAGCAACAGAACCTTCACAGTAAAAATCAAGGACGCACACTCCGAAGCAAAAGACATCAAAGCAGGTGTTCCACAAGGAAGCGTACTAGGACCCATACTATACACATTATACACGGCCAACATCCCAACAACTACCAATAGTAAAATACTGACATTCGCGGACGACACAGCCGTGCTAGTCAGGCACACTAACCCTGTAACAGCAGCCACAATACTACAAGAGCATATCACAAAAATAGAAAAGTGGCTACAGGACAAACAAATCAAAGCTAACCCTAACAAATGCAACCACATCACATTCACATTGAGAAAACAGATAACACCAAACATCTTCCTGAACGGCTCGCAAATAACACAAACAAGGCAAGTCAAATACCTTGGACTTCACATAGATACACACTTCACATGGAAACAGCATATCAAATCAATAATAGACAAAATACAGACAGCAAGGAGACAAATGTACTGGCTAACAAGCCGAAAATCCAAACTAAGCACAGAAAACAAACTGAAAATATACAAAATAATCATAAAGCCAATCTGGACATACGGAATTCCACTATGAGGAACAGCAGCAATGAGCCATATAAACAAAATAGAAACAATCCAAGCCAAAATCCTTAGAACAATGGTAAACGCCCCGTGGTACGTTAGAAACGAGGACATAAGGAAAGACCTCGGAATACCAACGGTCAAGGAGGAGATTACCAGATTCGCAACAAGATACAGAACAAGAATAGAAACACACCCGAACCATCTGGCAGCTGAAACGTGCAACACAACAAACATCGTAAGAAGACTAAAAAGGAAACACCCAATAGACCTCATAAAAGATATAACTTAGAAAAAAAAACAAAGCTGGCACCCCGCTGGGGGTAGCCGCCCACATGCTATATTTATTTTTTATTTATATTTTTTTTTTTCTTCACCAACAAGATATAACACTACCAAATGTCCGCAAGGACAAATTGTAAAATAACCAAAATAAAATAAAAAAAAAAAAAATAAAAAAAAAAAAAAAAAAAAAAAACATTTGGAAGTGCTTAACGATTGGAAGCGTCCTTTTACATCTTCGTCACATTTGGGGCAGTAAGTATTTTATTTCCTTTCAATCGTTTCCTCCACTGATTTTTAAAACATTTCGTAAATTTAATTTTTTTTTAGTTTGTTTTATTTTTCTAGATTGTACCTTATAACGAAACGATGGCGAAATGTCGACTTGGATTTAACGGCTTGCACACCATATCATTATTTCCGGAAAATCTACCACCGGATTACGTTGTGGTGGAATATACTTCCCCGTGTGGTGAATACACCACGCAGTTTGGCCTGCATCGTTTCCTTGTATACCATCTGATGGGAAGAATGCCAAGGGCGATAATCGGCCCTCGAACACGCCAATATCTTCATTTGCTCTCTACTTTGCAAGCAGATGCAATTATCGGGGCTCGCAGAGAGGAAGAGGAAGATGAAGAATCTCCTGACCGATAATTCGACTTGGAAACTACTTTATTAAATCGTGGTATTTGTGACACTTTTGGCATTAACATTTTCACACTTTAATTCCGTTACAATATATTTCTTTAACTACTTCTTGCGAGAAAGAGAGTTTAATGACATATTGTATATACGAATTTTCTTCAACTGCTACTAACTATTTACAATTTGCAACATATTACATTTTAAAATAAAACACTTTATAAAATATACATGTATGTAGTAGTCTTAAATCTTCAAACAATGATTAATATCTTAGATGTTGTGTATAAAAAGCTCATCACACATAAGTTGTACTGTACTTTGCAGTAAATAAATTTTATACTTCTACTTAAAAGGTAGATTCTAAATTTACTTTATCCCTTCAATTCCATATCCTATAATAATATCCATTTATCATATAATAGATTATAATTTCTGCTAAGTTTGTTAAAATTTCATTAAAAACTTCTGTGCATCCTGTTTAGCATCTCGATCATCTTCGTTCTTTGCAGGATATTCAAGGGCCATTTTTAAATATTTCATAGCTAGCTCTATTTGATTTAATTTTAAGTAGGTTTTGCCCAATATTAATAAATTGTGACTATGGAAATTGGGATCAATTTCCTCTGCGGTTTCAAAATATTTTAGAGCTTCCTCAAAAGATGAAGATGGTGGTTCTTCAAATATTACAGATGCAATTTTTCCTCATTACCATGTTAAATCAGCAACTTGATAGCACCAAGTACCAAGCATGTACATAAGTGTTGGTTCTTTTGGATTTAGTTCCATTGCCCTCTCCGATATTAAACATATTCGATACAATTGCTTGACATCGTGTAAGGGACGAAATATTAATATATTATCATGAAATATACCAGCATATGTTTCTTAATATTATATGACTCTTTTATTTGTGCTTTTACTCCTTCATAGAGAGACTTAGAATTAAGAAGAATCGATGCCCATTTGTGTGCGGCCCAATTATCCTCTTTTATTTCAAGTGCTGTAAGTATTAAATCATAACCTTCGAAAATTAATTTCTTTCCATCTACTCCACTCACTGTCTTAGTCAATATATACATTGCTCTACACAAACACCATATAATTTCAATATCACCGCTATCCTATAAAAATAAAAACATAAACAGCCGCAAACATTTTTCTAAATAAATAAAACTGCAGCAATGATTAACGGCCATTTTTTAGAAATAATAGGATTAATAACAATAATGTAGTAAAACATTGACCGACTTATTTTTTCCTTCGTGTAAGATACAGTATACACGCACGCATGTTTTTGAATGTAAAGGGCAAAACTGAATTTGTAATAATTCAATCATGAAACAATTATACAATAGATTTTGATAACATTGGTTAAAATGTAATATTCCATTTCTATATATTATAGTGTTTCTTAGTTTATTGTCATTGTTAATTTATATTATTTTAATCGTAATAAATCATAATTATTTCGGATTCTTTTTCGAATACATGTCAAGTCATGGATATTGGATGATCCAAAATAAAGAGCGAAATTTAATATTCAGAAACGTGTAATGTATTTATAGCAAATATAAAATTGTATACTTTATATTTTATATAATTGATCGTATTTGATCGTATCAGATAGTAACAGAAAATAAGCGAAGACACACACACACACACACCTTTACGATAAATCGAATTGAAAATATCGTTTTCAGTATGAATATCTGTCAATGTCTGTTAATGTTTGTGTACTTTATTCGATTCTCATCTGACGTGGTATGTTCTAGTTATGTTGTCAGAATTATATCTGTCATTATTATAGACATTCTTTTCTATTGCATCGTCAGCTGTAGCTGATATAAATTACAAAGTAATTTATAATTAGCACATTTTGTGCTCCCTCCCATTGCACTGTGTTATTGGAAGGAGAGCCTGGACCCAGTGCTTTGTGCGGTGCAGGTAAATGCACATAAAGTCACAACAGTTTACAAAAATTATGCAATTTTTCAAAAAATTAAAAAAATTTTTGAAGATAGTTCTTTAGAACCGAACATAAAAAATAAACGTTTTTTAGTATCTATTGATAAAGAATGATTTCGTTCGCTGTATAACTATACTCCGTTCAATAATTCGATTCAATAGATGTAACTAAACGCACGTGGTCGGGTCAGGGGCATATCCCTATTCTTCATATACTGCACTTTCCGAGTGGGATTCTTGAAATGAGTATGGATGAATATAGATGGTTAGTAGATATATTGTGAATGTTAATATAAATGAAACAATAAATAATGTGAGTTTTAAACAATGTATTTTATTCAGAATTTGAAGCAGCACTAAACTCTACGTTACTGTAACTGTCATTTACATTTATTATAAAAGGTTTCTTTCTATAACATTGTCTAAATCCCAGAATTTTCAGCTTTATATAAGATATATTTCCTACATCACCAAATTTGAATGCTACATTTCTTGTGGCCATACAATTCTTTACTTGGGACTATATCATTTCTATCGAATTCAATTTACAGTGTTATGATGGGAATCTAAGGACAGTAATATTTTTTAATTTTGCAATCTCATCTATTGTATAGATATTATTCTTTGATTTGTAATAATACGTAACAATTTGGCTCTCGCTAATACTTTTGCTATTTTGCTATTGACGTTGTTGGATATCAATTTTCTTTCGACCACTGGTGGACCTACTTTGTATTATATTTTATAATATTTTATAATAATACAATATAATTGCCGATTATTTAATGACTAAAGAAAAACCTCCTTTTATCAAAAAAATATTTAAATTAAAATAATTATATAGATTAAAATACGAGTCAAATATCTCAAGATTATTTTGATAACATTGATGGTCCTAACGTTATTAATTCTTCTCATAATATTGATTCATCATCAGATTTAGATCTTGTATTTTATTTTATAAACTGGTTATAAGCGATCTGAACTCAATAATGGACTCAGAATATCATATTTACAAGATTCTCTTTAAAATCATTGTGCGTCACCAGTATCATAAGCCCGAGAGAAGTCGGTGGGAGCTGTATTTCAAATAAGTTTTTTTTTTTTTATTTTATTTTGGTTATTTTACAATTTGTCCTTGCGGACATTTGGTAAAGTGTTATATCTTGTTGGTGAAGAAAAAAAAAAAATATAAATAAAAAAAAAAAATAATATAGCATGCATGTGGGCGGCTATCCCCAGCGGGGTGCCAGCTTCGTTTTTTTTTCTAAGTTATATCTTTTATGAGGTCTATTGGGTGTTTCCTTTTTAGTCTTCTTGCGATATTTGTTGTGTTGCAGGTTTCAGCTGCCAGCTGGTTCGGGTGTGTTTCTGTTCTTATTCTGCATTTTGTTGCGAATCTGGTAATCTCCTCCTTGACCGTTGGTATTCCGAGGTCTTTCCGTATGTCCTCGTTTCAAACGTACCACGGGGCGTTTACCATTGTTCTAAGGATTTTGGCTTGGATTGTTTCTATTTTGTTTATATGGCTCATTGCTGCTGTTCCTCATAGTGGAATTCCATATGACCAGATTGGCTTTATGATTATTTTGTATATTTTCAGTTTGTTTTCTGTGATTAGTTTGGATTTTCGGCTTGTTAACCAGTGCATTTGTCTCCTTGCTGTCTGTATTTTGTCTATTATTGATTTGATATGCTGTTTCCATGTGAAGCGTGTATCTATGCGAAGTCCAAGGTATTGGACATGCCTTGTTTGTGTTATTTGCGTGCCGTACAGGAAGATGTTTGGTGTTATCTGTTTTCTCAGTGTGAATGTGATGTGGTTGCATTTGTTAGGGTTAGCTTTGATTTGTTTGTCCTGTAGCCACATTTCTATTTTTGTGATATGCTCTTGTAGTATTGTGGCTGCTGTTACAGGGTTAGTGTGCCTGACTAGCACGGCTGTGTCGTCTGCGAATGTCAGTATTTTACTATTGATAGTTGTTGGGATGTTGGCCGTGTATAATGTGTATAGTATGGGTCCTAGTACGCTTCCTTGTGGAACACCTGCTTTGATGTCTTTTGCTTCGGAGTGTGCGTCCTTGATTTTTACTGTGAAGGTTCTGTTGCTTATGTATGATTTTATTATTTAGTATATTTTTTCCGGGAATTGTTTCTTGATTGTTTGTATTAGGCTTTCGTGGTTTATTTTGTCGAATGCTTTCTCTATGTCCATGAATAGGGCTGTACAATATTGTTTGTTTTCTATTGTGTGTATTATTTCGTTGACAAGCCTGTGCATTTGTTTTATGGTGGAGTGTTTATTTCTGAATCCAAATTGATGGTCTGGTATTAGTTTTTCCTTCTCTATTATTGGTTTTAGTCGGGCGTATATTACTTTTTCTAGTATTTTGGAGAGCACGGGGAGTAGTGATATTGGTCTGTAGGATGTTGCTTCATGTGGGTCTTTGCCTGGTTTGGGTAACATTATGATCTGTGCCTGTTTCCATAATGTAGGATAATATTGTATTCTTGGTATTGCATTGAATATTATAGTGATTAGTCGTATCGCTTTTGGAGGGAGGTTTTTCAATATTTTGCCATTGATTAGATCGATTCCTGGTGCTTTGTTGTTTTTTGTTTTTTCGATTATGTTTCTAATTTCTTGTGCTGTTGTTTTAGGTATGGTGTATTGCTTGTCGATTGCAGTGCTAGTGGCTATCGCGTCGTCGTCCGTATGGCTATTGTGGTTGCTGTTATTGATGTTGTGTGGTGTAAATGTGTTGCATAGGTGGATGGAAAATTCTTCGGCTTGCTCTTCGTTGCTTCGTGCCCATGTGTTGGCTGCTTTTCTGATTGCTGGGGCTGGTTTTATCGCCTTCTTTATTTTTTTTTGTGGCTTTCCATAGTGAGTAGTTGTAGTTCTCGTGTGCAGATAGTGACTCTATGAACTTTGTGAATTCGTTGTTGTTGTGCTCTTTTATTTCGTTTTTTATTTCCTTTGCGAGTTTGTTTAGGTGTTTTTTGTTTTCTTTTGTTCTATGTTTTTGCCATTTTGCTTTCGCTTTTCTTTTATCTCTAATTTTTTCGAGGATGTCTGATGGGATTTGTTTTGTTTGTCTAGTGGTAGTTGCTGGTTTTGTGGTTGCCCGTGCTGCCTCTTGTATAGTTTCTGTAAGTGTTGTTACAGCTTTTTCGATATGTTCGGGCGTTTTCAATGGGATGTTGCAGTTGATTTTGCTTTCAATTATTTCTTTGAAGGTTTGCCAATTAGTGGATTTGTTGCATAGCGTCTCTGAGTTGTTGTAGAATATTGGCTTGTTTCTGTATGTTATTATTATGGGTGTATGGTCGGAGCTAAGCTCGAGGCTGGATGCTATATTTATTTTATTTCCATTTAATCCCTTTGTGACTGCAAAGTCGAGTAGGTCAGGGATTTTGCTCAGGTCTGTCGGTCAGTATGTCGGTCTTCCTGTGGATAATATATTGAGATTGTTTTTCCTGATGTGTTTTTCCAGGGTTCTGCCTCGAGGTGTAGTGATTCTTGATCCCCATGTTGTGTGCTTTGAGTTGTAGTCACCTGCTGCGATAAACTTGTCGCCTAGTTGTTGGAAGTATTCTTCCCACATTTGTGCTGTGATTTTGTGTCGCGGTGGTGCATATACTGCTGACAGCTGTAGACGGTTGCTGCTAGTTTGTACGGTAACGGTAGTTGCTTGTATGTGTTCTTTACTAACTTGGCTGTGTAGGTGGTGTTTAATGTCGTTTCTTATTATCACTGCGGTCCCTCCGTGTGCTTTTCCTGAGGGGTGCTTGGTATCGTATATGGTATAGTGCGGTATTTTTGTGTAGCTTTTTATTGTGAAATGCGTTTCTGATACGAGTAGTATGTCTATGTTGTTGTGGTATAGGAATGCTTTGGTTTCAATGGCCCTTTGTTGTAGGCCGTTAGAGTTCCAGGCAGCTATTTTTAGTATGTCCGTTTTTACTTTTTGCTTAGCATGGTTGTTATCAGTTGTATCATAGCTGTGATTTGTAATGATTGCTGTTTGAATGCTTCGTTTAGTTCGCTTATCGTTCTTGTTAACATGTCGGTGCTTTTGATGGATTGTTTTAATAGTTCTTTTATTTCTGTAGCGTCGTTGGTGTTATTGTTGTGGTTTTGGTTGGCTACGGGTGTTACTTCCTTGGTTGCTTGCGCGTAGCTTCGACTGCCAGTGGTGTTGGTATTGTTGTGGTTGTTGTTCATTACGTGATGTACTTTTATTGGTGTCTCAGCTTCTGTCCTGTCTTGTTGTGTGTGGTGGTAGTTATATGTCCTGCTTCTAGGCGGCGGAAACAATTTACGTTGGAGTATTTTTCTGGCTGGGCAGCCTTTGTAGCTGGCTGGGTGGTTTCCGTTGCAGTTGTAGCACTTTACCTCGTTCATTTTTCCCATGTATGGGCAGTACGTTGTGAAATGCTTTTCTGCGCATTTGACACACACCGGGTTTCTGTTGCAGTAGTTTTTTGTGTGTCCATATTGTTGACACCGCATGCATTGCGGTATGTCTTTTTTGTGTCTGGGTGTTTCAACTGTGATTATTGTGTTCAGGATTTGTTTTATATCATAGATTTCCTTGTTATTTTTGTTCGGTTCTAGTTCTATTAGGAATAGCGATAGTGGTTGTTTGGTATCAAATCTGGTTATGTTATTTATTACCCTTACCTGGTGTCCGATTTTGGCTAGTTCCTCACATATGTTGCTTGTGTTTGTCCTTGGGTGTAATCCTCTGATTACTACTTTGTAGCTTTTATCCGATTTCAATTGGTAGGTGTGGTATCCAGCGTTCTTTTCCTTTAGCAGCTTTATCACTTTTCTATAGGTTTCTGGGGTGTTCGTTTGCACTTTTATTTGATCTAATTTTAGTTGTTTGATGTTGTAATTTTCTTTGCTTGCCGTGTTGTTTAGCAGTTCGAGGAGGGGGTCTATTATCTGCGCGTCGATGTAAATTGGTGGTGGTTTGGTGTTGTGTGTTGGTTTTTCCGTTGTGTCTGGTTCCTTCTCTTGTGGCAGTGCGCTGAAGGGGTTTTGTAGAGGAATTTCCTGGAGCCATTGCTTCCTTTCTGTTTCTGCAGCCCTCCTAGTATTTGCGTTTGTTATTAATTTTCTTCTTTTGCTGGGAGTTACGACCTTCCAGCTTTCGTCTTGTTGTGTTAGATCGTTGTTGGTGGTGTTTCTCTCGTCACTCATTTGAGTGATATTCATTTCGGTTTCTGTGCGTTCTTGGATTTCCATGTTTTTGTGTATGGCATATGTTTCGCCGTTGTTTGATATCCTGAACGGTGGCACTCGTTGCATTGCTTTGTTTTCCCCGCTTTCCGCACTTTCGGGGCCACTTTTTTCCACGTCCGGTTTCAACGGAGAGACCTCTCCGGGCACCCGGCACGTCTGCACTCTTCCGCAGTCGAAAGGGAACTGACCAAAAAGTGAAACGGAAGTTGACTCACCGGCTGAGCTAACGGATCAAAGTAAATACCATACTCCATACACGGAAAGCAACAAAAAATATCAAACAACAAAGATATCAACAAAAAGTGAGATCCTAGCCAAAAATGAAGGGACGATAGCGGGACATCAGAAGAGTACGCGGAGGAAATATCCTCCTCCTCGGAAGAAAAAGACAAGGAAACAATATGTCCTATGGAGTTCAAGGGCTTGATGAAAATGCTGGAAGCCGTAATGCTAAATACGGCAAGAACTACAAAGAAACTGAAAATCTCAACTACAAGAGATCCAACACAAGGAATACTAAATGCAGATAGTGGTAAGCAGTTAAAAAGCATTAAACACTGGTTGGAAAAATATTGCAAGGAAAACACAGGGACACGACAGAAAATAACTGTGGCTACGCAGGTGTCACTAAGGGATAAATACGGAGTGAAAACAGTGTTCAAACGCCAAAATATCTCAAACAAGAGCGAAATAACAGCAAATCTCATTCAAAATCTACAAAATGTTTGCATTTTGCGCGATACTAGGCTGGTTTGAACGTTAAAACAGACGCGCGCTATACTGGGCGTGTAGCATGGAGTGAAAACAGCATTCTAACATCAAAATATCACAAACAGGACAGAAATAACAGCAAATCTTACTCAAAATCTGCAAAATGTTTGTATTTTGCGCGGTGCTGGACAGGTTTTGAAGTTAACCCTTTCGCTTCGGTAGTCCATACCGCTGCAGTACTGTCACTGAATGAAATACGCACAGTGTACGTGGTTGCTGTATATACGTTTTCCTAAGTCTTAAATAACAATAATTCTTATAAGAACCGTATATGAAATATCGTTTCACTGTCAATGAATTTAATAGATTTTTTAGTATGAAACAGTATACGATCGTTTGGATGTTTGAAATATATTATGTGAAACGATTTGATGTTGTTTCAACAATGAGTAACTTTAAGAAGTGATTAATCCAATATGTCAATAAAATCAACAGAAAATGTTCTGCCACTTCAAACGTTCTGCGATAACGAAAAAATATATCATTGACTACAGATAGCATTTGTGTATGTATCATTTGGATGCCGGATATATGGAGTGCCGGACTTAGGATTCGTCGCATGGTCGCCGCCTATATGCGGTAATCGTACTTACAGGTCACCTCGTGGATGTCGCCTATAAGCGGCACTCGTACCCATAGGTCATCTCGCGGGTGCCGCCTATAAGCGACGCTCGAAACGAAAGGATTAAAACAGACGCACGCCATATGCGGCGTGTAAAATGGACGGAAAACAGCTCTCAAACGTCAAAATATCTCAAACAGGAAGGAAATAATAACAAATCTCAGGCAAAGTATTCAAAAGATTGCATTTTGCGCGGTGCTGGGCTCGTTTGGCCACTAAAACAAACGTGCGCTCCATTTGGCGTGTATAATGAGGTCAAAAGAGGGTTCAAATGTTAAAATATCACAAAGAGGGAAATAACAGCTAGCTTTGGGATCACGCCCAACCAGCGCACTCGGTAACCAGACCTTGCTGCCTGTACTAGTTAGGCTTGTTTCCCAGTCCTGCGATTTCTCCAGGATAGTTCCGGAGCAGTTGGGACGCTGCTCACCTACGGCCGGCCATCGGGGGAGGCAAGTATCCCTTATCGGCCGTTTGGCCAGCATTTGGCCTTCAAGCACTACACCCATGAGTTCAACCCAAATTGGCCGAGCTGAGGCGTCGCAACTCTCTCCGGACTTTAAACGACCCCCGCGGTCCCAACTTTAGTCATTGGTGGGACTATCGGCGTGGATGTACGGCCACGTCACTGGTGGCTCGGCGACCTGCTAGCTTTGCTCGGCAGACCCAGATGGGACTCACATAAGTGGAGGCCTGAAAGTACTTTTGTCCCCGGAACTTATCTCGACGGTCCCACCCTTGGAATCAGGATTATGGCTGCGCTACTACCCAAGGTCACATACAGAAAGTATAACCGTGGTCAAATGCATTACACTCCTGGCGATCTTCCCTGCGGTGTACATAGAGGACTCACGTAAACGGGACGCTTGTCCCAACAGTCCTCGCTGCGGGAACGTGGATTTGCCAGCCCCCATAGACTCACATAAGTGAGCCCTCCCTGCGGAAAATGCTGCCTACATTATATAATATCGATGGACTTTGGCACCAGTTCGTATCGAAACCAATGGAAACGATCGCATCGCAAGAGCTTCACCCAGAAGCACGCCAAGCATAGCACTACTCAGCGCCATTGTCGCTAGCTAGGAGTGGAATATACACCCAGAAAGACTTAGATGCATTTAGGGACGACGTTATGTTTCCGGCGGAGAAAACTGCGGTATTGAATACGATAGAAAGTGGAGACAGGGAAAACAATCGTATCAGGAACTGTACCCATCTTGGGAATCATGGACGAAAACGCTTCAACCACAATGAAAAAGACGCGATAATTGGGATTTTCATAATATTAAAATTAACCAAAATAGCAGTGGATATAATTATATACTGATACCACTTGCGCGAGAATTACGGTTGCGGAATCGCGCTACTTAGAGCGATATATAGCTCAGTTACCCATTTACTACTATACATGCAAAGAAGACGCGCCACCGACGACCAAACAACACAACCTCAAGGAATATCAATAATATCAACCACTGCGGTGGTCCGACAACCCAACGCCGAAACATCCATTCTATGTGAACTAAGGGAAACGATTCCTCTGGAAATTTTAAACCCAAGAGCGGGGGAGGGGGAGGGGGATGTCGTGACCCGTGCTCCGCACGGGCCGTAACGCGAGACAAAAGATAGAATACGCGAGTAGTGTGACTCGCGACTTGGAAAACTAATCAAGAATAACGACGATTAAAGAAAATCAACGGTACAACAAAAGCAACATACTACATACTTAATGGACTAACAATCATATATATACATATAAATAAACGCACACACCCACACATATATATAAAAAATACGCTAATATACGTTATTAAATAAAATCAAAATCGAAACAAGGAACGTCAAGGAAATGTTTCTCGGGATATATCTGACGGAACATATCATCCATACACCATGCACGTAAAGCGGAGTTTCTTGAGATCGGGTTGAATTGGGAGTGGAACAAACCTTTTGACGCCCAGATCCAAGATACTCTTTGCCGTCTGAATCGTAGCTGTTCGAATAATATCGACGCCTAGATGGACCTTGACGATTCGGCATAAAGGCCACTGCATTCAGGGCGCGTTGTCCTCTCTGAGGATGACAATCTTACCTTCCTGGATACTATGAATGTAGATATTTCCGGTGCCAGCGGTTCCAAGAATGTTGTTTTAATTGCTGAATATCGCCATCTGGAGAGCCGGTTGGATGGGGTGTCCTTGAAATCTCGCTCCCGCAAACTCATTAATGAATTGCCAATGAGGAAGTGGCAGGGAATGAGAACCAGGAAGTCACTGGGGTCAGTGGAGATTGGTGTTAGCGGTCCTGAATTAAGATTGGATTCAATTTCGATGATAAGGGTGTTGAAATGTTCGAATGTAACTCGTTGCCGACGATGCGTCTGAGGTGACGTTTGAACGACTTCACCGCAGCTTCCCATAATCTGCCGAGATGCGTGGAGTGAGGGGGAATGAAACGTCATTCAATTTGCCGATCGGATAAGAATGCTTGTACACTTTCTTTATGATCGTCCGATTGTAGCAGGCTACGAAGTCCTCGCAGTTCGTTATTGGCTTCAACGAAATTTGTGCCGCTGTCGGAATAGATGGTCGAGCAAAACCCTCGTCGCACAATGAATTTTCGAAGTGCGACAGTGAAGGCTTCGCTCGTGAGGTCGCTAAAGAGGTCGATATGCACTGCCTTGACTGATATGCATACGAAAACGGTCACGTAAACCTTGAAGCTGTGGCGATTCTCCCTGGTGTAAAATGATCCACAATAATCGACGCCTACGTTGGTGAATGAGCGAGTTTCTGTTACTCGCGCCACCGGCAGATTACCTATCATCGGCGCTGGATTGGCGCGACAGGAACGGACGCAACCCTTTACCGTACGCCAGACTTGACCTCGGCCGTCGATGGACCAGTACCGTTGTCTTACTGCGTATAACGTGGCCTGTGTTCCGGATGATTTAAGAAATATGATCGGATGTCTTTGGGCGAAAGGCATAGGCGAGTGACCCAGTCGGCCCCCAACTCGCAATATTCCTTCCATATCGATAAATGGATTGAGTCGCGTGAGCTTTCCTTTTATCACCACGTATCGATTCTTACGGAGAGTGCCAATTTCTTCGGAGAAATGGCTGTTTTGTAATAATTTTATAATTTTGTTGCGCGTCATATTCAATTAATTTATGGTTAAGGGGGTCGCTCGGTTTTGTTTCTGTTTCCAACGAAGGCCACAAACTATAGTCGGCGGGAGCAGCGCAGACGGTTCTGTTACGATATTTCAATTTGAGGTGTCAGTGTCCACATCGGCTAGCAGTCTTCCGACTGTTGAAGCCATACAGAACAGTTCTGCCAAGACCAAATGTCGATTATTATTTATTCACAGGTGTAAATAATTAAGGGTGCAAGAGAAATAAATGTGGGAAGATAAAAAAAGACAGTAATTTAAGCTATTTAACGTTAAGCAAGGTTCTGTGGGTCAAAATAATACAATGTCAAACTATTTAACAGTACAAAGATAGCAATTTAAATTAAAATCCAAATTAAGATTAAGTTTAAAAACAGTTAAGAATCTAAAAAACCTTTGGAAAGACAATGTCTCAGCAGGTAAAGTTCGTTGTCATCGCATTAAATATCAACATCAAGCATAAATACAAATGCAAGTTCGAAATTAAAAAGAAGCTTCCGAATTAAATAGTAATATTATGTGATTATTAAAAGTTAAAATTCAATGTTAGTGATTAATACAACATTGTACTGATTAGTAAACACATACCTACGTATCACGTTGTGGAACAATTTGGAAATAATGACGGAAGGTCCATATTTGTTGATGAGTCGTTTACGGCTGCATACCTAGAAAATTAAATAGTTAATCATTAGTTGTACGGAATAATTAGCAGCATGATAATTATATGATATAAATGATAAGAGATGTGTACATTGCATAAAATAAAGAGATCGACGAATATAATTAAATTAGTAACCAAATAGATTAATAATAGGAAATAATTATTATAATTGTCAATTATTATTTATTCACAACCGCAATAATTATGGGAGCAACAGAAATTAGTGTGAGAAGATAATAAAAGAAAGTAGTTTAAGCTATTAACGTTAAGCAAGGTGCTGTGGGTCAAAATAATACAATGTCAAACTATTTAAAGTTACAAAGATAGCAATTTAAATTAAAATCCAAATTAAGATTAAGTTTAAAAACAGTTAAGAATCTAAAAAACCTTTGGAAAGACAATGTCTCAGCAGGTAAAGTTCGTTGTCATCGCATTAAATATCAACATCAAGCATAAATACAAATGCAAGTTCGAAATTAAAAAGAAGCTTCCGAATTAAATAGTAATATTATGTAATTATTAAAAGTTAAAATTCAATGTTAGTGATTAATACAACATTGTACTGATTAGTAAACACATACCTACGTATCACGTTGTGGAACAATTTGAAAATAATGACGGAAGGTCCATATTTGTTGATGAGTCGTTTACGGCTGCATACCTAGAAAATTAAATAGTTAATCATTAGTTGTACGGAATAATTAGCAGCATGATAATTATATGATATAAATGATAAGAGATCTGTACATTGCATAAAATAAAGAGATCGATGAATATAATTAAATTAGTAACCAAATAGATTAATAATAGGAAATAATTATTATAATTGTCAATTATTATTTATTCACAACCGCAATAATTATGGGAGCAACAGAAATTAGTGTGAGAAGATAATAAAAGAAAGTAGTTTAAGCTATTAACGTTAAGCAAGGTGATGTGGGTCAAAATAATATAATGTCAAACTATTAAACAGTAAAAAAGATAGCAATTTAAATTAAAATCCAAACTAAGATTAAGTTTAAAAACAGTTAAGAATCTAAAAAACCTTTGGAAAGACAATGTCTCATCAGGTAAAGTTCGTTGGCATCGTATTAAATATTAACATAAAGCATAAATACAAATGAAAGTTCGAAATTAAAAAGAAGCTTTGCGAATTAAATAGTAATATTATATAATTATTAAAAGTTCAAATCGAATGTTAGTGATTAATACAACATTGTACTGATTAGTAAACACATACGTACGTATCATGTTGTAAAATAATTTGGAAATAATGACGGAAGGTCCATATTTGTTCATGAGTCGTTTATGGCTGCATACCTAAAAAAATAATTAATAAATCAGTCATTAGTTGTACGGAATAATTAGTAGCATGATAATTATATCATATAAATGATAGAAGATGTGTACATTGCATAAAATAAAGAGATCGATGAATAGAATTAAGTTAGTAACCAAATAAATTAATAGTAGGAAATAATTATTATAATTGTCGAATATTATTTATTTGCAGCTGTAAATAATTAAGGGTGCAAGAGAAATAACTGCGGGAAGATAAAAAAAGACAGTAATTTAAGCTATTTAACGTTAAGCAAGGTTCTGTGGGTCAAAATAATACAATGTCAAACTATTTAAAGTTACAAAGATAGCAAATTAAATTAAAATCCAAACTCAGATTAAGTTTGAAAACAGTTAAGAATCTAAAAAAACCTTTGGAAAGACAATGTCTCATCAGGAAAAGTTCGTTGTCATCGCATTAAATATCAACATCAAGCGTAAATACAAATGAAAGTTTGAAATTGAAAAGAAGCTTTCCGAATTAAATAATAATATTATGTGATTATTAAAGGTTCAAATCGAATGTTAGTGATTAATACAACATTGTGCTGATTAGTAAACACATACGTACGTATCATGCTGTAAAATAATTTGGAAATAATGATGGAAGGTCCATATTTGTTGAGGAGACGTTTGTGGCTGCATACCTAGAAAATTAATTAATTAATCATTAGTTGTATGGAATAAATAGTAGCACGATAATAATATAATATAAATGATAGAAGATGTGTACATTGCATAAAATAAAGAGATCGATGAATATAATTAAATTAGTAACCAAATAGATTAATAATAGGAAATAATTATTATAATTGTCAATTATTATTTATTCACAACCGCAATAATTATGGGAGCAGCAGAAATTAGTGTGGGAAGATAACAAAAGAAAGTAGTTTAAGATATTAACGCTAAACAAGGTGCTGTGGGTCAAAATAATACAATGTCAAACTATTTAACAGTACAAAGATAGCAATTTAAATTAAAATCCAAATTAAGATTAAGTTTAAAAACAATTAAGAATCTAAAAAACCCTTGGAAAGACAATGTCTTATCAGGTAAAGTTCGTTGGCATCGTATTAAATATTAACATAAAGCATAAATACAAATGAAAGTTCGAAATTAAAAAGAAGCTTTGCGAATTAAATAGTAATATTATGTAATTATTAAAAGTTCAAATCGAATGTTAGTGATTAATACAACATTGTGCTGATTAGTAAACACATACGTACGTATCATGCTGTAAAATAATTTGGAAATAATGATGGTAGGTCCATATTTGTTGAGGAGTCGTTTGTGGCTGCATACCTAGAAAATTAATTAATTAATCATTATGTATGGAATAATTAGTAGCATGATAATAATATAATATAAATGATAGAAGATGTGTACATTGCATAAAATAAACAGTTCGATGAATATAATTAAGTTAGTATCCAAATAAATTAACAATAGAAAATAATTATTATAATTGTCAGTTATTATTTATTCACATCTGTAAATAATTAAGGGTGGAACAGAAATAAGTGTGAGAAGATAAAAAAAGACAGTAATTTTAGCTATTTAACGTTAAGCAAGGTTCTGTGGGTCAAAATAATACAATGTCAAACTATTTAAAGTTACAAAGATAGCAAATTAAATTAAAATCCAAACTCAGATTAAGTTTGAAAACAGTTAAGAATCTAAAAAAACCTTTGGAAAGACAATGTCTCATCAGGAAAAGTTCGTTGTCATCGCATTAAATATCAACATCAAGCGTAAATACAAATGAAAGTTTGAAATTGAAAAGAAGCTTTCCGAATTAAATAATAATATTATGTGATTATTAAAGGTTCAAATCGAATGTTAGTGATTAATACAACATTGTGCTGATTAGTAAACACATACGTACGTATCATGCTGTAAAATAATTTGGAAATAATGATGGAAGGTCCATATTTGTTGAGGAGACGTTTGTGGCTGCATACCTAGAAAATTAATTAATTAATCATTAGTTGTATGGAATAAATAGTAGCACGATAATAATATAATATAAATGATAGAAGATGTGTACATTGCATAAAATAAAGAGATCGATGAATATAATTAAATTAGTAACCAAATAGATTAATAATAGGAAATAATTATTATAATTGTCAATTATTATTTATTCACAGTTGCAAATAATTAAGGCCGTAACAGAAATGGGTATGGGAATATTATAAAATGAAATTATGTAAGCTATTAACATTAAACATCTTTTCTTTTGTATGTCCGTGACCCAGAGACCGCTGTTATGAAGATAGTAGAATTTAATGAAAATAAGAAAGGGTCCATATTATTGTGCCTTTGAATATCAATTTCGTTTTGGGTTGCAATGTCTAGAAACAAAAGAGCTATAAGTAGATTTCTATTACTGTTTCTTGTAGCCTTCAGATAGAGATACACATCAAGGTGAACTTTTTGGTAACGTCCTTTGATATAAATATGTGAACGCGATCCCTATGATGATTCTCTATTGTATTGTAACAATGTAAGAGTCAGCATTTGGATCCATATAGGTTATACCTGTACTTATACTTATACCTATACTTATTTCAATATATTCTTCTATTGTACATTCATCCACTCGTTCCTCTATCAGTCAACCTCAATAGTATACAAACTAAAAATTAATGAA
The DNA here is from genome assembly GCF_905332965.1 of Bombus pascuorum. Classification (NCBI taxonomy): domain Eukaryota; kingdom Metazoa; phylum Arthropoda; class Insecta; order Hymenoptera; family Apidae; genus Bombus; species Bombus pascuorum. The sequence goes on along the minus strand of NW_026869740.1, from coordinate 672,585 downwards.
GTATAATCTGCAATATAGATATTGAAATAGTACAATAGAAAAGTAATAATTAGCGGATGACTTACCCTAATAAAATGGATTGGTAGAGATTCATAACTACGAAACGTCACTTGCATAAATTAATAAATAGTTACAATACAAGAGACATCATGATTGACACGCATCATTAGAACATATGCAGAGGTCTATTTACACAAAGGATTAGATATTTGAGCATAGAACATTAATACAAATAATCATAACTTACTAAATACATATGAGAGGCATCGTGGTTGGCTTGCTTCTACCTTACTGCGACAATCCTTTAAATACCAAGATGATTGAGATATATATACACTGACCTGCCAAATAATGAAAATACATTAAAATTTGTTAGAGGTTTTGTTTGTATTTGGAGAGTTTAGACGAATTATGTAGGAGTTAAAATCACTATATAGAACGTAAAGCGCAGAGCGCCGCAGTGAAACAGAAACGAAAAAGATAACAAAAATTAAAACTAAAACTGCAATCAACTAATAATACATAAAATAAAATACAACATGTAATAAAATCATCCACCAAATACACCATCGGCAGACATCATGATGGAGCACCTAAAGTTGAGAAACTGTCCTATCAGTATATAAGTAATACACGCGAAAATATTTTACAAGTAATTGAAATGCAATATAAGTACAATGTTATGGACGACTCGCGGAAAGAATTTAGACCGTTGCCATATTGCCTTTCGTGACTCCCTCCGGTGAAATTAGTCAGACGGGCCACAAGAGCGCCATCTAATAAAATATCAGTGCATTAATAAATGTGATTAATTTGAATTGGTTTACCAAAGTAACTTTAAACATTGGCTATCAGCGCCATCGTTTGCTTAGAGAAATAACTAGTTAGTCTATAATTTAGTTCTCAATTCGGATAGGCTGGCTATTAAGAAACTATTGCATAATAGATTAGTGAATAAATAAAGAAAACATTAATAATAGCAATACGATATGAATATACAATAGTAGTGTTTTAAATCTAAAGAAAAGACAACAGACGCAATTTAAATCTATATGGTAGCAAAAAAGTATAAATCACAGAATAGTTTCACTGATTGACCTAAAGTAGATGATAACTAGGGGGCTATCCACTATCCACAATCAGAAATTAACATTAAAAATTATCAATTATCATCTATAATTATGTATATGAATGATTAAGCGCACCAAAAAACCGAACAACCAAAACAACATTATAAATCTAATATAAAATAATAAACATAATATGTGAATCTAATACTCAAATAATTAAATGAATATGTAACATAAGTAAATAAATTATAATAAAATTTGAAATAAAATATATATTATATATACACAATAATTAAAAGTATCATAGTAGTAAAATTGTAGTACATAATGGTCAAATTCAATAATGTATACATTGAAACATTAACAATTAGAACTTATAGAATAAATAAATATTAAATATTAAAAAAAATAATAATTGCTACCACCGAATACAGGAAAATAAAACATAATTACACAATTTATATATAACCTCATACTTGCGAGCAATAAGTGTACAATTTATAAACTCCACAAAATGGAAAGTAGACGCAATGATTAATTAGCCTAATGATAAGCCAGTATATAGACGTACTACAGTTATTAAATATAAAATGCGATATTTGCAGGATGAATACGAGTTGGGTTAAGTAGTTGCTTGTCACACGTCCAACACATCGTGGCTATAGCTTTTCCATAAATGACAAGATAACGGAGATACAGTATGTATACTGACCTGCGAAATATAACACAGCACTATGTATTATTTAAACAACAAAGGTTAATAACATAAAATTACGTAATATCTGCTCATATGCGGATTTTTATGTTGATTATTCTGCACAAGGAATAAATAGAATTAATATTTAGTTTATATTAGATTGGTCTAAAAGTTTCTTTCATTTTATAAGGAAATAATAGACGCACAATGTCTTTTGTTTTATATTAGTTTATTGAATTATGCACGAAAATAATAATAGGAATAGAACAAAATGGATCATACCTAATTCAATAAAATAATATAAAACAAAAATTGTTGTTCATCTATTATCATCTTATAAAACGAAAGAAACTTTTCGGACAACCTAATATTATAATCAGGCGGCTCAAATTAAGACGATATGGAATACTATAAGTACATGAGAAAGGAAAATATATTATGACGATCACGGCTATGTTTTTAGGTAATGATAAAGAAACTACGACTTAGGACGAGCTCAGTTATTTCCTTGGACTTAAACTTAAAAATAATAACAATATGGATAAGGCGAAAAGGACGAACAAAATTACGGCTCAGGAGGTTTCAGAGCCCTCAGACCTCGTCGGTGAATCGAGTAATCTACCAGGCTCGACCCGACGGTCATCCCACGACTGGGGTAATGTCACGGGTCGAGTTCTGGTTGCCACGTGTTGCGCCAAATGCGATGGTCCTTGCGAGGTTCCTCGCGGTCTGGCCGCCAGGACCCACTCATTGTTACACTGACCTTATGTTTTTGCACGCTCTTACCAATTACGAAGAAAGCGGGTGCCTAGCGAAATAGCAGGGTTTTCCCCTGAACAAGGATGCTCATGAGCCACATCTGGTTTTCTTTGTTTTCATAGTTTCATTTATTAATCAATGAGCATCGCGGATCGTTACCCTCACTTTTCTACCGAAAAGTGTGAACGACGAATCCGCGTTCTTAGTTCAAAAGGGCACATCCACACCGAGCTTTCTTCCTTGATGGTACGAGACGGGTCCGCGACAGTTCATGTGATCTTTTTGTAGTAAAAACATAACTGTGTTGTTAATAAAGCCTGTCATCTACTGAACTAATTTGTTATCATTTGAAATTACGTGACAGTAACGATGAAGGGGAGGTTGGTCCCAAGGTACCCTCTCGATCGGAAATGGCGACTTGAAAAATAGATGACGAAGTGATAATGACACTGGTGAAGAGAATGGGAACCCAATAAGGGGAACGAGAGGGAATATTAAATCGAAAATAAAGTCGGACATTAAGATAAAAGGGGGCAAAATATTATCATACCTAAAGAAGAGGATGAGAGAGGAAACTGACCCGTTCACCCTTAAAAATTACGTTAGGTTTGGCGAGCAGCCTTATCGAAAAAAATAATAACAAAGCTACTATGAACAGCGAAATAGAATGTGATACACCGGGCGACTCTGACTGTGTCACGTAGGAGACACAAGAAATGACGAAATGAACAGATCACCGGCGATTTCCTCGCGTCATAGTTCGAACGTTTCGTAAGTATAATTAAATATTCTGGTAAAATTATGGTAAATATTATGGTATATTAAATATCATGGTAAAATTTATTGTACGAATCCAACAGAGTAAGGGTTTGTGCCCTCTGAAGGGGTTGTCGCCAGGCGTGTGACATAAACCACATCTCAATCCACATCAGAGACCAGACCACATACTGCGGGCAAGATGGCAGCTGGATGTCTATACATACTCACTGGGAACTCTCAATAGTTTTAGGAACCCACCATAAATCTGGGTATTTTCATAGTTAAGGTCCTTCAGACCAAACAAGGATCTTTTATTTCAAGTGTCCCTTACATTTATTGTTTACCACGGGAAGATACGGGGAACTTGGTTTTTCTCACGTTTGGTATCTTCCGTTACCAACTCCACCAACCTTTTTATTACCCAATCAAAAGCAATGTCTATCGCCCTCACTTTCCTAACCAAAATTGTGCTCAACGAATCAGCTTACCTTGTGTCTTTAGACACACCAATCACTAGCTTTCCTCTGCCACAACATCGTCACTAAACTTACTTATTCTCTATCTTTAGAATAGTCAATATCTCTTTACCGAGTTTCTACCCTTAGACCAATCGCATACTTAATTTATACATACGCACCAGTGTAACTAGGTTCTATATAAAGTTGTTGGAATGAACTGTGATTTATACGTATCAATTCAATGCACATTCAATTTTGATTATTGAATTCATAATAAAGTTTGCTAAAAATAAAGTTAATAGTTGTGTTACGGCTCAACCTTTTTGTTGTTATCATCTAAGTCTCAAGTTTACATGACAGGCGCCAGTTACAGGTGACTATCTTGTTATTATCTTCCGGGCCTAGGACACTACCTTACTATAGTATCGATAGCTGTGGTCCTGCAGGACGTTCAGAACACAGCGCCATTCCATTACCATTTTATGACCTTATGACAACTGACAATTAATTAATTTTCTAGCTATGCAGCCACAAACGACTCATCAACAAATATGGACCTTCCGTCACTATTTCCAAATTGTTTTCCAACATGATACGTACGTATGTGTTTACTAATCAGTACAATGTTGTATTAATCACTAACATTGAATTTTAACTTTTAATAATTACATAATATTATTATTTAATTCGGAAAGCTTCTTTTCAATTTCAAACTTTCATTTGTATTTAGGCTTGATGTTGATATTTAATGCGATGACAACGAATTTTCTGATGAGACATTGTCTTTCCAAAGGTTTTTTTTAGTTTCTTAACTGTTTTTAAACTTAATCTGAGTTTGGATTTCAATTTAAATTGCTATCTTTGTACTGTTAAATAGTTTGACATTGTATTATTTTGACCCACAGAACCTTGCTTAACGTTAAATAGCTTAAATTAATGCCTTTTTTTATCTTCCCACACTTATTTCTCTTGCACCCTTAATTATTTACAGATGTGAATAAATAATGGTCGACAATTATAATAATTGTTTCCTATTATTAATTTATTTGGTTACCAACTTAATTCTATTCATCGATCTCTTTATTTTATGCAATGTACACATCTTCTATCATTTATATGATATAATTATCATGCTGCTAATTATTCCGTACAACTAATGATTGATTTATTAATTAGTTTTCTAGGTATGCAGCCATAAACGACTCATGAACAAATATGGACCTTCTGTCATTATTTCCAAATTATTTTACAGCATGATACGTACGTATGTGTTTACTAATCAGCACAATGTTGTATTAGTCACTAACATTGAATTTTAACTTTTAATAATTACATAATATTACTATTTAATTCGGAAAGCTTCTTTTTAATTTCGAACTTTCATTTGCATTTACGCTTGATGTTGATATTTAATGCGATGACAACGAACTTTTCCTGATGAGACATTGTCTTTCCAAAGGTTTTTTTAGATTCTTAACTGTTTTCAAACTTAATCTTAGTTTGGATTTTAATTTAAATTGCTATCTTTCTACTGTTAAATAGTTTGACATTGTATTATTTTGACCCACAGCACCTTGCTTAACGTTAAATAGCTTAAATTACTGTCTTTTTTTATCTTCCCACACTTATTACTCCTGGACCATTTATTATTTACAGCTGGGAATAAATAATGGTCGACAATTATAATAATTATTTCCTACTATTAATTTATTTGGTTACTAACTTAATTCTATTCATCGATCTCTTTGTTTTATGCAATGTACACATCTTCTATCATTTATGTGATATAATTATCATGCTACTAATTATTCCGTACAACTAATGATTGATTTATTAATTAGTTTTCTAGGTATGCAGCCATAAGCGACTCATCAACAAATATGGACCTTCCGTCATTATTTCCAAATTGTTCCACAACATGATACGTAGGTATGTGTTTACTAATCAGTACAATGTTGTATTAATCACTAACATTGAATTTTACCTTTTAATAATTACATAATATTACTATTTAATTCGGAACGCTTCTTTTTAATTTCGAACTTTCATTTGTATTTACGCTTGATGTTGATATTTAATGCGATGACAACGAACTTTTTCCCGATGAGACATTGTCTTTCCAAAGGTTTTTTAGATTCTTAACTGTTTTTAAACTTAATCTTAGTTTGGATTTTAATTTAAATTGCTATCTTTGTACTGTTAAATATTTTGACATTGTATTATTTTGACCCACAGCACCTTGCTTAACGTTAAATAGCTTAAATTACTGTCTTTTTTTATCTTCCCGCACTTATTTCTCTTGCATCCTTAATTATTTACAGATGTGAATAAACAATGGTCGGTAGGTCGCACTTTATAAACATGTTTGGATTTGACAGTTAGTGCAATTAAGAATGACAACTTTGTAACTAACTAAATTTCAGTTAAGACTAACTAGTTAATTAGTTGTTGAAAGTTGATTAGTTGTTGACAGTTGATTAGTTGTCAGACCATCAACGGCATGGACGACGCCGTAGCATGCACGGTACGCGCCATCCAGAGGCTCGGCCTGAGCGTGTCGCCTGCCAAATCAGAGGCCATGTGGTTCTACGACCACCGCCGCAAAAGAACCCCTCCTTCTGGGTTGGCCTTCACCATCAACGGGAAGAGGTACCGGTGAGACGCCAGATGAGATACCTGGGCCTCACCATCAACAGCCAATGGACATTCGATCCACATTTCAAGCTCCTGGTCCCAAAGGTGACTGCCGCAGCCAACGCATTATGCGGCCCATTACGGAACATCGGCGGAGCAGAAGTGGGCGTTCGCCGACTCTACGAGGGAGTGGTCCGGTCCCGAGTCCTCTACGGGGCTCCCATATGGGCCGAAGACCTGATGGCGAGCTGCCGCAGCCTGGTCTTGCTGAGGAGGTTACAGAGGACGACCGTCATCCGCATAGCGAGGGGATACAGGACCGTGTCTTACGCATCGGCGACAGTGCTAGCCGCGTCCCCCCCCCCTTACGAGCTGCAGGCCACCGCACTCCGACAGGTGTACGAACATCAGAGGGCCCTGCGCTTGGACGGGCGTGCGACGACGCCGCCGCCCGACTGCTGGTCGGCACCGAACATCCTAGAAGAGGCATAACTGCAGATCTGGGAGCGATGGCGCTCTCAGCTGGTCGAAGAGGACGCTGCGCGGCCACACCGGGCCGTTCGCGCCGTGCTTCCCAACTAGGAGACCTGGAGGGACAAAGGCGGGATCCCGCTAACCTTCAGGATGACACAGATACTCACCGGCCTCGGAATATTCGGCGAGTACCTGCTAAGGATTCAACGGGAGATAACCTCCATCTGTCACCACTGCGAGGAAGAGGGGGACACGGCGCAGCACACGTTGGATTTTTATGCGGCGTGGGCGGATTCGCGGCGTGTCTTACTGCTCGACATCGGCGAGAGTGTAGCCCCCGAGGCGGTCGTTGAGGCCATGCTCAGAGGGCGTCAGGAATGCACCACCGTCCGCACCTACTGCGAGCAAGTGATGCTGGCGAAGGAGCGAGCGGAGAGAAACAGGGTGAAAACGCGCGATCCAGTGAGAGCGCCGCGACGAAGAGACTATATACGCCGCAGGGGAGCGGCACCGCCACCCCCCTAGAAGCGACGTGACATAGGGGGTGTAATCGCCCCCCTAGCGGACCCATTCAGACAGAATGCCTCTCTCAACCTACAGAGAGAAGACGACGAGGGGTGCCGCCCGGTAGTAATTCGCAAGAGAACCCGGGGCACCTTTACCAAACGTCGGGATGACCACCGTGGAGGTTTTAGCCAGTACGAAACCGGCACTACCCGGCGCCCTCTCCACGGAGGGCGCGGGGCGCCTATGAAGGTTTCCTCCACGAAAAAAAAAGAAAAAAAGAGTTGATTAGTTGTTGACAGTTGATTAACCGAATGACGGATATAATCTTTCGGTTGACAAATGGTAACTCCAAGAGTTAGACTGTTTTTGACTTTTATTTATACAATGTTAGACACTTGACGTGACAATAGACTGACGGCATGGCGACGAATGATAAATTATTGGTAACTGAATTGTACTGAAACTGAACTTTACTGAACTAATAACTGAACTTTTTCTGAGCTATTCTAAACTTTTCTGACTTTTCTGAGCTATTCTAACTGAACTTTACAAACTGAAACTATTCTAGATTTTTCTAACTGACTATTCTGGACATTTCGGACTGAAACTTGCCCTATGATGCTACGCTTATTTATATCTAAGTCTACCATGGGATAATTGTCACGTGACAGATTACTCCCATGGGAATCGCAACGCTGCAGTCTTAGTTTCCCATCGACGGTACGTGACAGGATGTGCATACTGTAATCGCTTATCTTTCGCTGTTGCTTCGTCTGCTTGGTTGTCCTGTTTACCCCGTGTCTTAATTTCTCAGCTTCATATTGACGCTTTTGCTGAAGTTTCGTCTGCGATGCTTCTGGAAGGTCCATGCTGATGCTAGTGGGAACGTTCAAGATACCTCTGGTATGTGTATCTTTGCTGAAGTTTCGTCTGTCCGGCTATCTTATTGACGCTGCGTCTTGATCTCTTAGTTTCCCATCGACACTACGTGAGAAAATGTCGCCTGATTGTCGCGCAGAATATCGTGGCCGGGGAATCGTGGTGGGGCGGTTGCGCGTGCAGAGCGGTGCACGCCAGCGGCTGTCTCATTGTTCCACCGACTCTCGGTCGTGCAGCACGTGTTGTTTCGCGCTCTTCAATAAAGTTTTCTTCTTTCGAGCATTCGTGTGTTTGTCGTGAGCTTCATTTACTGTTTTGTGGAAGGTAGTGCGAAGTGGATTTACTGATCATAGTGTGTTGTTTTTCATTGTTCTGCTTGTTCTGCTCATCATAGGGTTTATCGATTGAGGTGCGCTAGATTGCTTCGCAATCTTCGTTTATTCTCCTTGTGCGCATTTCCTTCGTTCCAGTTATGTGAAATGTTATAATCGTGAATATTACCAATTGAGATACGCATGTCTTTGCGCTTTTCCTTGAATTATTCATACTTGTCATTACGGGAATTTAGATCAGTATTTCCATGTGGCTACCGCTTTCAGTATTTTGCCTTGCATTTAATTAATTCGGGTGGTTTCGCTTTCCACGATAACAGTTTCCGTTCGTTTTTTTGATACGCGTTCCGGTTTCCTTCAATCATGAACACGGAGGCTTCTACGTCTTTGGCATCTGATCCTGTTGTAAAGGTATGTGATTTTACATTCTGAATTTATTTCTCGCTCGTTCTTTAGTTGGTATTTATTTCTCTCCATCCATTTTCTTGTGTCTTCTTCTAGCGCAAGAAGAGGAAGCAATGTAAGCGATATAAACCAAACAGTTTGAGAAGACGTGGTCAACGTGCGGGTGTGAAATGCCGTGAGCAAGAACGAAGGTCGAAAATCTGTTGTTCTCACGAACGACGCTTCCCTCACGAACGACGCTAGTAACTTTCTCTCAAGGGCGGCTAGCATCTTTCTCTACCACCAACATAGAAATAGAGTACCACCAACACAGAAATTAACCAATTAACAGTAACGTCCATTTACCATACTTTCCGAGCGAAGGTTTTCCTCGACGAATCCTATGATCTCGTGACTTTCGGCACACCTCATCATAGTTTTCCTCTGCAGCATCACCTCAACGGAAAACACATTCTCTCGTATGATCTCATCAACGAGAAAACAACGTTTTCCACGATCAGTTAATACTTTACGCTTTTATTTTAACCGAGATTCAGACTTAGACCTTGGAGGAAAGTGTATTTACTATCCCGTTAACTGCGGATTCGTTATCGAACCTAAGATCATTGTCATTAGTGCTTAATCACCGCGATTATTTGTCAATCACGTAATATCTACACTTGTGCTAATAAATAATACCTAGATATTATAACAAAAATGGATAGTTCTAGTGAAGATTCATTACACGCCCCTAACCCTAATCCTAACTATAACGACGACCCAATATCACAAGTGGGATCAGTGCCGGTTATAACATTATGAGACCATAATGCCGTCATGCGTGACTTAAATCAGTCGCTAACGCAAAAACCGAGTATGGAATCAAAAAAATTGTCGGTACCACGTTTTAACCCAGAAGTCGCGGGTGCCGATCCAGTCGCAGAATGCGCAGCTGTTAATCTGCTTATGAAGGACAACCCTTTACAAAACAGCGCGTTATTTTCTGCTTTAAATCATGCTCTTGAGCAACGGCGAGTCGACTCCTGTGTATTGCAAGCCCCAAATGGTAGATTAAGTCATCTAGGTGAGTCGTTCCCATTTTATTTCGATTCTGGAGTTGAATGTTCACTAATAAGTCCATAGCCTTTAAATTTTCCGGCAAAAGAATGACTGATGTAGTAGTAATGCGAGGAATAGGAAACACTTGCATTAAATGTACGTCTCAAATCTTGTCCATTGTATGTATTAATGGTTTTACATTGGAGATAATTTTCCATATTCTCGCTGACAGTTACTTAAAATATGATATCATGATTAGTCGTGAAATTTTGAGACAAGGTTTTGACTTAATATTGCACAAAATAGCCTCGCTATATGTAAAACCAAAATAATTAATGTCGATAATAATACCGCTGAAAACGAGATCGATATTAATGAAGTTGACACTGATGTACATGGTAATGATAAAAGTCGATTGATTTCTCTTTTCAAAAAATTAAAAGATTCATTCGTTACGGGTTTCCTACGTACTCGCGTAAATACAGGCCAGTTAGAAATACGATTAATTGACCCAAACATCACTGTACAAAGAAGCCCTTATAGATTTAGCGAGGAAGAGCGCAGAATAGTACGTGAGAGAATAAGCGAATTAATTAGAACAAGAATCAGAAGGCCTAGTAATTCACCGTTCGCGAACCCTATGTTACTCGTGAAGAAGAAAGATGGCTCAGATAGATTATGTGTAGATTTTCGAGAACTAAATAAAATTACGGTCGCGGATTGCGGTATCCTCTACCTCTTATTGCGGATCAAATCGCGAGATTGCAAAAAGCGAGGTACTTTATTAGCCTGGCCATGGCCAGTGGGTTCCATCAAATCCCCATTCATTTGAATTGAAAAATTTTGTTCAGTCCGTCCGTTTTGCAGAGAGCTATTCTAAAGACCTTGGGCGACCTTGCCTATTCGTACGTTGTTGTTTACCTGGATGACGTTCTAATTATTGCTGACTCGATAGACCAAAACACAAAAAACTGGTTTCACTCTATTGATACCGAATGCAACGTACGTCAGATTCAACGAAATGTACGCGCGGAACATTTAAATGTAATTTTTAGTACAATTTCAGGTAAATCCGCTGCTTTTCTCTCGTGTTTGAGATATCCTCACACAAAACACTGCTTTAATTCTATTGACACCGAAAGCAGCGTAAGTCAAATTATGAGTGATGTACGCGCAGAACAGTTAGATTTAATTTTTTTGCACAATTTCGTGTAAATCTGGTGCTTTTCATTCATGTTTGCAGTATTCTGACACAAACAGCTGGTTTAAGTCTATGGACACCGAATGCTGCGTACGTCAAATTTCACATGATGGTAGGCGCAAAACTGTTAAACTGCAATTTTGTGCAGAATTTCTTTGAAATTTGTAGTCTTTACACAGATGCTTAAAATATCCTGACATAAAACACTGATTTAACTCTATTGATAAATATTTCAAGTTTTGTTCAATAAATATTATTGAGAATATAACAATGAAATACGAGATACCGTCAGTCGTCCGTAGCGTTCAAATGTACTGGGACTATCCGACACAAAATCTAAACAGCGATCGCGCTGCTTGGGACTCCAACGGTTAAACACATAAACATAACGAGTACAATAACCACATAAAAGATCTTACTTACTTAATTATGGTAGAAATAAGTTTAAACTAAATTATAAATGTCCTCAAAAAATTAGCAGAGTAGTCCGAGATGTATTGCATAGAAGCTCACATAATCTTATAACGGTGGTCATCTTGTAAATTCAATTACAGGCTATATTGCTTAATTATCATATCATGACGTGGCCTATACCAAAGCAATAAAGTATTATAACATAAATACATAGCAATGAATATGAAGATAATATAAAGACATGTTAAAATTACATAACTGGCATTCTAAGTTATGTTATCTCATTACGTGTATACGATATGCAGAAATTACCAAGCAAATTCCCATACAACTAAAAATCCAGATAAATTTTATTAATTAACAAATACCTTAAGGAAATTTAACGTAATAGACTAATAATATATGAAAAGTAACCTAGTATGCATGTGGTTAAGTAATCTAACTCGTGCTAATAGGATCAAAGCTGTAATACAGCCTAATAGGCAGCAGTACTGACACAAGTTAAAAATTTTCATTTTATATGGCATACTCATGAGTTTTGACGCACTCAAAATAGATATTCATATTTAAGATAAATCGCACTTATACATCGTGTGCTGAAAATAACAGAAAAACGAATAAAGAATGCAATTGAAACTTATAAATACTAAAAGTAGAACTCCACTATGGGCAGATACCAATGATAAATAATAAGTAACACGATGCATATATTTAGTATATATTAATCATTATTCTATGTACACGTACTGACATTCGCGGTCACTCTGAATTACTCGTACTATGTATGTAACTAGTAGCACAGGATGAAGAAGTGGTAAAAGTGCCAAACTATAATAAGGAACTATGGATAAATTAAAATACCACAAGTAGAATGATAAATCTAAAATATTTTAATATTCTATTAACAATATCATGAAATATATGAATACAAGGATTAACAGCTTAGCATCAAACATTAATGATAAAACATTTGATATTAATAAGAAGGTACTTAAATATCTGTTTAACAAAATTATGATTATCAATATATATAAAATTATGAGTAATTTTATCTGTAACATGTCTAAATAATAAGTAATAGGAACGACATCAATAACATAATACTGGATAGAATAATATAAAATGATTATTTTAGCATATTAGAAATTTAAAAGAAAAAAGACACAATGAATATGTTTTTCTTTCCGTTTCATGCTTCTGAAGGTATAAAATTATTTAATATCTATTTTTGATACAGAATATGATACATTAGATTACAGTAAGCTATGCAAAAAATATATTTTAACGATAAGAAGAGACCCAAATCGACCTTTCTAGGCCTCGCAGCAAGGGAGATCCGCGGGAGACTAAAACACGGGACCGAGTTCTGATCCACGATGGAGGTTTCAATACTGTTTCCTGTTCATCTCGCGTCAATCAGATCAACTTCAATTGGTTTCAAAAAACAATCTTCTCGACTAAGAGCGGCACACCCCGCTCCACAAGAGGGACTGAAAAATTCTGTTAGTCGGTTTTTCATGAGTAGGCGTGTTTAATGTTTAATCAACTATTTTTGTTGCAAAATATCCGGGGTATTTTTGACAATCGACCCGAAATGCCGCACAGCACTCTGACACACTTGGCTCTAGGGTATTATGACAAGCGATTCGAAACACCAGCACACGTGCTCCGCCGAATCCAGTAGGTAAATAAATGATGAAAGTAATTGTATTTTATCGGCGATGTGTTACCATCTCCCGCCTATGCTACGCTTCCCACGTCGCCTTACGATACCAGGCTAGAGTCAAGCTATACGGGTTCTTCTTCTCCCGCTAAAATTTCGAAAACCGTTTCCTTGCCAGTGGTTTCGCTAGAAAATAGATAGTTACTTTTTATTCTACTGTTTATTCTATTCTACTGTTACTTTCGGCATTAACCTTCAAGCCTAGAGTTTTCTTTTGTAAATCCTCTGATAGTAGTCCGATGCAAAAATTGAATAATAATGGCGATAAAAGATCGCCTTGTTTAAGGCCATGTTTTACGTGTATTTCAACTTGTCTATTCGATGCTTTAATATATATCACAATATCGGTGTACATATTTTCTATTAAGTCACAGATTCCGACAGGGATGCCTTTTTTGGCCATACTTCTTGTTACGGCGCGCTAGACGGTCAGTGCGACGTACCTTTCGGTCTGACCGCCGACGCCTATCTCTCATCAAACTGACCTGCAGTAACCTAAGGAACCACCATAAACCGAATCTTTTCAACTTACTTTCGATTCATACAAATATTATTCGGTTTATGGATGGTCATTCGAACAGTCATTAGGTTTATTGCACTCTCTTGTTAATTACGGGGAAAGCAGATGTGTCCCGTTAAATGGCGGGTTTTTCCCAAAAAACAGATGTGTCCGTTAAATGGCGGGTTTTTCCCAAGAACAAGGACACCCATGAGCCAAATATGCAGGAGACTTTCTCCTTGCATTATATGTATTAATATTGGCTAAAAACCAATGGGCATCGCGGATCGTTACCCTCACTATTCTACCTAAAGGTGTGAACAACGAATCCGCGTCCTTAGTTCAGCAAGGGTACACCCACACCGAGCTTTCCTCCTAAACAAGACGAGATGGGTCAGTCACTGTTCTACAATCAGTCACTCGGGGCTCTTCTACTCCTCAAACAGTCAAGTTCACTGTTCTACAATCAGTCACTCGGGACTGTTCTACAGGTCCTCAAACAGTCAAGTCACTGTTCTGAAATCAGTCACTCGGTGCTCTTCTATCAAGAAGACAATTAAGCAGTCAGTCAAGTCACTGCTCATCATTCAAGCAGACAGTCAAGTCTCTGCTCTTCCATTAAGCAGTCAGTCAAGTCACTGCTCATCATTCAAGCAGACAGTCAAGTCTCTGCTCATCAATCGGCAAGTCATTCAAGTACAATTATAGCCACCGAGGCAGTACTTCAATTCACGCGAACGAGACATTCGATTCTTCGCGTCAACATACTTCGACGGTTCTTGCAATCATTCGGCAAGCTAGTTTAATAATTTCATACGATATCGGGATTCATCGCGTTAACCGATATCCATCTCAACATATTTATATATACGTTCCAAGTGTTGTGAAAAGTGGCAAAATAAATAAAAATAGATAACTGGAGACTACAGTTATTTCAATTAACCACCCCTATTGTCGTAACTGAAATCAGGGGATCGCCCTGCTCGCGGTGTCGATCATTCGATCGTAACGGGAATTTACGACTCCCGTTGACGCTCCTAACGGAGACTCGTCTCCCCGCGACTGGACGAACAAACACTTCTCTTTATAGCTGTATGCGAAATAGTGTCAAAAGTTTCCGAAATATCCAAAATTGATACTATTCCACCATCAAGAACTTTGGACAATTTAATAGCCTTATTTAAGAGCATAACATTGCTTTTATAGTCATTCTCCGAAGTAAAATCTTTCTGTCTGATATATTGTTCGGTGATCTTCCTTAAACGAATATCCACTAATGCCGAAAAGATGCGACTGAGTAGTGAGCTAACTATTATTGGGCGCCAATTCTTCACATTAGCTAAATTCAGCCCATACTTAGGAATTAACGTCGCGCAATTTAATTTCCATAGTTTCGGGTAATAACTTGTAACCAGAATTATATTGTATAATATGGCCAAGACTACCTCTAATCCTTTTTGTTGCAAGTGTTCCTTTCGCAGACCGTCCAGGCCAGCAGCTGATTTCTGTAATATCTTATTTATTTTAGTACGAACCTCTTCAGGGGTAACCGGGGTAAGTATTCTACTGGTACTTATTTCGTTAATCTGATTATCATTTTCTATTTCTAGGTTTGGACCAAGTGTACCCCAGAGCGCTTCGTAGAGATTCTTTATCTCGTGTCCTGACGGAGACGTTTTTGGTAGTTGTAGTAAGTTAAGATCACCCTTTACCGCGATATCTGCCAGCTTTTTGGGATATTTCTTGAACATATTCTGGCATATAACATACGAAAAGCGTTTCTTATGACTCCTATTGTTCTTATTTAATCTCTTATTAAATTGTTGCAGTTTGCGACTATTGCCTTTTCCACTGCAGTTTCGATTTCCTTTTTCTTTGTTACTTATAGTAGCTGTTTCATTTGTTTTTTTGAGAAATGGGACTAGTACATCCTCAATAAAACTGTCTATTCCACTACGCAATTCGACTGTTCCCTGTATGTAATTGCGTCATAACATCCTTATAGTATTATACATCTCAATCACTAATTGCGTCATATTTCCGGGACTATTTGCCTCCTCTATCGACTTCGTAAGCCACTCTTCGCTTAGAACCGCATCTCCTTCTTCCACCCCATCCTCCTTAACCATTTTCTCTTTTCTCTCTCCCTCATTTTCTAATAATCGCCTATGCATCTCTTCCCTATTCATTTTTATCCCTTCCTGGTTTCCTACTTCAGTTTCCATGTTAAGTATATTATTGTTGTTATTATAATTCTCGGTTTCGTCTCCTTCCCTAACTTTACCTATTCCTGACTCCGCAATTTTACGCTAATCTCTTCGCTTGTCGCTTATTTGTTTGGCTGTTTTACTAGTAATAATCTTTGCTATTTCCACGTTTGTTTGTTTAAAATTACAAAAACGTAGCTCTAATATTTTTAGCAGATCAGTTTCTTCCGTTGTCCATATTGCTCCTCTCGGGCGGTTACGGACTTTAATATCTCTCGACGTGCACATCGCATGTCTTTTTTCATTCCGTAAACGTTGAAGATTGTGCCTTTCGTGAGTGGATAATCCTCGCTGAGTGTCAAACCTATTATTGCACAATTCGCATCGAAATGCTTTTGGAGGCCCGGTATCAACTGATCCTTTACACTTACCATAATGACAATACCACCCATGTAGTTTTGAGTAACTTTTCAGGCAACGTCGACAACACCACGATATTTTATTTTCCAGATGATGACTATTAATGTGTTCATTAAGACTTTTTAAGGTATTAAACGCAAATCTAAGACCTTCCCTAACGCAAAACGGACATAGTGCATCGCTTTCTAGAGGCACACAGATCGCCATTTCATCATTCGCATTATCCATATTCATAGCTACGTCGTTTACAAAGGTTCCCTTCTGAGCGAATTGATCGGCCACAGAGTTTCCGGGAACTGGTGACTCTGTGTCCGAGGCTAAGTAATTATTCGCACTATAATCCATTATTATTCTATATTACTTTTCCTTTATCCCATGCGGCAATTCCTATAATTTAATTCCTTAACCATAAACCATGGATAAGCCAATTCGTATACAATTAAAACCCGTGCCCTCAAATAGAACGCATTTCAACATTTCACACGTTGAATATTCCCCAATTAACTCCCTTTCTCAGTCAGGTAAAAGCATTAAACATTTAAATGAAATAGATAACAAACCATTTTTCCTCAAACAGTTTAACAGCCCAAGTAACATATCCCCAGAGCTCAAGGGACTACACCACACTCTATCTAGCAATAGCCGCCGCGCCTAGGAGCACTATAATGTGCTCCAAACTATGTTACCAGCGGGTACCACTGGGTAGAGTAACTTGAACGGGAAGGGCAACAACTCCTAAGGGCAACGACCAAAATGGAGACAAGAATGGTCAATGTATCGAGAAGATAATTAAACCCGAAGATTGATACATGACGCATGCCTATTTAGAAATACTAAAGGAGAAATCAATCATCATACCATGCAGATAATTACTGACCATGGTAGTTTTAATCAATATAAGAAAAAAATAAATAAAGATACTGACGAGAGATGTTGGGACTGTAATGCAAATTCTCACAATGCTGAGCATGCATTATTTAACTGTCCCAGATGTCAAATTCTAAAAACGACATTGGAAAATCATGCTGGAGAACTACTGACACCTACTAATATATAAATAAGATTATTAAAGGCGATGACATATGGAAGCATTTCTGGAAATTCTGTGAAACAATTATGAAGATTAGACAATTGCAAGAAAAGGAATGGGAACAACGGAGAAGAAGGAGACATTAACCGTTTGAGTACCACGAATCTTTGAAAAAAACAGGGTCGAAAAATGCCCAACAGCGCGATGGCGCTTGTCTTAATCAATTGCAAAGAGAAACAAGCGGCGTAATAGCGGCGTAAATATCGTCATATTTGTTATTTTATGAAATAAGTCTGTATATGTATGCTCACGCAGGGAGGGCGTGAGCCTATGGGGGCTGGCAAACCCACTTTCCCGCAGCCAGGGGGACCGTCGGAACAAGCGTTCCGCCTACGTGAGTCCCTATGTACTCCGCAAGGAAGATCGCCGGGAGTTTGCGTGCGCTTAAGTGCGGCCATACTCTCTCTACGCGGTCTTGGGTAGTAGCGCACCCACGATCCTGACGCGAATGAAGGGACCGCCGGGATAATTCCCTGGGCACAAAAGTGTCACAGGTCCCCGCGCGTGAAGTCCTTTCTTGGTCTGTTGAATGCTCGGTTAGCAGGTCGCCGGGCCAGCAGTGACGTGGCCGTACATCCACACGGTGGTCCCACCAGCGACATAAGCTGGTACCATGGGCAGGATGAGTAATAGCCCGGAGGGAGTAGCGACCCCTCTGCTCGTCCGAAACTGGGTATGGACTCGTGGTGGTAGTGGTTTAAAGCCGAGTTGCTGGCTAGGCGGCCGGTCCCCCGGATGCGAGGTATCCCCACTCGTACTCTGGAAACGGTTACGCCGGCGGGTGAGCACAAAAGTGAGTCACTTTTGAACGCTACATATATTATTAAATTATTTAATATTAATATTTTGTTGGACCACCTTTAGCAACAGTAATGTTTTGTCCATTAACGTTCCATACTGTAAACCAATGATTTTGTAAAACTACACTCAACAGAGTCCCATATTTCTATAATTTTATCTTTCAATACTTGCTTTGAGGTTATCTGAAATTTATTTCATCTTTTTCCAATTTCAGCCCATACATTTTCAATCAGATTTATGTCTGGACTTTGCGGTAGGGTAATTAACATGTGTGGTGTGTTATATACGATCCGTTCTTTCACAATTCTATCAGTATCCTTAGGATCATTATCACGTTGGAAGTGGAAATCTTCGAATAATCCTAATTTACGGGCACTTTCTCTAAGGTTATTTTTTAAAATATCATTCCGATTCGGATCACTCGCGCGTGTGGACTCTTTCGGCCGTGGCGAAGGCGGAGTCTTCAGGTTATTTTCTGGAGATTGAGTTTCCGGCATGATATTTGTTTCATGTGTTGCAAATGCCGTGATGCAGGATAGGTTGTTAGCCGTCGAAGTGATGCTCGAGGAGAACCTGTTCCTGGATGAATCGAACGTCGTGGATTCCGGAGAGTTTGTCGTTGATTTCGACTTCGGATAGACCTCGGTGCCATTGACGGAGTTTAACACGTTGTTCTCTACTTTATGAATTGCCGTGATAGGGCATGAGACATCCTGTGACGGATTCGTAGAGATCAATGGCGGAGCCGAATTGTCGTCTGATGAGATTCTCTCTTCTTCGCGATCCCGCCGATCGTGAAGGATTGTTTGATTCAATGCGTCTGGTGGCGTTGAATCAGATTGTTGTGATGCTGACGATGCGAACGTGGTTGTCGTCAGGTCGCGTGTCGGTGACGCGGTGCGAGTGTCGTGCGTTGAATTCCGTGTATTATGCAACGGAATCGTCACTGGATTTGATAAGATATTCTCCATCGGCGGAGTATGACCATAGTTGTCCTGGACGGGATTCAGTTTTTTCCGGTCCGGAGGGTCGTGAGAGGTTGTCCTCAATTCGCGTGTAGGCGACGAGTTGCGAGTATTAGAAGTTGTCTGATTCAAGGAGTTTGCTAGCGTTGAATCAGATTGTTCCGATAATAATGTCGCGTACTTGGTCGTCGTCGAGTCGCGTGTCGGTGACGCGGTGCGAGTGTCGTGCGTTGAGTTCCGTGTATCATGCAACGGAATCGTCACTGGATTTGATAAGACATTCTCAGTCGGCGAAGTATGACCATAGTTGTCCTGGACGGGATTCAGTTCCTTCTGATCCAGAGGCTCGTG
The DNA here is from genome assembly GCF_905332965.1 of Bombus pascuorum. NCBI lineage: Eukaryota > Metazoa > Arthropoda > Insecta > Hymenoptera > Apidae > Bombus > Bombus pascuorum. Next base: position 652,902 of record NW_026869740.1, on the reverse strand, counting down.
AGAGTTAGTCTTCAAATCGCGTGTAGGTGACGAACGACGAACGTTAGAAGTTATCTGATTCAAGGCGATCGGTAGCGTTGAATCAGATCGTTCAGATAATGATGACGCAAACTTGGTTGTCGTCAAATCGCGTGTAGGCGATGAGCTGCGGACTTGAGTAGTTGTCTGATTCAAACCGATTGGTAGCGTTGAATCAGATCGTTCAGGTAACGACGATGCGAGCTTGGTTGTCAAGTCGCGTGTTGGCGAGCTGCGCGTATTATTATTCTTATTATGCAATGAACTTCGCTTGTCATGCGACGGAATCGGCGCTAGATTCGATACGACTTTCTCCATCGGCGGAGTATGAACATTGTTACTGTTATTATTGAAATTATTCTTACGTCTCTGGACACTGCTGGAAGTGTTGCGGCAGCGTTCCGGTGGTTTTGGATTCGCCACTGTGTTGGAGGCATCCGTTGAGGAAGAATTAATTTCGTTGAGGTTGTTCAATCGTGTTACCAGCTCTATATAAACATCCCGTAAGTCCTCAGGTTCGTTGTCGTCGATCTCAAGCAATTCGTCAAAGACAATGTTGAATCGTCTCCAAATGTCGTCAACTAGTTTTCGGTAAGTTATTAAGACGTCCTTGTTGTGCTGACCGGACAGTTCGTATTTGTTGAGTAGTCTCCTTATGCTCTTGAAGTCTTCGCTTAGATCGATCCAATCCTCATGCAAGGCGGTGATTCTTGTTTTGTTTGCCATTATACCGTCGAATGTGGGTATGTGAATTTCTGGCAGCTTAGTCGTTACCGGCGTGGCGGTAATGGATGACTTGTTATCTAATTCATGATTAGATGGCATCCGACATGTTGATTGTTGCTTTTTGCTTGCGATGTTGTGGATTCGCGAGCTCAGCTCAGCATAATCCTTCCAGGCTTGCTTTTCCTGTGCGAGGTCCTCGTCATCTAAATCGTCTAATTCTTTTTGGCAGGATTGAAATCTCTGCCACGCATACTCAAGCTGGGATTGAAGTGCACTCACAGACTTGATGTGTGATGCGACGGGTTGATCGGACTCCTCGATGCTTTCCCTTAGATGCTTGAGGGCAGCTTTAAACTGCTTATCGCGCCTTCTTCTGACTTTATTGGCTTTGGCGCTGATCGACATTATTATTGACTGAGTTGAAATAGAAACTCCTCAAGTTTTGTTTTATGACGTCCAAGCGTGGAATGGCTGTGGGATCACGTGGCACTGTATGTTCACCGTTTGGAACACCTTTCGCTGGCACGTGAATCCGGCTCGAAGGACCAAATGTTTGTTCGTCCAGTCGCGGGGAGACGAGTCTCCGTTAGGAGCGTCAACGGGAGTCGTAAATTCCCGTTACGATCGAATGATCGACACCGCGAGCAGGGCGATCCCCTGATTTCAGTTACGACAATAGGGGTGGTTAATTGAAATAACTGTAGTCTCCAGTTATCTATTTTTATTTATTTTGCCACTTTTCACAACACTTGGAACGTATATATAAATATGTTGAGATGGATATCGGTTAACGCGATGAATCCCGATATCGTATGAAATTATTAAACTAGCTTGCCGAATGATTGCAAGAACCGTCGAAGTATGTTGACGCGAAGAATCGAATGTCTCGTTCGCGTGAATTGAAGTACTGCCTCGGTGGCTATAATTGTACTTGAATGACTTGCCGATTGATGAGCAGAGACTTGACTGTCTGCTTGAATGATGAGCAGTGACTTGACTGACTGCTTAATGGAAGAGCAGAGACTTGACTGTCTGCTTGAATGATGAGCAGTGACTTGACTGACTGCTTAATTGTCTTCTTGATAGAAGAGCACCGAGTGACTGATTTCAGAACAGTGACTTGACTGTTTGAGGACCTGTAGAACAGTCCCGAGTGACTGATTGTAGAACAGTGAACTTGACTGTTTGAGGAGTAGAAGAGCCCCGAGTGACTGATTGTAGAACAGTGACTGACCCATCTCGTCTTGTTTAGGAGGAAAGCTCGGTGTGGGTGTACCCTTGCTGAACTAAGGACGCGGATTCGTTGTTCACACCTTTAGGTAGAATAGTGAGGGTAACGATCCGCGATGCCCATTGGTTTTTAGCCAATATTAATACATATAATGCAAGGAGAAAGTCTCCTGCATATTTGGCTCATGGGTGTCCTTGTTCTTGGGAAAAACCCGCCATTTAACGGACACATCTGTTTTTTGGGAAAAACCCGCCATTTAACGGGACACATCTGCTTTCCCCGTAATTAACAAGAGAGTGCAATAAACCTAATGACTGTTCGAATGACCATCCATAAACCGAATAATATTTGTATGAATCGAAAGTAAGTTGAAAAGATTCGGTTTATGGTGGTTCCTTAGGTTACTGCAGGTCAGTTTGATGAGAGATAGGCGTCGGCGGTCAGACCGAAAGGTACGTCGCACTGACCGTCTAGCGCGCCGTAACAAGAAGTATGGCCAAAAAAGGCATCCCTGTCGGAATCTGTGACTTAATAGAAAATATGTACACCGATATTGTGATATATATTAAAGCATCGAATAGACAAGTTGAAATACACGTAAAACATGGCCTTAAACAAGGCGATCTTTTATCGCCATTATTATTCAATTTTTGCATCGGACTACTATCAGAGGATTTACAAAAGAAAACTCTAGGCTTGAAGGTTAATGCCGAAAGTAACAGTAGAATAGAATAAACAGTAGAATAAAAAGTAACTATCTATTTTCTAGCGAAACCACTGGCAAGGAAACGGTTTTCGAAATTTTAGCGGGAGAAGAAGAACCCGTATAGCTTGACTCTAGCCTGGTATCGTAAGGCGACGTGGGAAGCGTAGCATAGGCGGGAGATGGTAACACATCGCCGATAAAATACAATTACTTTCATCATTTATTTACCTACTGGATTCGGCGGAGCACGTGTGCTGGTGTTTCGAATCGCTTGTCATAATACCCTAGAGCCAAGTGTGTCAGAGTGCTGTGCGGCATTTCGGGTCGATTGTCAAAAATACCCCGGATATTTTGCAACAAAAATAGTTGATTAAACATTAAACACGCCTACTCATGAAAAACCGACTAACAGAATTTTTCAGTCCCTCTTGTGGAGCGGGGTGTGCCGCTCTTAGTCGAGAAGATTGTTTTTTGAAACCAATTGAAGTTGATCTGATTGACGCGAGATGAACAGGAAACAGTATTGAAACCTCCATCGTGGATCAGAACTCGGTCCCGTGTTTTAGTCTCCCGCGGATCTCCCTTGCTGCGAGGCCTAGAAAGGTCGATTTGGGTCTCTTCTTATCGTTAAAATATATTTTTTGCATAGCTTACTGTAATCTAATGTATCATATTCTGTATCAAAAATAGATATTAAATAATTTTATACCTTCAGAAGCATGAAACGGAAAGAAAAACATATTCATTGTGTCTTTTTTCTTTTAAATTTCTAATATGCTAAAATAATCATTTTATATTATTCTATCCAGTATTATGTTATTGATGTCGTTCCTATTACTTATTATTTAGACATGTTACAGATAAAATTACTCATAATTTTATATATATTGATAATCATAATTTTGTTAAACAGATATTTAAGTACCTTCTTATTAATATCAAATGTTTTATCATTAATGTTTGATGCTAAGCTGTTAATCCTTGTATTCATATATTTCATGATATTGTTAATAGAATATTAAAATATTTTAGATTTATCATTCTACTTGTGGTATTTTAATTTATCCATAGTTCCTTATTATAGTTTGGCACTTTTACCACTTCTTCATCCTGTGCTACTAGTTACATACATAGTACGAGTAATTCAGAGTGACCGCGAATGTCAGTACGTGTACATAGAATAATGATTAATATATACTAAATATATGCATCGTGTTACTTATTATTTATCATTGGTATCTGCCCATAGTGGAGTTCTACTTTTAGTATTTATAAGTTTCAATTGCATTCTTTATTCGTTGTTCTGTTATTTTCAGCACACGATGTATAAGTGCGATTTATCTTAAATATGAATATCTATTTTGAGTGCGTCAAAACTCATGAGTATGCCATATAAAATGAAAATTTTTAACTTGTGTCAGTACTGCTGCCTATTAGGCTGTATTACAGCTTTGATCCTATTAGCACGAGTTAGATTACTTAACCACATGCATACTAGGTTACTTTTCATATATTATTAGTCTATTACGTTAAATTTCCTTAAGGTATTTGTTAATTAATAAAATTTATCTGGATTTTTAGTTGTATGGGAATTTGCTTGGTAATTTCTGCATATCGTATACACGTAATGAGATAACATAACTTAGAATGCCAGTTATGTAATTTTAACATGTCTTTATATTATCTTCATATTCATTGCTATGTATTTATGTTATAATACTTTATTGCTTTGGTATAGGCCACGTCATGATATGATAATTAAGCAATATAGCCTGTAATTGAATTTACAAGATGACCACCGTTATAAGATTATGTGAGCTTCTATGCAATACATCTCGGACTACTCTGCTAATTTTTTGAGGACATTTATAATTTAGTTTAAACTTATTTCTACCATAATTAAGTAAGTAAGATCTTTTATGTGGTTATTGTACTCGTTATGTTTATGTGTTTAACCGTTGGAGTCCCAAGCAGCGCGATCGCTGTTTAGATTTTGTGTCGGATAGTCCCAGTACATTTGAACGCTACGGACGACTGACGGTATCTCGTATTTCATTGTTATATTCTCAATAATATTTATTGAACAAAACTTGAAATATTTATCAATAGAGTTAAATCAGTGTTTTATGTCAGGATATTTTAAGCATCTGTGTAAAGACTACAAATTTCAAAGAAATTCTGCACAAAATTGCAGTTTAACAGTTTTGCGCCTACCATCATGTGAAATTTGACGTACGCAGCATTCGGTGTCCATAGACTTAAACCAGCTGTTTGTGTCAGAATACTGCAAACATGAATGAAAAGCACCAGATTTACACGAAATTGTGCAAAAAAATTAAATCTAACTGTTCTGCGCGTACATCACTCATAATTTGACTTACGCTGCTTTCGGTGTCATTAGAATTAAAGCAGTGTTTTGTGTGAGGATATCTCAAACACGAGAGAAAAGCAGCGGATTTACCTGAAATTGTACTAAAAATTACATTTAAATGTTCCGCGCGTACATTTCGTTGAATCTGACGTACGTTGCATTCGGTATCAATAGAGTGAAACCAGGTTTTTGTGTTTAGGTCTATCGAGTCAGCAATAATTAGAACGTCATCCAGGTAAACAACAACGTACGAATAGGCAAGGTCGCCCAAGGTCTTTAGAATAGCTCTCTGCAAAACGGACGGACTGAACAAAATTTTTCAATTCAAATGGCATCGTTATATACTCGTATTGCCCGTCGGAGGTGACAAATACTGTATATTCTGTAGAATTAGGATGAATGGGGATTTGATGGAACCCACTGGCCATGGCCAGGCTAATAAAGTACCTCGCTTTTTGCAATCTCGCGATTTGATCCGCAATAAGAGGTAGAGGATACCGCAATCCGCGACCGTAATTTTATTTAGTTCTCGAAAATCTACACATAATCTATCTGAGCCATCTTTCTTCTTCACGAGTAACATAGGGTTCGCGAACGGTGAATTACTAGGCCTTCTGATTCTTGTTCTAATTAATTCGCTTATTCTCTCACGTACTATTCTGCGCTCTTCCTTGCTAAATCTATAAGGGCTTCTTTGTACAGTGATGTTTGGGTCAATTAATCGTATTTCTAACTGGCCTGTATTTACGCGAGTACGTAGGAAACCCGTAACGAATGAATCTTTTAATTTTTTGAAAAGAGAAATCAATCGACTTTTATCATTACCATGTACATCAGTGTCAACTTCATTAATATCGATCTCGTTTTCAGCGGTATTATTATCGACATTAATTATTTTGGTTTTACATATAGCGAGGCTATTTTGTGCAATATTAAGTCAAAACCTTGTCTCAAAATTTCACGACTAATCATGATATCATATTTTAAGTAACTGTCAGCGAGAATATGGAAAATTATCTCCAATGTAAAACCATTAATACATACAATGGACAAGATTTGAGACGTACATTTAATGCAAGTGTTTCCTATTCCTCGCATTACTACTACATCAGTCATTCTTTTGCCGGAAAATTTAAAGGCTATGGACTTATTAGTGAACATTCAACTCCAGAATCGAAATAAAATGGGAACGACTCACCTAGATGACTTAATCTACCATTTGGGGCTTGCAATACACAGGAGTCGACTCGCCGTTGCTCAAGAGCATGATTTAAAGCAGAAAATAACGCGCTGTTTTGTAAAGGGTTGTCCTTCATAAGCAGATTAACAGCTGCGCATTCTGCGACTGGATCGGCACCCGCGACTTCTGGGTTAAAACGTGGTACCGACAATTTTTTTGATTCCACACTCGGTTTTTGCGTTAGCGACTGATTTAAGTCACGCATGACGGCATTATGGTCTCATAATGTTATAACCGGCACTGATCCCACTTGTGATATTGGGTCGTCGTTATAGTTAGGATTAGGGTTAGGGGCGTGTAATGAATCTTCACTAGAACTATCCATTTTTGTTATAATATCTAGGTATTATTTATTAGCACAAGTGTGGATATTACGGGATTGACAAATAATCGCGGTGATTAAGCACTAATGACAATGATCTTAGGTTCGATAACGAATCCGCAGTTAACGGGATAGTAAATACACTTTCCTCCAAGGTCTAAGTCTGAATCTCGGTTAAAATAAAAACGTAAAGTATTAACTGATCGTGGAAAACGTTGTTTTCTCGTTGATGAGATCATACGAGAGAATGTGTTTTCCGTTGAGGTGATGCTGCAGAGGAAAACTATGATGAGGTGTGCCGAAGGTCACGAGATCATAGGATTCGTCGAGGAAAACCTTCGCTCGGAAAGTATGGTAAATGGACGTTACTGTTAATTGGTTAATTTCTATGTTGGTGGTACTCTATTTCTATGTTGGTGGTAGAGAAAGATGCTAGCCGCCCTTGAGAGAAAGTTACTAGCGTCGTTCGTGAGGGAAGCGTCGTTCGTGAGAACAGCAGATTTTCGACCTTCGTTCTTGCTCACGGCATTTCACACCCGCACGTTGACCACGTCTTCTCAAACTGTTTGGTTTATATCGCTTACATTGCTTCCTCTTCTTGCGCTAGAAGAAGACACAAGAAAATGGATGGAGAGAAATAAATACCAACTAAAGAACGAGCGAGAAATAAATTCAGAATGTAAAATCACATACCTTTACAACAGGATCAGATGCCAAAGACGTAGAAGCCTCCGTGTTCATGATTGAAGGAAACCGGAACGCGTATCAAAAAAACGAACGGAAACTGTTATCGTGGAAAGCGAAACCACCCGAATTAATTAAATGCAAGGCAAAATACTGAAAGCGGTAGCCACATGGAAATACTGATCTAAATTCCCGTAATGACAAGTATGAATAATTCAAGGAAAAGCGCAAAGACATGCGTATCTCAATTGGTAATATTCACGATTATAACATTTCACATAACTGGAACGAAGGAAATGCGCACAAGGAGAATAAACGAAGATTGCGAAGCAATCTAGCGCACCTCAATCGATAAACCCTATGATGAGCAGAACAAGCAGAACAATGAAAAACAACACACTATGATCAGTAAATCCACTTCGCACTACCTTCCACAAAACAGTAAATGAAGCTCACGACAAACACACGAATGCTCGAAAGAAGAAAACTTTATTGAAGAGCGCGAAACAACACGTGCTGCACGACCGAGAGTCGGTGGAACAATGAGACAGCCGCTGGCGTGCACCGCTCTGCACGCGCAACCGCCCCACCACGATTCCCCGGCCACGATATTCTGCGCGACAATCAGGCGACATTTTCTCACGTAGTGTCGATGGGAAACTAAGAGATCAAGACGCAGCGTCAATAAGATAGCCGGACAGACGAAACTTCAGCAAAGATACACATACCAGAGGTATCTTGAACGTTCCCACTAGCATCAGCATGGACCTTCCAGAAGCATCGCAGACGAAACTTCAGCAAAAGCGTCAATATGAAGCTGAGAAATTAAGACACGGGGTAAACAGGACAACCAAGCAGACGAAGCAACAGCGAAAGATAAGCGATTACAGTATGCACATCCTGTCACGTACCGTCGATGGGAAACTAAGACTGCAGCGTTGCGATTCCCATGGGAGTAATCTGTCACGTGACAATTATCCCATGGTAGACTTAGATATAAATAAGCGTAGCATCATAGGGCAAGTTTCAGTCCGAAATGTCCAGAATAGTCAGTTAGAAAAATCTAGAATAGTTTCAGTTTGTAAAGTTCAGTTAGAATAGCTCAGAAAAGTCAGAAAAGTTTAGAATAGCTCAGAAAAAGTTCAGTTATTAGTTCAGTAAAGTTCAGTTTCAGTACAATTCAGTTACCAATAATTTATCATTCGTCGCCATGCCGTCAGTCTATTGTCACGTCAAGTGTCTAACATTGTATAAATAAAAGTCAAAAACAGTCTAACTCTTGGAGTTACCATTTGTCAACCGAAAGATTATATCCGTCATTCGGTTAATCAACTGTCAACAACTAATCAACTCTTTTTTTCTTTTTTTTTCGTGGAGGAAACCTTCATAGGCGCCCCGCGCCCTCCGTGGAGAGGGCGCCGGGTAGTGCCGGTTTCGTACCGGCTAAAACCTCCACGGTGGTCATCCCGACGTTTGGTAAAGGTGCCCCGGGTTCTCTTGCGAATTACTACCGGGCGGCACCCCTCGTCGTCTTCTCTCTGTAGGTTGAGAGAGGCATTCTGTCTGAATGGGTCCGCTAGGGGGGCGATTACACCCCCTATGTCACGTCGCTTCTAGGGGGGTGGCGGTGCCGCTCCCCTGCGGCGTATATAGTCTCTTCGTCGCGGCGCTCTCACTGGATCGCGCGTTTTCACCCTGTTTCTCTCCGCTCGCTCCTTCGCCAGCATCACTTGCTCGCAGTAGGTGCGGACGGTGGTGCATTCCTGACGCCCTCTGAGCATGGCCTCAACGACCGCCTCGGGGGCTACACTCTCGCCGATGTCGAGCAGTAAGACACGCCGCGAATCCGCCCACGCCGCATAAAAATCCAACGTGTGCTGCGCCGTGTCCCCCTCTTCCTCGCAGTGGTGACAGATGGAGGTTATCTCCCGTTGAATCCTTAGCAGGTACTCGCCGAATATTCCGAGGCCGGTGAGTATCTGTGTCATCCTGAAGGTTAGCGGGATCCCGCCTTTGTCCCTCCAGGTCTCCTAGTTGGGAAGCACGGCGCGAACGGCCCGGTGTGGCCGCGCAGCGTCCTCTTCGACCAGCTGAGAGCGCCATCGCTCCCAGATCTCCAGTTTTGCCTCTTCTAGGATGTTCGGTGCCGACCAGCCGTCGTACGGCGGCGTCGTCGCACGCCCGTCCAAGCGCAGGGCCCTCTGATGTTCGTACACCCGTCGGAGTGCGGTGGCCTGCAGCTCGTAAGGGGGGGGGGGGACGCGGCTAGCACTGTCGCCGATGCGTAAGACACGGTCCTGTATCCCCTCGCTATGCGGATGACGGTCGTCCTCTGTAACCTCCTCAGCAAGACCAGGCTGCGGCAGCTCGCCATCAGGTCTTCGGCCCATATGGGAGCCCCGTAGAGGACTCGGGACCGGACCACTCCCTCGTAGAGTCGGCGAACGCCCACTTCTGCTCCGCCGATGTTCCGTAATGGGCCGCATAATGCGTTGGCTGCGGCAGTCACCTTTGGGACCAGGAGCTTGAAATGTGGATCGAATGTCCATTGGCTGTTGATGGTGAGGCCCAGGTATCTCATCTGGCGTCTCACCGGTACCTCTTCCCGTTGATGGTGAAGGCCAACCCAGAAGGAGGGGTTCTTTTGCGGCGGTGGTCGTAGAACCACATGGCCTCTGATTTGGCAGGCGACACGCTCAGGCCGAGCCTCTGGATGGCGCGTACCGTGCATGCTACGGCGTCGTCCATGCCGTTGATGGTCTGACAACTAATCAACTGTCAACAACTAATCAACTTTCAACAACTAATTAACTAGTTAGTCTTAACTGAAATTTAGTTAGTTACAAAGTTGTCATTCTTAATTGCACTAACTGTCAAATCCAAACATGTTTATAAAGTGCGACCTACCGACAAGTTGTACATCGAGGAGCGATTGACTTCACACGTATATCCAAGGTGAGAATTTCAAATTCTGTATACTTTCTTCGTTGATAATTTTGGGGTTGTATGATATTCGGCACCGAAATAAAATTATTCTTTGACAGTTACAACCGACGATCGAAAATATCAAGTGTATGATTAATGTGGAAGATATTCGAGACATATTGAACCCATAACGACTGTTCGCTGTATTAACTAGTGATCTGATGCAGCCGAAGACGTTGCGCTGATTACGATGTTTTCAATCATCGAAAACACTTACGGGTTTTCGTTCTTCTCTTCCCACTGTTTGCAAATATTGCTCATCTTTGTGCGAGACCTACGAAACCACATTGGTTATCCATAGAGAACACCGTCGTCGATCGACATATTCTTCCTTGCTTACGATTTCGCTAAGTTTCTAAAGATAAAATAATTATTTTCAAACATCGAACTATTAATAATAAAACGATTATCCGCTGTGTTAATCTGTGATTACGACGCAGTCGAAGACGTTGCGCAGGATTACGACGTTTTCAAATATTGAAGACACTTACGGATTTTCGCATTCCTCCTCCCATTGTTAGCAAATATTGCTCACTTTTGGGCAAGGCTTGCGAAATCGCACAGGTCTCACACAGAGAGGATCATTAAATTAATTTTTGTCCATATTAGATACCAAAAGCAAGAAAGAATCGTAAAAGTATGGGTCACCTTAGCAAAAAGCAAGATGAACGTTAGTTTAAAAGTCTGTTACCGGCTGAAATCAAAAGAGAAGAAAAGTAGCGTAGGAAGGAATTAGGATTAAACAGCGAAAGTTCTGAACCTAGTTTCTACCCTTCGAAATCACCGATATCCGAACATTCAAGTGCGACCCAATACGAAGAGCCGCAACCTTTTCTTTCTAGAACGCCATCAACATCATTGTACGACAGCGATTGTCATAATCCTAGCGATGTTATAGCCCAATCGTATTGAATAAATGTTGTTTATTGAAACCAATTATTTATTTCAAACAGCTTTAATCTTCATCCGTGCCAGTATTCATGCACATAGCAGGTTAGCCGAAACGTGTAATCTACTTGCCAGTTGCATTAGACGCTATTTAACGCTAGCTAGTTAACGCACGCCACTTCCAGCGTCGAAATAAGCCCAGTAGCTCACAAAACGGACTCTTTCGTCGATTTAGAAGAAAACTAGCTGGTATTTCGTTCCTGTTGGAGATATTTCGACGTTTAAACGATTCCTTCACTTCATTTTGCACGCGAATGTAGTGCATTCCAGTTTCAGCGAAGAAATAAGCCCAGCAGCTCGAAAAACGCAACCGTCCGTCGATTTTGGTAAAAACTATCTGTTATTACGTTCCGGTTTTTGATATTACGACGTTTAAACGTTTTTTCCATTACATTTAACGCGCCGAATGTTGTGCACGCCACTTTTAGCGTCGGAACAAGCCCAACAGCTCGCTAAACGCAACCATCCGTCGATTTTGGAGAGAACTATCTGTTATTTCGTTGCTGCTGCAGATATTTCGATGTTTTAACGCTCTTTCCACCTCATTTTACACGCCGAATGTTTTCCACGTTACCTTCCGTGTCGAAACATGACCAGCAGCTCCCAAAACGCAATTCTTAGTCGATTTAGACGGGAAAAAAAACAGTTATTTCCTTCCTGTTGGAGATATTTCGCCGTTTAAACGTTCTTTTCACTCCATTTTACACGCCGAATGCAGTGCACGCACTATATAACATGTATTATCGTATATGGTATAAATATATGTCGGAGATGAAAGGACATCGGCAACCCCCCCCGTGTTAATTACTTGGAAAACCCCAATACTGTAGCATTTACAAAATAATCCAAACACAAGCGTTCGAAACTTGAGATAATGAGCTTATGCTCGAGGCGCCAGCTGGTCGCCGAGCGTAGCCGCGGTCACGGGATGAACGTTCCACCTAACAGAGGTATGGAGTGGCATAGCTCTCCTTTAAAGAATTGGCCGTACCGACATTTAACAGTAAACATTTCAACGGCCCCGTGGCTCGCCACACACAGACCCCATTCTTCGGGCAAGATGATCGCCAGATGTCGATGCATCATTTACAGTATATGTTCAGCTAGCCTGAGGTCCCGCTACAAATCTTAGGATTTAGTTAAAGTTCTTCAGATTGACAAACAGTCTTTATTCTATCAGCCCGTAAATCTGTTACATATTGCGGGAAGATACGGGATATCTGTATTTCTCACGTACGACGCTTCCCGCTAGGAACTCCCTCTCAAGCGTGACTAGCATCCTTTACTAACTACCAACATAGAAATTAACCAATTAACAACAACGTCCATTTCCCTCACTTTCCGAGCGAAAGCTTTCCTCGACGAATCCGATGAATCGGTGCCCTTAGGCACACCCCATCAGAGTTTACCTCTGCAGCGTCATCGCGACGGGAAGTAATTCCCTTTCGTGCAGTCTCACTAGTCAGTCACCTAGTGTGTTTGTACGATCCGTGAATAATCCACGTCTCAACAAAGAGCTGGTCAATCAATCCTTGTATCGCGAGGAGTAAGTAGAGTTCGACTTAGACTTTGAAGCAAAGTATATCCGTTATCCAGTGGACCGTGGATTCAGCATATCAAACCTAAGATCATTGTCATTAGCGTCTAGTTGCCGCGACCACTTGTCGATATTGTACTATCTATACCTGTGTTAATAAACGCTACCTCGATTGTGCGACAACGATGAATAACCGAGGTGAAGATTCATTACACGCCCCTAACCCAAGTCCTATCGCCAACTCGACATATATATATATATAGTTGAAAGTGAAATGGTATTATGTTATAACGTATAACGTTATATATTATTACGTTATAACGTATAACGTTATATACTATTACGTTATGACGTATAACGTTATATAAGATTACGTTATAACATATAACGATATATACTATTACGTACTAACGTATAACGCTATATACTATTACGTAATAACGTGTGACGTTATGTAGTATTACCGTATAACATATAACGCTATATACTATTACGTAATAACGTGTGACGTTATGTAGTATTACCGTATAACATATAACGCTATATACTATTACGTTATAACGTATAACGTTATATACTATTACGTACTAACGAATAACGTTATATACTATTACGTATCAACGTATAATATTATATACTGTTACGTAGTAACGTATAACGTATATCGTTATATACTATTACTTAATAGGGTATAACGTTATATACTATTACGTACTAACGTATAACGTAATATACTATTACGTACTAACGAATAACGTTATATAATATTACGTTATAACGTATAACGTTATATACACTTACATCATAACGTATAACGTTATATACTATTACGTACTAACGTATAACGGTATATACTATTACCCTATAACGTAAAAAGTTATGTAGCATTACCTTATAACGTATAACGTTATATACTATTACGTACTAACGTATAACGTAATATACTATTACGTTATAACGTACAACGTTATGTAGCATTACCTTATAACGTATAACGTTATATATTATTACGTTATAACGTATAACGTTATATACTACTACGATATGACGTATAACGTTATATACTATTACGTAATATCGTGTTACGTTATGTAGTATTACCGTATAACATATAACGCTATATACTATTACGTTATAACGTATAACGTTATATACTATTACGTACTAACGAATAACATTATAAACTGTTACGTAGTAACGTATAACGTATAACGTTATATAATATTACGAAATAACGTATAACGTTATATACTGTTACTTACTAACGTATATCGTTATATACTATTACTTAATAGCGTATAACGTTATATAATATTACGTACTAACGTATAACGTTATATAGTATTACGTACTAACGAATAACGTTATATAATATTACGCTATAACGTATAACGTTATATACACTTACATCATAACGTATAACGTTATATACTATTACGTACTAACGTATAACGGTATATACTATTACGCTATAACGTAAAAAGTTATGTAGCATTACCTTATAACGTATAACGTTATATACGATTACGTTATAACGTATAACGTTATATACTATTACGTTATAACGTATAACGTTATATACTATTACGTGCTAACGAATAACGTTATATACTATTACGTATCAACGTATAACATTATATACTGTTACGTAGTAACGTATAACGTATAACATTATATAATATTACGAAATAACGTATAACGTTATATACTGTTACGTACTAACCTATAACGTTATATGCTATTACATAATAACGTATAACGTTATATACTATTACGTATCAACGTATAACATTATATACTGTTACGTAGCAACGTATAACGCATAACGTTATATAATATTACGAAATAACGTATAACGTTATATACTATTACGTAATAACGTATAACGTTATGTAGTATTACCTTATAACGCATAACGTTATATACTATGACATACTAACGTATAACGTTATATACTATTACGTGATAATGTATATCGTTATATAGTATTACCTTATGACGTATAACGTTATTTAGTATTACGTTATAACGTATAACGTTATATAATATAAGGTAATAACGTATAACATTATATACTATTGCGTAATAACGTATTACGTTATATGCTATTACGTACTAACGTATAACGTTGTATACTATTAAGTACTAACGTATAACGCTATATACTATTACGTAATAACGTGTAACGTTATGTAGTATTACCGTATAACATATAACGCTATATACTATTACGTTATAACGTATAACGTTATATACTATTACGTTATAACGTATAACGTTATATACTATTACGTACTAACGAATAACGTTATATACTATTACGTAGCAACGTATAAAGTATAACGTTATATAATATTACGAAATAACGTATAACGTTATATACTGTTACGTTATAACGTATAACGTTATATACTATTACGTACTAACGTATAACGGTATACACTATTACGCTATAACGTAAAAAGCTATGTAGCATTACCTTATAACGTATAACGTTATATACTATTACGTACTAACGTATAACGGTATATACTATTACCCTATAACGTAAAAAGTTATGTAGCATTACCTTATAACGTATAACGTTATATACTATTACGTACTAACGTATAACGTAATATACTATTACGTTATAACGTACAACGTTATGTAGTATTACCTTATAACGTATAACGTTATATATTATTACGTACTAACGTATAACGTTATATACCATTAGGTACTAACGTATATCGTTATATACTATTACGTACTAACGTGTAACGGTATATAATATTGCCCTATAACGTAAAAAGTTATGTAGCATTACCTTATAACGTATAACGTTATATACTATTACGTACTAACGTATAACGGTATATACTATTACCCTATAACGTAAAAAGTTATGTAGCATTACCTTATAACGTATAACGTTATATACTATTACGTACTAACGTATAACGTAATATACTATTACGTTATAACGTACAACGTTATGTAGTATTACCTTATAACGTATAACGTTATATATTATTACGTACTAACGTATAACGTTATATACTATTACGTAATATCGTGTTACGTTATGTAGTATTACCGTTTAACATATAACGCTATATACTATTACGTTATAACGTATAACGTTATATACTATTACGTACTAACGTATAACGCTATATACTATTACGTAATAACGTGTGACGTTATGTAGTATTACCGTTTAACATATAACGCTATATAATATTACGTTATAACGTATAACGTTATATACTATTACGTACTAACGAATAACGTTATATACTATTACGTATCAACGTATAACATTATATACTGTTACGTAGTAACGTATAACGTATATCGTTATATACTATTACTTAATAGGGTATAACGATATATACTATTACGTACTAACGTATAACGTAATATACTATTACGTACTAACGAATAACGTTATATAATATTACGTTATAACGTATAACGTTATATACACTTACATCATAACGTATAAGGTTATATACTATTACGTACTAACGTATAACGGTATATACTATTACCCTATATCGTAAAAAGTTATGTAGCATTACCTTATAACGTATAACGTTATATACTATTACGTACTAACGTATAACGTAATATACTATTACGTTAAAACGTACAACGTTATGTAGTATTACCTTATAATGTATAACGTTATATATTATTACGTTATAACGTATAACGTTATATACTACTACCTTATGACGTATAACGTTATATACTATTACGTACTAACGTATAACGTTATATACTATTACGTAATATCGTGTTACGTTATGTAGTATTACCGTATAACATATAACGCTATATACTATTACGTTATAACGTATAACGTTATAAACTATTACGTACTAACGAATAACGTTATAAACTATTACGTATCAACGTATAACATTATATACTGTTACGTAGTAACGTATAACGTATAACGTTATATAATATTACGAAATAACGTATAACGTTATATACTGTTACGTACTAACCTATAACGTTATATGCTATTACATAATAACGTATAACGTTATATACTATTACGTACTAACGTATAGCGTTATATACTGTTACGTAATAACGTATAATGTTATATAGCATTACCTTATGACATATAACGTGATGTAGTATTACCTCATAACTTATAACATTATATACTATTACGTTATAATGTATAATGTTGTATAATATTACGAACTAAATTATAACGTTGTACACTATTAAGTAATAACGTATAACGTTATATACTGTTACGTACTAACGTACAACGTTATATACTATTACGTACTCACGTACAACGTTATATACTATTACTTAATAACGTATAACGTTACATACTATTACTTAATAACGATATAACGTTATATAACATTACGTACTAACGTATATCGTTATATACTATTACTTAATAACGAAATAACGTTATATAACATTACGTACTAACGTATATCGTTATATATTATTACTTAATAACGTATAACGTTATATACTATTACTTAATAACGTATAACGCTATATACTATTACGTAATAACGTGTGACGTTATGTAGTATTACCGTATAACATATAACGCTATATAATATTACGTTATAACGTATAACGGTATATACTATTTCGTACTAACGAATAACGTTATATACTATTACGTATCAACGTATAACATTACATACTGTTACGTAGTAACGTATAACGTATATCGTTATATACTATTACTTAATAGGGTATAACGATATATACTATTACGTACTAACGTATAACGTAATATACTATTACGTACTAACGAATAACGTTATATAATATTACGTTATAACGTATAACGTTATATACACTTACATCATAACGTATAACGTTATATACTATTACGTACTAACGTATAACGGTATATACTATTACCCTATATCGTAAAAAGTTATGTAGCATTACCTTATAACGTATAACGTTATATACTATTACGTACTAACGTATAACGTAATATACTATTACGTTATAACGTACAACGTTATGTAGTATTACCTTATAATGTATAACGTTATATATTATATCGTTATAACGTATAACGTTATATACTACTACGATATGACGTATAACGTTATATACTATTACGTACTAACGTATAACGTTATATACTATTACGTAATATCGTGTTACGTGATGTAGTATTACCGTATAACATATAACGCTATATACTATTACGTTATAACGTATAACGTTATATACTATTACGTACTAACGAATAACGTTATATACTATTACTTATCAACGTATAACATTATGTACTGTTACGTAGTAACGTATAACGTATAACGTTATATAATAGTACGAAATAACGTATAACGTTATATACTGTTACGTACTAACCTATAACGTTATATGCTATTACATAATAACGTATAACGTTATATACTATTACGTACTAACGTATAGCGTTATATACTGTTACGTAATAACGTATAATGTTATATAGCATTACCTTATGACATATAACGTGATGTAGTATTACCTCATAACTTATAACATTATATACTATTACGTTATAATGTATAATGTTGTATAATATTACGAACTAAATTATAACGTTGTACACTATTAAGTAATAACGTATAACGTTGTATACTGTTACGTACTAACGTATAACGTTATATACTATTACGTACTCACGTACAACGTTATATACTATTACTTAATAACGTATAACGTTATATACTATTACGTACTAACGTATAACGCTATATACTATTACGTAATAACGAATAACGTTATATAATATTACGTTATAACGTATAAAGTTATATACACTTACATTATAACGTATAACGTTATATACTATTACGTACTAACGTATAACGGTATATACTATTACCCTATAACGTAAAAAGTTATGTAGCATTACCTTATAACGTATAACGTTATATATTATTACGTCATAACGTATAACGTTATATACTATTACGTTATAATGTATAACGTTATATACTATTACGTATTAACGTATAACGGTATATACTATTCCGCTATAACGTGAAAAGTTATGTCGCACTACCTTATAACGTATAACGTTATATACTATTACGTTATAACGTATAACGTTATATACTATTACGTACTAACGTATAACGTTATATACTATTACGTAATATCGTGTTACGTGATGTAGTATTACCGTATAACATATAACGCTATGTACTATTACGTTATAACGTATAACGTTATATACTATTACGTACTAACGAATAACGTTATATACTATTACTTATCAACGTATAACATTATATACTGTTACGTAGTAACGTATAACGTATAACGTTATATAATAGTACGAAATAACGTATAACGTTATATACTGTTACGTACTAACCTATAACGTTATATGCTATTACATAATAACGTATAACGTTATGTACTATTACGTACTAACGTATAGCGTTATATACTGTTACGTAATAACGTATAATGTTATATAGCATTACCTTATGACATATAACGTGATGTAGTATTACCTCATAACTTATAACATTATATACTATTACGTTATAATGTATAATGTTGTATAATATTACGAACTAAATTATAACGTTGTACACTATTAAGTAATAACGTATAACGTTGTATACTGTTACGTACTAACGTATAACGTTATATACTATTACGTACTCACGTACAACGTTATATACTATTACTTAATAACGTATAACGTTATATACTATTACGTACTAATGTATAACGCTATATACTATTACGTAATAACGAATAACGTTATATAATATTACGTTATAACGTATAAAGTTATATACACTTACATTATAACGTATAACGTTATATACTATTACGTACTAACGTATAACGGTATATACTATTACCCTATAACGTAAAAAGTTATGTAGCATTACCTTATAACGTATAACGTTATATATTATTACGTCATAACGTATAACGTTATATACTATTACGTTATAATGTATAACGTTATATACTATTACGTATTAACGTATAACGGTATATACTATTCCGCTATAACGTGAAAAGTTATGTCGCACTACCTTATAACGTATAACGTTATATACTATTACGTTATAACGTATAACGTTATATACTATTACGTACTAACGTATAACGTTATATACTATTACGTAATATCGTGTTACGTGATGTAGTATTACCGTATAACATATAACGCTATGTACTATTACGTTATAACGTATAACGTTATATACTATTACGTACTAACGAATAACGTTATATACTATTACTTATCAACGCATAACATTATATACTGTTACGTAGTAACGTATAACGTATAACGTTATATAATAGTACGAAATAACGTATAACGTTATATACTGTTACGTACTAACCTATAACGTTATATGCTATTACATAATAACGTATAACGTTATGTACTATTACGTACTAACGTATAGCGTTATATACTGTTACGTAATAACGTATAATGTTATATAGCATTACCTTATGACATATAACGTGATGTAGTATTACCTCATAACTTATAACATTATATACTATTACGTTATAATGTATAATGTTGTATAATATTACGAACTAAATTATAACGTTGTACACTATTAAGTAATAACGTATAACGTTGTATACTGTTACGTACTAACGTATAACGTTATATACTATTACGTACTCACGTACAACGTTATATACTATTACTTAATAACGTATAACGTTATATACTATTACGTACTAACGTATAACGCTATATACTATTACGTAATAACGTGTGACGTTATGTAGTATTACCGTATAACATATAACGCTATATACTATTACGTTATAACGTATAACGTTATATACTATTACCTTATAACGTATAACGTTATATACTATTACGTACTAACGAATAACGTTATATACTATTACGTATCAACGTATAACATTATATACTGATACGTAGCAACGTATAACGTATAACGTTATATAATATTACGAAATAACGTATAACGTTATATACTGTTACGTACTAACGTGTAACGATATATACTATTACTTAATAACGTATAACGTTATATACTATTACTTAATAACGTATAACGTTATATACCATTACGTACTAACGTATATCGTTATATACTATTACTTAATAGCGTATAACGTTATATAATATTACGTTATAACGTATAACGTTATATACTCTTACATTATAACGTATAACGTTATATACTATTACGTACTAACGTATAACGGTATATACTATCACGCTATAACGTAAAAAGTTATGTAGCATTACCTTATAACATATAACGTTATATACTATTACGTTATGACGTATAACGTTATATACTATTACGTATTAACGTATAACGGTATATACTATAACGCTATAACGTGAAAAGTTATGTCGCATTACCTTATAACGTATAACGTTACATACTATTACGTTATAACGTATAACGTTATATACTATTACGTACTAACATATAACGTTATATACTAATACGTAATATCGTGTTACGTTATGTAGTACTACCGTATAACATATAACGCTATATAATATTACGTTATAACGTATAACGTTATATACTCTTACATTATAACGTATAACGTTATATACTATTACGTTATAACGTATAACGTTATATACTATCACGTACTAACGTATAACGTTATATACTATTACGTAATATCGTGTTACGTTATGTAGTATTACGGTATGACATATAACGCTATATAATATTACGTTATAACGTATAACGCTATATACTATTACGTTATAACGTATAACGTTATATACTATTACGTACTAACGAATAACGTTATATACTATTACGTATCAACGTATAACATTATTTACTGTTACGTAGTAACGTATAACGTATAACGTTATAGAATATTACGATATAACGTATAACGTTATATACTGTTACGTACTAACGTGTAACGTTATATACTATTACTTAATAACGTATAACGTTATATACTATTACTTAATAACGTATAACGTTATATACCATTACGTACTAACGGATAATGTTATATACTATTACGCAATAACGTATAACGTTATATAATACTACGGACTAACGTATAACGTTACATAATACTACGAACTAACGTATAACGTTTTATACAATTACGTAGTAACGTATAACGTTATATACTATTACGTACTAACATATAACGTTATATACTATTACATTATAACGTATAACGTTATATACTATTACGTACCAACATATAACGTTATATACTATTACGTACTAACGGATAACGTTATATACTATTACGCAATAACTTATAACGTTATATACTACTACATTATAACGTATAACGCTATATACTATTACGTACTAACGAATAACGTTATATACTATTGGGTAATATCGTATAACGTTATATGCCATTACGTATTAACGGATAACGTTATATACTATTACGTTATAACGTATAACGTTATAAACTATTACGTTATAACGTATAACGTTATATACTATTACGTTATAACGTATAACGCTATGTAGTATTACCTTATAACGTATAACGTTATATACTATTTCGTACTAACGTATAACGTTATATACTATTACGTACTAACATATAACGTTACATACTATTACGTTATAACGTATAACGTTATATACTGTTACGTTATAACGTATAACGTTATATACTATTACGTTATAACGTATAACGTTATATACTATTACGTACTAACGTATAACGTTATATACTATTACGTACTAACGGATAACGTTATATACTATTACGCAATAACGTATAACGTTATATAATACTACGAACTAACGTATAACGTTATATAATACTACGAACTAACGTATAACGTTATATACTATTACGTACTAACGTATAACGTTATATGCCATTACGTACTAACGGATAACGTTATATGCCATTACGTACTAACGAATAACGTTATATACTATTGCGTAATATCGTATAACGTTATATGCCATTACGTATTAACGGATAACGTTATATACTATTACGTTATAACGTATAACGTTATATACTATTACGTTATAACGTATAACGTTATATACTATTACGTTATAACGTATAACGCTATGTAGTATTACCTTATAACGTATAACGTTATATACTATTACGTACTAACGTATAACGTTATATACTATTACGTACTAACGTATAAAGTTATATACTATTGCGTAATATCGTATAACGTTATATGCCATTACGTATTAACGGATAACGTTATATACTATTATGTTATAACGTATAACGTTATATACTATTACGTTACAACGTATAACGTTGTATACTATTACGTTATAACGTATAACGTTATATAATACTACGTTCTAACGTATACCGTTATATACTATTGCGTAATATCGTATAACGTTATATGCCATTACGTATTAACGGATAACGTTATATACTATTACGTTATAACGTATAACGTTATATACTATTACGTTATAACGTATAACGTTATATACTATTACGTACTAACGGATAACGTTATATACTATTACGCAATAACGTATAACGTTATATAATACTACGGACTAACGTATAACGTTACATAATACTACGAACTAACGTATAATGTTTTATACTATTACGTACTAACGGATAACGTTATATACTATTACGCAATAACTTATAACGTTATATACTATTACATTATAACGTATAACGTTATATACTATTACGTACTAACGTATAACGGTATATACTATTACGAACTAACGAATAACGTTTTATACTATTACGTTATAACGTATAACGTTGTATACTATTACGAACTAACGAATAACGTTGTATACTATTACGTTATAACGTATCACGTTATATACTATTACGTTATAACGTATAACGCTATGTAGTATTACCTTATAACGTATAACGTTATATACTATTACGTACTAACGTATAACGTTATATACTATTACGTACTAACGTATAACGTTATATACTATTGCGTAATATCGTATAACGTTATATGCCATTACGTATTAACGGATAACGTTATATACTATTACGTTATAACGTATAACGTTATATACTATTACGTTACAACGTATAACGTTGTATACTATTACGTTATAACGTATAACGTTATATAATACTACGTTCTAACGTATACCGTTATATACTATTGCGTAATATCGTATAACGTTATATGCCATTACGTATTAACGGATAACTTTATATACTATTACGTTATAACGTATAACGTTATATACTATTACGTTATAACGTATAACGTTATATACTATTACGTACTAACGGATAACGTTATATACTATTACGTACTAACGTATAACGTTATATACTATTACGTACTAACGTATAACGTTATATACTATTACGTAATAACGTATAGCGTTATGTAGTATTACCTTATGACGAATAACGTTATTTAGTATTACCTTATAACGTATAACGTTATATAATATGACGTACTAACGTATAACATTGTATACTATTACGTAATAACGTATAACGTTATATACTATTACGTACTAACGTATAACGTTATATACTATTACGTTATAACGTATAACGTTATGTAGTATTACCTTATAACGTATAACGTTATATAATATGACGTACTAACGTATAACATTATATACTATTGCGTAATAACGTATTACGTTATATGCTAATACGTACTAACGGATAACGTTATATACTACTACGTACTAACGAATAACGTTGTATAATATTACATAACAACGTGTGACGTTATGTAGTATTACCGTATAACATATAACGCTATATACTATTACGTATTAACGTATAACGGTATATACTATTACTTAATAGCGTATAACGTTATATAATATTGCGTACTAACGTATAACGTTATAAACTATTACGTACTAACGTGTAACGGTATATAATATTACCCTATAACGTAAAAAGTTATGTAGCATTACCTTATAACGTATAACGTTATATACTATTACGTACTAACGTATAACGGTATATACTATCACGCTATAACGTAAAAAGTTATGTAGCATTACCTTATAACATATAACGCTATATACTATTACGTTATAACGTATAACGTTATATAGTATTACGTACTAACGCATAACGTTATATACTATTACGTATCAACGTATAACATTATATACTCTTACGTAGTAACGTATAACGTATAACGTTATAGAATATTACGATATAACGTATAACGTTATATACTGTTACGTACTAACGTGTAACGTTATATACTATTACTTAATAACGTATAACGTTATATACTATTACTTAATAACGTATAACGTTATATACCATTACGTAATAACGTATAAGGTTATATACTATTACGTAATAACGTATAACGTTATGTACTTTTACGTACGAACGTATAACGTTATATACTATTACGTACTAACGTATAACGTTATATACTATTACGTAATAACGTATAGCGTTATGTAGTATTACCTTATGACGAATAACGTTATTTAGTATTATCTTATAACGTATAACGTTATATAATATGACGTACTAAGGTATAACATTGTATACTATTACGTAATAACGTATAACGTTATATACTATTACGTACTAACGTATAACGTTATATACTATTACGTAATATAGTGTTACGTTATGTAGTATTACCGTATAACATATAACGCTATATAATATTACGTTATAACGTATAACGTTATATACTACGACGTACTAACGAATAACGTTATATACTATTACGTATCATCGTATAACATTATATACTGTTCCGTAGTAACGTATAACTTATATCGTTATATACTATTACTTAATAGCGTATAACGTTATATAATATTACGTACTAACGTATAACGTTATATACTATTACGTACTAACGAATAACGTTATATAATATTACGTTATAACGTATAACGTTATAAGCTATTACATAATAACGTATAGCATTATATAATATTGCGAAATAACGTATAACGTTATATACCATTACGTAATAACGTATAAGGTTATATACTATTACGTAATAACGTATAACGTTATGTACTTTTACGTACGAACGTATAACGTTATATACTATTACGTACTAACGTATAACGTTATATACTATTACGTAATAACGTATAGCGTTATGTAGTATTACCTTATGACGAATAACGTTATAAGCTATTACATAATAACGTACAGCATTATATAATATTGCGAAATAACGTATAACGTTATAAGCTATTACATAATAACGTATAGCATTATATAATATTGCGAAATAACGTATAACGTTATATACCATTACGTAATAACGTATAAGGTTATATACTATTACGTAATAACGTATAACGTTATGTACTTTTACGTACGAACGTATAACGTTATATAATATGACGTACTAACGTATAACATTGTATACTATTACGTAGTAACGTATAACGTTATATACTATTACGTACTAACGTATAACGTTATATACTATTACGTACTAACGTATAAAGTTATATACTATTGCGTAATATCGTATAACGTTATATGCCATTACGTATTAACGGATAACGTTATATACTATTATGTTATAACGTATAACGTTATATACTATTACGTTACA
Source organism: Bombus pascuorum (assembly GCF_905332965.1). Taxonomy (NCBI): domain Eukaryota; kingdom Metazoa; phylum Arthropoda; class Insecta; order Hymenoptera; family Apidae; genus Bombus; species Bombus pascuorum. The sequence continues at coordinate 626,597 of NW_026869740.1, read as the reverse complement.
ACGTATAACGTTGTATACTATTACGTTATAACGTATAACGTTATATAATACTACGTTCTAACGTATACCGTTATATACTATTGCGTAATATCGTATAACGTTATATGCCATTACGTATTAACGGATAACGTTATATACTATTACGTTATAACGTATAACGTTATATACTATTACGTTATAACGTATAACGTTATATACTATTACGTACTAACGGATAACGTTATATACAATTACGCAATAACGTATAACGTTATATAATACTACGGACTAACGTATAACGTTACATAATACTACGAACTAACGTATAATGTTTTATACTATTACGTACTAACGGATAACGTTATATACTATTACGCAATAACTTATAACGTTATATACTATTACATTATAACGTATAACGTTATATACTATTACGTACTAACGTATAACGGTATATACTATTACGAACTAACGAATAACGTTTTATACTATTACGTTATAACGTATAACGTTGTATACTATTACGAACTAACGAATAACGTTGTATACCATTACGTTATAACGTATCACGTTATATACTATTACGTTATAACGTATAACGCTATGTAGTATTACCTTATAACGTATAACGTTATATACTATTACGTACTAACGTATAACGTTATATACTATTACGTACTAACGTATAACGTTATATACTATTGCGTAATATCGTATAACGTTATATGCCATTACGTATTAACGGATAACGTTATATACTATTACGTTATAACGTATAACGTTATATACTATTACGTTACAACGTATAACGTTGTATACTATTACGTTATAACGTATAACGTTATATAATACTACGTTCTAACGTATACCGTTATATACTATCGCGTAATATCGTATAACGTTATATGCCATTACGTATTAACGGATAACTTTATATACTATTACGTTATAACGTATAACGTTATATACTATTACGTTATAACGTATAACGTTATATACTATTACGTACTAACGGATAACGTTATATACTATTACGTACTAACGTATAACGTTATATACTATTACGTACTAACGTATAACGTTATATACTATTACGTAATAACGTATAGCGTTATGTAGTATTACCTTATGACGAATAACGTTATTTAGTATTACCTTATAACGTATAACGTTATATAATATGACGTACTAACGTATAACATTGTATACTATTACGTAATAACGTATAACGTTATATACTATTACGTACTAACGTATAACGTTATATACTATTACGTTATAACGTATAACGTTATGTAGTATTACCTTATAACGTATAACGTTATATAATATGACGTACTAACGTATAACATTATATACTATTGCGTAATAACGTATTACGTTATATGCTAATACGTACTAACGGATAACGTTATATACTACTACGTACTAACGAATAACGTTGTATAATATTACATAACAACGTGTGACGTTATGTAGTATTACCGTATAACATATAACGCTATATACTATTACGTATTAACGTATAACGGTATATACTATTACTTAATAGCGTATAACGTTATATAATATTGCGTACTAACGTATAACGTTATAAACTATTACGTACTAACGTGTAACGGTATATAATATTACCCTATAACGTAAAAAGTTATGTAGCATTACCTTATAACGTATAACGTTATATACTATTACGTACTAACGTATAACGGTATATACTATCACGCTATAACGTAAAAAGTTATGTAGCATTACCTTATAACATATAACGCTATATACTATTACGTTATAACGTATAACGTTATATAGTATTACGTACTAACGCATAACGTTATATACTATTACGTATCAACGTATAACATTATATACTCTTACGTAGTAACGTATAACGTATAACGTTATAGAATATTACGATATAACGTATAACGTTATATACTGTTACGTACTAACGTGTAACGTTATATACTATTACTTAATAACGTATAACGTTATATACTATTACTTAATAACGTATAACGTTATATACCATTACGTAATAACGTATAAGGTTATATACTATTACGTAATAACGTATAACGTTATGTACTTTTACGTACGAACGTATAACGTTATATACTATTACGTACTAACGTATAACGTTATATACTATTACGTAATAACGTATAGCGTTATGTAGTATTACCTTATGACGAATAACGTTATTTAGTATTATCTTATAACGTATAACGTTATATAATATGACGTACTAAGGTATAACATTGTATACTATTACGTAATAACGTATAACGTTATATACTATTACGTACTAACGTATAACGTTATATACTATTACGTAATATAGTGTTACGTTATGTAGTATTACCGTATAACATATAACGCTATATAATATTACGTTATAACGTATAACGTTATATACTACGACGTACTAACGAATAACGTTATATACTATTACGTATCATCGTATAACATTATATACTGTTCCGTAGTAACGTATAACTTATATCGTTATATACTATTACTTAATAGCGTATAACGTTATATAATATTACGTACTAACGTATAACGTTATATACTATTACGTACTAACGAATAACGTTATATAATATTACGTTATAACGTATAACGTTATAAGCTATTACATAATAACGTATAGCATTATATAATATTGCGAAATAACGTATAACGTTATATACCATTACGTAATAACGTATAAGGTTATATACTATTACGTAATAACGTATAACGTTATGTACTTTTACGTACGAACGTATAACGTTATATACTATTACGTACTAACGTATAACGTTATATACTATTACGTAATAACGTATAGCGTTATGTAGTATTACCTTATGACGAATAACGTTATAAGCTATTACATAATAACATAAAGCATTATATAATATTGCGAAATAACGTATAACGTTATAAGCTATTACATAATAACGTATAGCATTATATAATATTGCGAAATAACGTATAACGTTATATACCATTACGTAATAACGTATAAGGTTATATACTATTACGTAATAACGTATAACGTTATGTACTTTTACGTACGAACGTATAACGTTATATAATATGACGTACTAACGTATAACATTGTATACTATTACGTAGTAACGTATAACGTTATATACTATTACGTACTAACGTATAACGTTATATACTATTACGTTATAACGTATAACGTTATGTAGTATTATCTTATAACGTATAACGTTATATAATATGACGTACTAACGTATAACATTATATACTATTGCGTAATAACGTATTACGTTATATGCTAATACGTACTAACGGATAACGTTATATACTACTACGTACTAACGAATAACGTTGTATAATATTACATAACAACGTGTGACGTTATGTAGTATTACCGTATAACATATAACGCTATATACTATTACGTTATAACGTATAACGTTATATACTATTACGTACTAACGAATAACGTTATATACTATTACGTAATAACGTATAACGTTATGTAGTATTACCTTATAACGCATAACGTTATATACTATGACGTACTAACGTATAACGTTATATACTATTACGTGATAATGTATATCGTTATATAGTATTACCTTATGACGTATAACGTTATTTAGTATTACGTTATAACGTATAACGTTATATAATATAACGTACTATCGTATAACATTATATACTATTGCGTAATAACGTATTACGTTATATGCTATTACGTACTAACGTATAACGTTATATACTATTACGTACTAACGTATAACGCTATATACTATTACGTAATAACGTGTGACGTTATGTAGTATTACCGTATAACATATAACTCTATATACTATTACGTTATAACGTATAACGTTATATACTATTACGTTATAACGTATAACGTTATATACTATTACGTACTAACGAATAACGTTATATACTATTACGTATCAACGTATAACATTATATACTGATACGTAGCAACGTATAACGTATAACGTTATATAATATTACGAAATAACGTATAACGTTATATACTGTTACGTACTAACGTGTAACGATATATACTATTACTTAATAACGTATAACGTTATATACTATTACTTAATAACGTATAACGTTATATACCATTACGTACTAACGTATATCGTTATATACTATTACTTAATAGCGTATAACGTTATATAATATTGCGTACTAACGTATAACGTTATATACTATTACGTACTAACGAATAACGTTATATAATATTACGTTATAACGTATAACGTTATATACTCTTACATTATAACGTATAACGTTATATACTATTACGTACTAACGTATAACGGTATATACTATCACGCTATAACGTAAAAAGTTATGTAGCATTACCTTATAACATATAACGCTATATACTATTACGTTATAACGTATAACGTTATATAGTATTACGTACTAACGCATAACGTTATATACTATTACGTATCAACGTATAACATTATATACTCTTACGTAGTAACGTATAACGTATAACGTTATAGAATATTACGATATAACGTATAACGTTATATACTGTTACGTAGTAACGTGTAACGTTATATACTATTACTTAATAACGTATAACGTTATATACTATTACTTAATAACGTATAACGTTATATACCATTACGTATTAACGTATAAGGTTATATACTATTACGTAATAACGTATAACGTTATGTACTTTTACGTACGAACGTATAACGTTATATACTATTACGTACTAACGTATAACGTTATATACTATTACGTAATAACGTATAGCGTTATGTAGTATTACCTTATGACGAATAACGTTATTTAGTATTATCTTATAACGTATAACGTTATATAATATGACGTACTAAGGTATAACATTGTATACTATTACGTAATAACGTATAACGTTATATACTATTACGTACTAACGTATAACGTTATATACTATTACGTAATATCGTGTTACGTTATGTAGTATTACCGTATAACATATAACGCTATATAATATTACGTTATAACGTATAACGTTATATATGTCACGTACGAAATACCGCAGACAAAATCCGACTAAACAAAGCGATAAGATAACGAAATTCCAAGCGCCTTAGCATAAGTAAGCAACGGATAATATCCGGTCACTCTATACGTTCTCAGAAATATATGACCGAAGCCTTTTCCCACTCTCACTCTATACGTTCTCAGAAATATATGACCGAAGCCTTTTCCCACTCCCACGAACAAAAGAATTTAAATACTCACCCTAAAATCATCCAAGTCAGTCTTGAATAATCACGCCTAGAGCTCGGAAGTGTATCGCAAATAAAAGTTCCTTTTTTTAATTTCTTCTTCTTCTTTTTTTCTTTATTATTTTACGTGACATTTTGGCGATCCTGCCAGGATCCATTCGCTTCAGTGAAAACGAAATTACGATTTCGGCGTACGCGCATCATTGAAGATTGAAGGATCAGCGGACCACTGCGAATCTTTGCTACTACGACGCCCTGCAGCAACTTTCAACGTTCCACTACGGTGAAACTAGACGAGAGGACTACGGTCAGCGCAGAGCAAGCCTACGAATAAGATTCGGAATCTGGAACCAACCAGAGAGGAAAACATCCCAGAGACTCCTCAACGGCCATAGCTACTACGGTAAGCCGAAAATCTGGATTCATTTGTACACTACCGTACGAGAAAATCAAGTTTCTCAAGCGTTTCGAGCGTTTCGAGCTCAAATAGCAACAATAGTTCGGACTCAGTAAACTTAAATAGAATCATGTCCGCGCCGAGAAAAGATAAAATCGAAACCGTTAATACCGCCTCTGCAACCGAAGTTATGGACAATTCAACCCGTGCCACACTCGAGCGATTCGAACTTCTTGTGCGACGAATAGAAGAGGCGCAACGAATAGCCGATACCGAAAACAAAAAACGTGCAGCGGAGATAGAACTATTAGGAAAACATATCACTAAATTAAGTTTAGGACGTGACGGTACTACCGAGTTAGGCTCCCTTGTTACGATGGATGAGTCTAATACCAGCAATATTCAGAGAAAGCAACCACCTGTAAAACCTAACGAAGCGGACGATACGGACAGTGAAGAAGAAGCAGTAAGATGTGACAACCCCATGTACGATGCAAAAACCTGCTTAGACTTTATCCCCATACTCAACGGACAAGATGATATAGGAGTAGAAGGGTTCATTAAACGGGTAAGGGAAGCTCGAGCCGAATGTAGAGAAAAACGCACATTACTACGACTAATTTTGACGCAAAGAATCATCGGAGAAGCGGAACGTAGTATCCGTCACTCTGAAATCGAGAACTACGAGGACCTATTTGAAAGCCTCAGAAAATTTGTATCCGTAAGCATTACTTCCAATGGAGCTCGTGATAAGTTGCAACGTACGCGACAAACCGAATCGGTACACAATTATGTGAAGAGGTTTCGACACAACCTCAACGAACTGATATACGCGCTCCAACATGAAATTCGCGATCCAGTACGCCGAGCAGTCGCCATAGATCTTGAAACCGAACGAGCGACCAAAATTTTCGTGCTGAATTTAAAACCCGAAATAGAGATACGCACATCAGCTACAAGGCCAAAGAATCTCCAAGAAGCGCAAGATGCAGCTTTCGAGGCGGAGTTAGTCATAGGGGAGATCGAACGCAACAAAAGATTAGGAAGAACAATATATCAACCAATTGGGAGAGCTAAAGCCCGATTCCAAGGAACACCTAAACCAATGCCAAGAAACTTCCAGCAAGCTGAGCGAACGCCACTTACCCAAAGAACTCAACTGAAGTGCTTCAAATGCAGCCAAATCGGACATGTCTCCAATCAGTGTAAAAATTTTCAAACACCCAGCCAACACCCGAGACCACCAGCAGTCCACAATCTCGAGACACGCAACACAGAAACGGAAACTTACGACAAAACAACGGAAGACCAAGGAAAATTCCAAGAGTCAACACCACGACAGGCAAGCTTCTCACAATACGGTTTAACACAAGGACTGGACACGAGACACACCTCATCGACACAGGAGCAGGAATCAACCTATTGAAAAGGGACAAGGTAGACTGTCAAACCTTCAAGACCGACGAACCTCGAATGTTCTCCATGGGACAAGACAGATATACCACTAACGAATTTATTATATCTAAATTGTTTGGCAAGGAACATAAATTTTATATAGTACCGGATGACTTTCCCTTAATAGAAGATGGAATAATAGGTCTACCTTGTTTAGAGAAGTATCAATATGAAATCTCCAACGATAGATTAAAACTTGACAATAATATTTTGTACTTTCAGAAACCGGAAACGATACAACCAGGCGAAAAAAGAGTTCGAACCATCTACCTCGAAGGCAAACCAACGCGAGTATGCTTCTTCAATTCTGGTGAGACAAACCATGAAATTTCTAACGACATTGATAACAGTAAAGAATTAGATCAAATTGCTAGATTTAAAACCGTAGTGAGAACAAATCATATTGAACGCGAACTCCGCGAACCCATAGAGAAAATATTAATACATTACGTCGACGTATTCAATTTAGAAACAGACCTTTTACCATGTACTAATCTGACAAAACATACAATCACATTAAAACAAGACAAAATCATAAACACCAAATCATACAGACCACCAGAGTGCCACAAACGAGAAATCGAGGAACAAATAACAGACATGCTAAATAAAAACATTATAGAAGAATCAGACTCTCCTTTCAATTCACCAGTATGGGTTGTTCCCAAGAAGTTAGACTCGTCAGGAAAACAGAAATGGAGAATAGTTATTGACTTTAGAAAACTAAACGAACTGACTGACCAAGACGCCTACCCATTACCCGACATAGAAGACATATTAAGCCAACTAGGTGACGCGAAGTTTTTCTCAGCACTCGATCTATCATCCGGTTTTCATCAAATCCCTATGGACGAAGACTCAAAGAAATACACCGCTTTCTCAACACCACAAGGACATTTCCAATTTAACAGAATGCCTTTTGGACTCAAAAACGCACCAGCCACATTCCAAAGAATGATGGATACAGCGTTACGCGGATTAATTAATAAACATTGCTTTGCATATTTAGACGACATTATTATATTTGGAAGCACTATTCAAAAACATAATGAGAACTTAGCCATAGTATTACAAAGACTAAGAGAATTAGGACTAAAAATCCAACCAGATAAATGTGAATTTCTAAAACCAGAACTCGAATATTTAGGACACATAGTAACGTCAGAAGGAGTAAAACCCAACCCGAAGAAAATAGAAGCAGTCGAGAACTTTAAAATTCCTAGAAACCTTACCGAAGTCAAATCATTCTTAGGACTCGTGGGATACTACCGGAAATTTATACGTAACTTCTCTAAAATAGCCAAACCCCTGACGGACCTAAACAAAAAAGACACCAACTTCCATTGGACGGACAAACAACAAAACAGTTTCGATACACTCAAACGAAAACTTTGTCAAGCACCTGTTCTGTCATACCCAGATTTCTCTAAAACATTCGTATTAACGACAGACGCTAGTAACGAAGGACTAGGAGCCGTACTATCACAAGACGGACACCCGTGCTGCTACATCTCTCGAACACTAAACCCTCCAGAGAAAAATTATACGACTACAGAAAAAGAATTATTAGCTATCGTATGGGCATTGAAACGACTACGACAATACTTGTTAGGAAGAAAATTTGTTATTAGAACAGACCATCAAGCCTTGAAATGGTTGAATAATTGCAAAGACCCGTCATCTAGATTAATGCGATGGAGACTAAAACTAGAGGAGTACGAATACACGATCGAATACGTTAAAGGCAAAGAAAACCCAGTCGCAGATAGCTTATCTAGAATTCACGCAATTCAAAAGGTAGAAATCCCTGAGGGAACAGTAACATTAGATTTCTTACAACATTTTAATACATGGAAAAAGAAGTCAGAAATCCCAAAGCGATTAGAAATAAAACCTAACGACCAATCCTTCTATCAATTAACTAAAACAGAATTAGGAGAGTTCGACGAGGCAATATGGTTACGGAAAATCGACAACATATTACGAAATAACAAGAAAGTAGGTATAGGAGACAATACGTTTACAGAATTAGAAAAAAACCAGATCAAACTCATACTTATATATTTCAATGATACCCGATACCCTGTCATTTTCGCGTGGGACCTAATCCAAGAATTAACCGAGGAAGAGATAGAGAAAATAATTCACGAAAATCATAACGGTACGATAGGACATTTAGGGGTACAAAAGACCTACCAAAGAATAAAGGAGCGATATAAAATTCCATATTTATTGAATAAAGTCGAAGAGTTTATAAAGAAATGTGAAGCTTGTCAAAAGGAGAAATTAACGCGTATTAGACCGAAAGAAGAACCAATAATATCTGACACACCATTACAACCTAACGACAAAATTGCTATGGACATCATAGGACCTATGACCAAAACTAAGAAGGGAAACCAATTTATACTCTCAATACATGACGAACTGACAAAATACTTGATCCTAGTACCACTAAAAACACAACGGACAGAATCCATAATAAATGCACTCTTAGAACACTACATTTACATATTTTCTGCACCCAAAACAATTCTAACAGACCAGGGACAAAACTTCATTAGTGAACTTATGTTAAAATTCGAAGAGGCATTTAAGATTAAACACATTAAAACCACTAGCTTTCACCCTCAGTCAAACGGATCTCTAGAAAGAACACACGCCGTAGTAAAAGATTTAATCCGTACAAGTCTGCATGATAACAATGATAAAGAATGGGATGAGATATTAAACTTCATATGTTTGGGTTATAATACAGCCGTACACGAAGGTACCGGATTTTCACCTTTTAAACTAACGTTCGGTAGAGACGCAAACCTACCATCGGCAATCGCGAAAACTTCGAATTTAACTTACAATGATATGTTCTCACTCTGGCAAAAGCAGTTAAATAAATATTTAGATATCGCGAGAAAAACATTAATAAACAGTAAGAAACGATACCTTCGAGACCAAAAGAGAAAGATAGTTCGAATTCAAACGGTATTTAAAGAAGGAGATTTTGTATTAATCCATAATGATCACAAAAGGGACAAATTGGACACTGAATGGTTAGGACCATACAGAATCCACTCTGTCAAAACCCCTTATTACGAAATCTTAATTGATAACATTATAAAGAAAATACACGGTAATCGTTTAAAACCTTACTTTCCAGGTCGACGCTCCTCTTTATCAGAATAATGTCCGCGCAAATAAGTATTACACCACTAGAACTTAAAGGATTCGTGTTTAAATAATGTCTGACACAGAAGTTTCTACTGTTTCAAATTTCTCTTCTGATCGAAAAAGAGAGAATTAAAAGTTACGCTATTCGTGCTTTCTATGTTGATATTCTTTGTAAATTTATTTTATGACAAATTTTGAGGTTGAGTATCTAATATTAACGCACGTGTACTAACTCCAATTCATTTGCAGCATCGCAAAACTATCGTATATAAAATTGAAAGTTTATAGAAGAGGAAATGAAACATTGGAAATTCACATTACCCGTAATTATAATAGTATTCCGTAAACATAATACAGCGGCATTTTATGAGACGGAAACATAGGTTTTCTACGTTGCTGACAGGATGATAATATGGTACTGATTTTTTTAATAGAACCTTGCGTTACTTGGCTTTCGATTATACATTTTGTGTTTGTTTCTATAAACTCTTAACAAAATATTTATTTTATAAACTAATAAGGATGTACGTGAAAAATTTCATTTTTATTTGGTGAAAATCTCAAATGCGAAATGTGATGCCAGGACTAACATGCATATGTATTCAAGATAAGAAACAGAAGAAAATAATTCCCTATGATTCAATCTGTTGAAGTGAATTTCTAGAATTTAATGTTACTCTGTAATAAAATTGAGATACTAGAAGGAAAGGATATTTGTATAGCGATACTGCCAATATTATTATAGGATTAGACATTAGCACGCCACGAAAGCCTTCGATAGTCAATCAAAGTACGAGAAACTTCGACGATGCACATAGATTGTAGTATAACTATAGGGTTTCATTATAGGGGATGCTTCGGAGTAGGCACAGTTTGATATGTAATGCTTTTTCAAGCACGTTAGAAAAAAAAATAATTGGTAAACTGTGGATATTTATGCAATTTTATGACTAACCTAACACCAATCTAACTAGAAATTAAGATTTATAATAGACGTTGTACTTGAAATATCGTTTTATACTTCTGTATATTATATGCATTCTGCAGATATTTGGATCCTAAATTTATCAAAAATGCATAAGCACCCACGGTCGAATAATTGGTATGTAAAAATGAGATTGGCGATCTTTTTCTTTTTTTTATCATTCATGTAAAACACACGAATCTAATTGTACACGGCCTAAACAAGATAGGAGTATTCAAATGCGTCAAGAAATGTATACCAAATAATCCATGTATTAATTTATTTTGCTGTCGAAATGAAACCGTGATCAATAGCCACGATGCTACATCCCCACCAAGCGCCCCGGTCGCCACATCCAACGTCTATACCCCAACCGACTCATACCACTTCGAAGAAAGAGAGGGATCAGCTGTGATTTTCGAGCCACGCCGAGTCCAATTCCACAAGAGTCTCCTGAGGAAAACTTGAGGGACCAAGTTCAATCTAAGAAGGGGGGAATGTCACGTACGAAATACCGCAGACAAAATCCGACTAAACAAAGCGATAAGATAACGAAATTCCAAGTGCCTTAGCATAAGTAAGCAACGGATAATATCCGGTCACTCTATACGTTCTCAGAAATATATGACCGAAGCCTTTTCCCACTCTCACTCTATACGTTCTCAGAAATATATGACCGAAGCCTTTTCCCACTCCCACGAACAAAAGAATTTAAATACTCACCCTAAAATCATCCAAGTCAGTCTTGAATAATCACGCCTAGAGCTCGGAAGTGTATCGCAAATAAATAAAAGTTCCTTTTTTTAATTACTTCTCCTTTTTCTTTATTATTTTACGTGACATATACTACGACGTACTAACGAATAACGTTATATACTATTACGTATCATCGTATAACATTATATACTGTTCCGTAGTAACGTATAACGTTATGTACTTTTACGTACGAACGTATAACGTTATATACTATTACGTACTAACGTATAACGTTATATACTATTACGTAATAACGTATAGCGTTATGTAGTATTACCTTATGACGTATAACGTTGTGTAGTATAACCTTATAATGTATAACGTTATATACTATTACGTACTAACGTATAACGGTATATACTATTACGCTATAACGTAAAAAGTTGTGTAGCATTACCTTATAACATATAACGCTATATACTATTACGTTATAACGTATAACGTTATATAGTATTACGTACTAACGCATAACGTTATATACTATTACGTATCAACGTATAACATTATATACTGTTACGTAGTAACGTATAACGTATATCGTTATATACTATTACATAATAACGTATAACGTTATATACTATTACGTACTAACGTATATCGTTATATACTATTACTTAATAGCGTATAACGTTATATAATATTACGTACTAACGTATAACGTTATATACTATTACGGACTAACGAATAACGTTATATAATATTACGTTATAACGTATAACGTTATATACTCTTTCATTATAACGTATAACGTTATATACTATTACGTACTAACGTATAACGGTATATACTATTCCGCTATAACGTAAAAAGTTATGTAGCATTACCTTATAACATATAACGCTATATACTATTACGTTATAACGTATAACGTTATATAGTATTACGTACTAACGCATAACTTTATATACTATTACGTATCAACGTTTAACATTATATACTGTTACGTAGTAACGTATAACGTATATCGTTATATACTATTACTTAATAGCGTATAAGGTTATATACTATTACGTAATAACATATAACGTTATGTACTTTTACGTACGAACGTATAACGTTATATACAATTACGTAATAACGTATAGCGTTATGTAGTATTACCTTATGACGTATAACGTTGTGTAGTATAACCTTATATTATATAACGTTATATACTGTTGCGTACTAACGTATAACGTTATAAGCTATTACATAATAACGTATAGCATTATATAATATTGCGAAATAACGTATAACGTTATATACCATTACGTACTGACGTATAAGGTTATATACTATTACGTAATAACGTATAACGTTATGTAGTTTTACGTACGAAAGTATAACGTTATATACTGTTACGTACTAACGTATAACGTTATATACTATTACGTAATAACGTATAGCGTTATGTAGTATTACGTACTAACGAATAACGTTATATAATATTACGTTATAACGTATAACGTTATATACTCTTTCATTATAACGTATAACGTTATATAATATGACGTACTAACGTATAACATTGTATACTATTACGTAATAACGTATAACGTTATATACTATTACGTACTAACGTATAATGTTAAATACTATTACGTTATAACGTATAACGTTATGTAGTATTACCTTATAACGTATAACGTTATATAATATGACGTACTAACGTATAACATTGTATACTATTACGTAATAACGTATAACGTTATATACTATTACGTACTAACGTATAATGTTATATACTATTACGTAATAACGTATAACGTTATGTAGTATTACCTTATAACGTATAACGTTATATAATATGACTTACTAACGTATAACATTGTATACTGTTACGAAATAACGTATAACGTTATATACTATTACGTACTAACGAATAACGTTATATAATATTACGTTATAACGTATAACGTTATATACTCTTTCATTATAACGTATAACGTTATATACTATTACGTACTAACGTATAACGGTATATAATATTCCGCTATAACGTAAAAAGTTATGTAGCATTACCTTATAACATATAACGCCATATACCATTACGTTATAACGTATAACGTAATATAGTATTACGTACTAACGCATAACTTTATATACTCTTACGTTATAACGTATAACGTTATATACTATTACGTACTAACGTATAACGGTATATACTATTACGCTATAACGTAAAAAGTTATGTACCATTACCTTATAACGTATAACGTTATATACGATTACGTTATAACGTATAACGTTATATACGTTTGCGTTATAACGTACAACGTTATGTAGTATTACCTTATAACGTATAACGTTATATATTATTACGTTATAACGTATAACGTTATATACTATTACGTACTAACGTATAACGTTATATACTATTACGTAATAACGTAAAGCGTTATGTAGTATTACCTTATGACGTATAACGTTATTTAGTATTACCTTATAACGTATAACGTTATATAATATGACTTACTGACGTATAACATTGTATACTGTTACGTAATAACGTATAACGTTATATACTATTACGTACTAACGTATAACGGTATATACTATTACGCTATAACGTAAAAAGTTATGTAGCATTACCTTATAACATATAACGCTATATACTATTACGTTATAACGTATAACGTTATGTAGTATTACCTTATAACGTATAACGTTATATACTATTACGTACTAACGTATAACGGTATATACTATTACGCTATAACGTAAAAAGTTGTGTAGCATTACCTTATAACATATAACGCTATATACTATTACGTTATAACGTATAACGTTATATAGTATTACGTACTAACGCATAACGTTATATACTATTACGTATCAACGTATAACATTATATACTGTTACGTAGTAACGTATAACGTATATCGTTATATACTATTACATAATAACGTATAACGTTATATACTATTACGTACTAACGTATATCGTTATATACTATTACTTAATAGCGTATAACGTTATATAATATTACGTACTAACGTATAACGTTATATACTATTACGTACTAACGAATAACGTTATATAATATTACGTTATAACGTATAACGTTATATACTCTTTCATTATAACGTATAACGTTATATACTATTACGTACTAACGTATAACGGTATATACTATTCCGCTATAACGTAAAAAGTTATGTAGCATTACCTTATAACATATAACGCTATATACTATTACGTTATAACGTCTAACGTTATATAGTATTACGTACTAACGCATAACTTTATATACTATTACGTATCAACGTATAACATTATATACTATTACGTAGTAACGTATAACGTATATCGTTATATACTATTACTTAATAGCGTATAACGTTATATAATATTACGTACTAACGTATAACGTTATATACTATTACGTGCTAACGTATAACGTTATATACTATTACGTACTAACGTATAACGCTATATACTATTACGTTATAACGTGTGACGTTATGTAGTATTACCGTATAACATATAACGCTATATACTATTACGTTATAACGTATAACGTTATATACTATTACGTACTAACGTATAACGTTATATACTATTACGTAATATCGTGTTACGTTATGTAGTATTACCGTATAACACATAACGCTATATAATATTACGTTATAACGTATACCGTTATATACTATTACGTACTAACGAATAACGTTATATAATATTACGTTATAAAGTATAACGTCATATACTCTTACATTATAACGTATAACGTTATATACTATTACGTACTAACGTATAACGGTATATACTATTACGCTATAACGAAAAAAGTTATGTAGCATTACCTTATAACGTATAACGTTATATACCATTACGTACTAACGTATATCGTTATATACTATTACTTAATAGCGTATAACGTTATATAATATTACGTACTAACGTATAACGTTTTACACTATTACGTACTAACGAATAACGTTATATAATATTACGTTATAAAGTATAACGTTATATACTCTTACATTATAACGTATAACGTTATATACTATTACGTACTAACGTATAACGGTATATACTATTCCGCTATAACGTAAAAAGTTATGTAGCATTACCTTATAACGTATAACGTTATATACGATTACGTTATAACGTATAACGTTATATACGATTACGTTGTAACGTATATCGTTATATACTATTACTTAATAGCGTATAAGGTTATATACTATTACGTAATAACATATAACGTTATGTACTTTTACGTACGAACGTATAACGTTATATACTATTACGTAATTACGTATAGCGTTATGTAGTATTACCTTATGACGTATAACGTTGTGTGGTATAACCTTATAATGTATAACGTTATATACTGTTACGTACTAACGTATAACGTTATAAGCTATTACATAATAACGAATAGCATTATATAATATTGCGAAATAACGTATAACGTTATATACCATTACGTAATAACGTATAAGGTTATATACTATTACGTAATAACGTATAACGTTATGTACTTTTACGTACGAACGTATAACGTTATATACTATTACGTACTAACGTATAACGTTATATACTATTACGTAATAACGTATAGCGTTATGTAGTATTACCTTATGACGTATAACGTTGTGTAGTATAACCTTATAATGTATAACGTTATATACTGTTACGTACTAACGTATAACGTTATATACTATTACGTAATAACGAAATAGCGTTATGTAGTATTACCTTATGACGTATAACGTTATTTAGTATTACCTTATAACGTATAACGTTATATAATATTACGTACTAACGTATAACGTTATATACTCTCACATTATAACGTATAACGTTATGTACTAGTACGTACTAACGTATAAAGGTATATACTATTACGCTATAACGTAAAAAGTTATGTAGCATTACCTTATAACGTCTAACGTTATATAATATGACGTACTAACGTATAACATTGTATACTATTACGTACTAACGAATAACGTTGTATACTATTACGTAACAACGTATAACGTTATGTAGTATTACCTTATAACGTATAACGTTATATACAATTACGTTACAACGTATAACGTTATATACTATTACGTAATAACTTAGAACGTTGTACACTATTAAGTAATAACGTATAACGTTATATACTGTTACGTACTAACGTATAACGGTATATACTATTACGCTATAACGTAAAAAGTTGTGTAGCATTACCTTATAACATATAACGCTATATACTATTACGTTATAACGTATAACGTTATATAGTATTACGTACTAACGCATAACGTTATATACTATTACGTATCAACGTATAACATTATATACTGTTACGTAGTAACGTATAACGTATATCGTTATATACTATTACATAATAACGTATAACGTTATATACTATTACGTACTAACGCATAACTTTATATACTATTACGTATCAACGTATAACATTATATACTGTTACGTAGTAACGTATAACGTATATCGTTATATACTATTACTTAATAGCGTATAAGGTTATATACTATTACGTAATAACATATAACGTTATGTACTTTTACGTACGAACGTATAACGTTATATACTGTTACGTACTAACGTATAACGTTATATACTATTACGTAATAACGTATAGCGTTATGTAGTATTACCTTATGACGTATAACGTTATTTAGTATTACCTTATAACGTATAACGTTATATAATATGACGTACTAACGTATAACATTGTATACTATTACGTAATAACGTATAACGTTATATACTATTACGTACTAACGTATAATGTTATATACTATTACGTAATAACGTATAACGTTATGTAGTATTACCTTATAACGTATAACGTTATATAATATGACTTACTAACGTATAACATTGTATACTGTTACGTAATAACGTATAACGTTATATACTATTACGTACTAACGAATAACGTTATATAATATTACGTTATAACGTATAACGTTATATGCTAATACGTACTAACGGATAACGTTATATACTACTACGTACTAACGAATAACTTTGTATAATATTACATAACAACGTGTGACGTTATGTAGTATTACCGTATAACATATAACGCTATATACTATTACGTTATAACGTATAACGTTATATATAACGTATAACGTTATATATTACGTACAAACGAATAACGTTATATACTATTACGTAATAACGTATAACGTTATATACGATTGCGTTATAACGTACAACGTTATGTAGTATTACCTTATAACGTATAACGTTATATATTATTACGTTATAACGTATAACGTTATATACTATTACGTACTAACGTATAACGTTATATACTATTACGTAATAACGTATAGCGTTATGTAGTATTACCTTATGACGTATAACGTTATTTAGTATTACCTTATAACGTATAACGTTATATAATATGACGTACTAACGTATAACATTGTATACTATTACGTAATAACGTACAACGTTATGTAGTATTACGTTATAACGTATAACGTTATATACTATTACGTACTAACGAATAACGTTATATACTATTACGTATCAACGTATAACATTATATACTGTTACGTAGTAACGTATAACGTATAACGTTATATAATATTACGAAATAACGTATAACGTTATATACTGTTACGTACTAACGTATAACGTTATATATTATTACGTTATAACGTATAACGTTATATACTATTACGTACTAACGTATAATGTTATATACTATTACGTAATAACGTATAGCGTTATGTAGTATTACCTTATGACGTATAACGTTATTTAGTATTACCTTATAACGTATAACGTTATATAATATGACGTACTAACGTATAACATTGTATACTATTACGTAATAACGTACAACGTTATGTAGTATTACGTTATAACGTATAACGTTATATACTATTACGTACTAACGAATAACGTTATATACTATTACGTATCAACGTATAACATTATATACTGTTACGTAGTAACGTATAACGTATAACGTTATATAATATTACGAAATAACGTATAACGTTATATACTGTTACGTACTAAGGTATAACGTTATATACTATTACATAATAACGTATAACGTTATATACTATTACGTACTAACGTATAGCGTTATATACTGTTACGTAATAACGTATAATGTTACATAGCATTACCTTATGACATATAACGTGATGTAGTATTACCTGATAACTTATAACATTATATACTATTACGTTATAATGTATAATGTTGTATAATATTACGTACTAACTTATAACGTTGTACACTATTAAGTAATAACGTATAACGTTATATACCATTACGTACTAACGTATATCGTTATATACTATTACTTAATAGCGTATAACGTTATATAATATTACGTACTAACGTATAACGGTATATACTATTACGCTATAACGTAAAAAGTTATGTAGCATTACCTTATAACATATAACGCTATATACTATTACGTTATAACGTATAACGTTATATAGTATTACGTACTAACGCATAACGTTATATACTATTACGTATCAACGTATAACATTATATACTGTTACGTAGTAACGTATAACGTATATCGTTATATACTATTACTTAATAGCGTATAACGTTATATACTATTACTTAATAGCGTATAACGTTATATACTATTACTTAATAGCGTATAACGTTATATAATATTACGTTATAACGTATAACGTTATATACTCTTACATTATAACGTATAACGTTATATATTATTACGTACTAACGTATAACGGTATATACTATTACGCTATAACGTAAAAAGTTATGTACCATTACCTTATAACGTATAACGTTATATACGATTACGTTATAACGTATAACGTTATATACTATTACATAATAACGTATAACGTTATATACTATTACGTACTAACGTATAGCGTTATATACTGTTACGTAATAACGTATAATGTTACATAGCATTACCTTATGACATATAACGCTATATACTATTACGTTATACCGTATAACGTTATATACTATTACGTATTAACGAATAACGGTATATACTATTCCGCTATAACGTGAAAAGTTATGTCGCATTACCTTATAACGTATAACGTTATATACTATTACGTTATAACGTATAACGTTATATACTCTTACATTATAACGTATAACGTTATATACTATTACGTACTAACGTATAACGGTATATACTATTACGCTATAACGTAAAAAGTTATGTACCATTACCTTATAACGTATAACGTTATATACGATTACGTTATAACGTATAACGTTATATACTATTACGTTATAACGTATAACGTTATATACTATTACGTATTAACGAATAGCGGTATATACTATTCCGCTATAACGTGAAAAGTTATGTCGCATTACCTTATAACGTATAACGTTATATACTATTACGTTATAACGTATAACGTTATATACTATTACGTACTAACGTATAACGTTATATACTATTAAGTAATAACGTATAACGTTATATACCATTACGTACTAACGTATATCGTTATATACTATTACTTAATAGCGTATAACGTTATATAATATTACGTACTAACGTATAACGGTATATACTATTACGCTATAACGTAAAAAGTTATGTAGCATTACCTTATAACATATAACGCTATATACTATTACGAAATAACGTATAACGTTATATACTGTTACGTACTAACGTATAACGTTATATATTATTACGTTATAACGTATAACGTTATATACTATTACGTACTAACGTATAACGTTATATACTATTACGTAATAACGTATAGCGTTATGTAGTATTACCTTATGACGTATAACGTTATTTAGTATTACCTTATAACGTATAACGTTATATAATATGACGTACTAACGTATAACATTGTATACTATTACGTAATAACGTACAACGTTATGTAGTATTACGTTATAACGTATAACGTTATATACTATTACGTACTAACGAATAACGTTATATACTATTACGTATCAACGTATAACATTATATACTGTTACGTAGTAACGTATAACGTATAACGTTATATAATATTACGAAATAACGTATAACGTTATATACTGTTACGTACTAAGGTATAACGTTATATACTATTACATAATAACGTATAACGTTATATACTATTACGTACTAACGTATAGCGTTATATACTGTTACGTAATAACGTATAATGTTACATAGCATTACCTTATGACATATAACGTGATGTAGTATTACCTGATAACTTATAACATTATATACTATTACGTTATAATGTATAATGTTGTATAATATTACGTACTAACTTATAACGTTGTACACTATTAAGTAATAACGTATAACGTTATATACCATTACGTACTAACGTATATCGTTATATACTATTACTTAATAGCGTATAACGTTATATAATATTACGTACTAACGTATAACGGTATATACTATTACGCTATAACGTAAAAAGTTATGTAGCATTACCTTATAACATATAACGCTATATACTATTACGTTATAACGTATAACGTTATATAGTATTACGTACTAACGCATAACGTTATATACTATTACGTATCAACGTATAACATTATATACTGTTACGTAGTAACGTATAACGTATATCGTTATATACTATTACTTAATAGCGTATAACGTTATATACTATTACTTAATAGCGTATAACGTTATATACTATTACTTAATAGCGTATAACGTTATATAATATTACGTTATAACGTATAACGTTATATACTCTTACATTATAACGTATAACGTTATATATTATTACGTACTAACGTATAACGGTATATACTATTACGCTATAACGTAAAAAGTTATGTACCATTACCTTATAACGTATAACGTTATATACGATTACGTTATAACGTATAACGTTATATACTATTACATAATAACGTATAACGTTATATACTATTACGTACTAACGTATAGCGTTATATACTGTTACGTAATAACGTATAATGTTACATAGCATTACCTTATGACATATAACGCTATATACTATTACGTTATACCGTATAACGTTATATACTATTACGTACTAACGTATAACGGTATATACTATTACGCTATAACGTAAAAAGTTATGTACCATTACCTTATAACGTATAACGTTATATACGATTACGTTATAACGTATAACGTTATATACTATTACGTTATAACGTATAACGTTATATACTATTACGTATTAACGAATAGCGGTATATACTATTCCGCTATAACGTGAAAAGTTATGTCGCATTACCTTATAACGTATAACGTTATATACTATTACGTTATAACGTATAACGTTATATACTATTACGTACTAACGTATAACGTTATATACTATTACGTAATATCGTGTTACGTTATGTAGTATTACCGTATAACATATAACGCTATATACTATTACGTTATAACGTATAACGTTATATACTATTACGTACTAACGAACAACGTTATATACTATTACGTATCAACGTATAACATTATATATTGTTACGTAGTAACGTATAACGTATAACGTTATATAATATTACGAAACAACGTATAACGTTATATACTGTTACGTACTAACGTATAACGTTATATACTATTACATAATAACGTATAACGTTATATACTATTACGTACTAACGTATAGCGTTATATACTGTTACGTAATAACGTATAATGTTACATAGCATTACCTAATGACATATATAGTGATGTAGCATTACCTTATAACTTATAACATTATATACTATTACGTTAAAATGTATAATGTTGTATAATATTACGTACTAACTTATAACGATCTACACTATTAAGTAATAACGTATAACGTTATATACTGTTACGTACTAACGTATAACGTTATATACTATTACGTACTAACGTACAACGATATATACTATTACTTAATAACGTATAACGTTATGTACTGTTACTTAATAACATATAACGTTATATACCATTACGTACTAACGTATATCGTTATATACTATTACTTAATAGCGTATAACGTTATATAATATTACGGACTAACGTATAACGTTATATACTATTACGTAATAACGAATAACGTTATATAATATTACGTTATAACGTATAACGTCATATACTCTTACATTATAACGTATAACGTTATCTACTATTACGTACTAACGTATAGCGTTATATACTGTTACGTAATAACGTATAATGTTACATAGCATTACCTTATGACATATAACGCTATATACTATTACGTTATAACGTATAACGTTATATAGTATTACGTACTAACGCATAACGTTATATACTATTACGTATCAACGTATAACATTATATACTGTTACGTAGTAACGTATAACGAATATCGTTATATACTATTACTTAAGAGCGTATAACGTTATATACTATTACGTACTAACGTATAACGTTATATACTATTACGTACTAACGAATAACGTTATATAATATTACGTTATAACGTATAACGTTATATACTCTTACATTATAACGTATAACGTTATATATTATTACGTACTAACGTATAACGGTATATACTATTACGCTATAACGTAAAAAGTTATGTACCATTACCTTATAACATATAACGTTATATACGATTACGTTATAACGTATAACGTTATATACTATTACGTTATACCGTATAACGTTATATACTATTACGTATTAACGAATAACGGTATATACTATTCCGCTATAACGTGAAAAGTTATGTCGCATTACCTTATAACGTATAACGTTATATACTATTACGTTATAACGTATAACGTTATATACTCTTACATTATAACGTATAACGTTATATACTATTACGTACTAACGTATAACGGTATATACTATTACGCTATAACGTAAAAAGTTATGTACCATTACCTTATAACGTATAACGTTATATACGATTACGTTATAACGTATAACGTTATATACTATTACGTTATAACGTATAACGTTATATACTATTACGTATTAACGAATAGCGGTATATACTATTCCGCTATAACGTGAAAAGTTATGTCGCATTACCTTATAACGTATAACGTTATATACTATTACGTTATAACGTATAACGTTATATACTATTACGTACTAACGTATAACGTTATACACTATTACGTAATATCGTGTTACGTTATGTAGTATTACCGTATAACATATAACGCTATATACTATTACGTTATAACGTATAACGTTATATACTATTACGTACTAACGAATAACGTTATATACTATTACGTATCAACGTATAACATTATATATTGTTACGTAGTAACGTATAACGTATAACGTTATATAATATTACGAAATAACGTATAACGTTATATACTGTTACGTACTAACGTATAACGTTATATACTATTACATAATAACGTATAACGTTATATACTATTACGTACTAACGTATAGCGTTATATACTGTTACGTAATAACGTATAATGTTACATAGCATTACCTAATGACATATATAGTGATGTAGCATTACCTTATAACTTATAACATTATATACTATTACGTTAAAATGTATAATGTTATATAATATTACGTACTAACTTATAACGATCTACACTATTAAGTAATAACGTATAACGTTATATACTGTTACGTACTAACGTATAACGTTATATACTATTACGTACTAACGTACAACGATATATACTATTACTTAATAACGTATAACGTTATGTACTATTACTTAATAACATATAACGTTATATACCATTACGTACTAACGTATATCGTTATATACTATTACTTAATAGCGTATAACGTTATATAATATTACGGACTAACGTATAACGTTATATACTATTACGTAATAACGAATAACGTTATATAATATTACGTTATAACGTATAACGTCATATACTCTTACATTATAACGTATAACGTTATATACTATTACGTACTAACGTATAAGGGTATATACTATTACGCTATAACGTAAAAAGTTATGTAGCATTACCTTATAACATATAACGCTATATACTATTACGTTATAACGTATAACGTTATATAGTATTACGTACTAACGCATAACGTTATATACTATTACGTATCAACGTATAACATTATATACTGTTACGTAGTAACGTATAACGTATATCGTTATATACTATTACTTAATAGCGTATAACGTTATATACTATTACGTACTAACGTATAACGTTATATACTATTACGTACTAACGAATAACGTTATATAGTATTACGTACTAACGTATAACGTTATATACTTTTACGTATCAACGTATAACATTATATACTGTTACGTAGTAACGTATAACGTATAACGTTATATAATATTACGAAATAACGTATAACGTTATATACTGTTACGTACTAACGAATAACGTTATATACCATTACGTACTAACGTATAGCGTTATATACTATTACTTAATAGCGTATAACGTTATATACTATTACGTACTAACGTATAACGTTATATACTATTACGTACTAACGAATAACGTTATATAATATTACGTTATAACGTATAACGTTATATACTCTTACATTATAACGTATAACGTTATATACTATTACGTACTAACGTACAACGTTATATACTATTACTTAATAACGTATAACGCTATATACTATTACTTAATAACGTATAACGTTATATACCATTACGTACTAACGTATATCGTTATATACTATTACTTAATAGCGTATAACGTTATATAATATTACGTACTAACGTATAACGTTATATACTATTACGTACTAACGAATAACGTTATATGATATTACGTTATAACGTATAACGTTAAATACTCTTACATTATAACGTATAACGTTATATACTATTACGTACTAACGTATAACGGTATATATTATTACGTACTAACGTACAACGATATATACTATTACTTAATAACGTATAGCGTTATATACTATTACTTAATAACGTATAACGTTATATACTGTTACGTAGTAACGTATAACGTATATCGTTATATACTACTACTTAATAGCGTATAACGTTATATAATATTACGTACTAACGTATAACGTTATATACTATTATTTACTAACGAATAACGTTATATAATATTACGTTATAACGTATAACGTTAAATACTCTTACATTATAACGTATAACGTTATATACTATTACGTACTAACGTATAACGGTGTATACTATTACGCTATAACGTAAAAAGTTATGTACCATTACCTTATAACGTATAACGTTATATACGATTACGTTATAACGTATAATGTTATATACGATTACGTTATAACGTACAACGTTATGTAGTATTACCTTATAACGTATAACGTTATATATTATTACGTCATAACGTATAACGTTATATACTATTACGTTATAACGTATTACGTTATATACTATTGCATACTAACGTATAACATTATATACTATTACGTAATATCGTGTTACGTTATGTAGTATTACCGTATAAAATATAACGCTATATACTATTACGTTATAACGTATAACGTTATATACTATTACGTATTAACTTATAACGGTATATACTATTCCGCTATAACGTGAAAAGTTATGTCGCATTACCTTATAACGTATAACGTTATATACTATTACGTTATAACGTATAACGTTATATACTATTACGTACTAACGTATAACGTTATATACTATTACGTAATATCGTGTTACGTTATGTAGTATTACCGAATAACATATAACGCTATATACTATTACGATATAACGTATAACGTTATATACTATTACGTACTAACGAATAACGTTATATACTATAACGTACTAACGTATAGCGTTATATACTGTTACGTAATAACGTATAATGTTACATAGCATTACCTTATGACATATAACGTGATGTAGTATTACCTTATAACTTATAACATTATATACTATTACGTTATAATGTATAATGTTGTATAATATTACGTACTAACTTATAACGTTGTACACTATTAAGTAATAACGTATAACGTTATATACTGTGACGTACTAACGTATAACGTTATATACTATTACGTACTAACGTACAACGATATATAATATTACTTAATAACGTATAACGTTATATACTATTACTTAATAACGTATAACGTTTTATAATATTACGTACTAACGTATAACTTTATAAACTGTTACGTACTAACGAATAACGTTATATAATATTACGTTATAACGTATAAAGTTATATACTCTTACATTATAACGTATAACGTTATATACTATTACGTACTAACGTATAACGGTATATACTATTACGCTATAACGTAAAAAGTTATGTAGCATTACCTTATAACGTATAACGTTATATACGATTACGTTATAACGTATAACGTTATATACTATTACGTTATAACGTATAACGTTATACACTATTACGTATTAACGTATAACGGTATATACTATTCCGCTATAACGTGAAAAGTTATGTCGCACTACCTTATAACGTATAACGTTATATACTATTACGTTATAACGTATAACGTTATATACTATTACGTACTAACGTATAACGTTATATACTATTACGTAATATCGTGTTACGTTATGTAGTATTACCGTATAACATATAACGCTATATACTATTACGTTATAACGTATAACGTTATATACTATTACGTACTAACGTATAACGGTATATACTATTACGCTATAACGTAAAAAGTTATGTAGCATTACCTTATAACATATAACGCTATATACTATTACGTTATAACGTATAACGTTATATAGTATTACGTACTAACGCATAACGTTATATACTGTTACGTATCAACGTATAACATTATATACTGTTACGTAGTAACGTATAACGTATATCGTTATATACTATTACTTAATAGCGTATAACGTGATATACTATTACGTACTAACGTATACCGTTATATACTATTACGTACTAACGAATAACGTTATATAATATTAAGTTATAACGTATAACGTTATATACTCTTACATTATAACGTATAACGTTATATACTATTACGTACTAACGTATAACGGTATATACTATTACGCTATAACGTAAAAAGTTATGTAGTATTACCTTATAACGTATAACGTTATATATTATTACGTTATATCGTATAACGTTATATACTATTACGTTATAACGTATAACGTTATATACTATTACGTATTAACGTATAACGTTATATACTATTGCGCTATAATGTGAAAAGTTATGTCGCATTACCTTATAACGTATAACGTTATATACTATTACGTAATAACGTATAACGTTATATACTATTACATAATAACGTATAACGTTATATACTGTTACGTACTAACGTATAACGTTATATACTATTACGTATCAACGTATAACATTATATACTGTTACGCACTAATGAATAACGTCATGTAATATTACGTTATAACGTATAACGTTATATACTATTACGTACTAGCGTATAACGTTATATAATATTTCGAAATAACGTATAACGTTATATACTGTTACGTACTATTGTATAACGTTATATACTATTACGTACTAACGCATGACGTTATATACTATTACGTACTAACGTATAACGGTATATACTATTACGCTATAACGTAAAAAGTTATGTAGCATTACCTTATAACGTATAACGTTATATACGATTACGTACTAACGCATAACGTTATATACTATTACGTTATAACGTATAACGTTATATACTATTACATAATAACGTATAACGTTATATACTATTACGTACTAACGTATAGCGTTATATACTGTTACGTAATAACGTATAATGTTACATAGCATTACCTTATGACATATAACGTGATGTAGTATTACCTTATAACTTATAACATTATATACTATTACGTTATAATGTATAATGTTGTATAATATTACGTACTAACTTATAACGTTGTACACTATTAAGTAATAACGTATAACGTTATATACTGTGACGTACTAACGTATAACGTTATATACTATTACGTACTAACGTACAACGATATATGATATTACTGAATAACGTATAACGTTATATACTATTACTTAATAACGTATAACGTTTTAAAATATTACGTACTAACGTATAACTTTATAAACTATTACGTACTAACGAATAACGTTATATAATATTACGTTATAACATATAAAGTTATATACTCTTACATTATAACGTATAACGTTATATACTATTACGTACTAACGTATAACGGTATATACTATTACGCTATAACGTAAAAAGTTATGTAGCATTACCTTATAACGTATAACGTTATATACGATTACGTTATAACGTATAACGTTATATACTATTACGTACTAACGTATAACGTTATATACTATTACGTAATATCGTGTTACGTTATGTAGTATTACCGTATAACATATAACGCTATATACTATTACGTTATAACGTATAACGTTATATACTATTACGTACTAACGTATAACGGTATATACTATTACGCTATAACGTAAAAAGTTATGTAGCATTACCTTATAACATATAACGCTATATACTATTACGTTATAACGTATAACGTTATATAGTATTACGTACTAACGTATAACGGTATATACTATTACGCTATAACGTAAAAAGTTATGTAGCATTACCTTATAACATATAACGCTATATACTATTACGTTATAACGTATAACGTTATATACTATTACGTACTAACGTATACCGTTATATACTATTACGTACTAACGAATAACGTTATATAATATTAAGTTATAACGTATAACGTTATATACTCTTACATTATAACGTATAACGTTATATACTATTACGTACTAACGTATAACGGTATATACTATTACGCTATAACGTAAAAAGTTATGTAGTATTACCTTATAACGTATAACGTTATATATTATTACGTTATAACGTATAACGTTATATACTATTACGTATCAACGTATAACATTATATACTGTTACGTAGTAACGTATAACGTATAACGTTATATAATATTACGAAATAACGTATAACGTTATATACTGTTACGTACTAACGTATAACGTTATATACTATTACATAATAACGTATAACGTGATATACTATTTCGTACTAACGTATAGCGTTATATACTGTTACGTAATAACGTATAATGCTACATAGCATTACCTTATGACATATAACGTGATGTAGTATTACCTTATAACTTATAACATTATATACTATTACGTTATAATGTATAATGTTGTATAATATTACATACTAACTTATAACGTTGCACACTATTAAGTAATAACGTATAACGTTATATACTATTACGTACTAAGGTATAACGGTATATACTATTACGCTATAACGTAAAAAGTTATGTAGTATTACCTTATAACGTGTAACGTTATATATTATTACGTTATAACGTATAACGTTATATACTATTACGTTATAACGTATAACGTTATATACTATTACGTTATAACGTATAACGTTATATACTACTACGTATTAACGTATAACGTTATATACTATTGCGCTATAACGTGAAAAGTTATGTAGTATTACCTTATAACGTGTAACGTTATATATTATTACGTTATAACGTATAACGTTATATACTATTACGTTATAACGTATAACGTTATATACTATTACGTTATAACGTATAACGTTATATACTACTACGTATTAACGTATAACGTTATATACTATTGCGCTATAACGTGAAAAGTTATGTCGCATTACCTTATAACGTATAACGTTATATACTATTACGTTATAACGTATAACGTTATATACTATTACGTACTAACGTATAACGTTATATACTATTATGTAATATCGAGTTACGTTATGTAGTATTACCGTATAACATATAACGCTATATACTATTACGTTATAACTTATAACGTTATATACTATTACTTACTAACGAATAACGTTATATACTATTACGTATCAACGTATAACATTATATACTGTTACGTAGTAACGTATAACGTATAACGTTATATAATATTACGAAATAACGTATAACGTTATATACTGTTACGTACTAACGTATAACGTTATATACTATTACATAATAACGTATAACGTGATATACTATTACGTACTAACGTATAGCGTTATATACTGTTACGTAATAACGTATAATGTTACATAGCATTACCTTATGACATATAACGTGATGTAGTATTACCTTATAACTTATAACATTATATACTATTACGTTATAATGTATAATGTTGTATAATATTACATACTAACTTATAACGTTGTACACTATTAAGTAATAACGTATAACGTTATATACTATTACGTACTAAGGTATAACGGTATATACTATTACGCTATAACGTAAAAAGTTATGTCGCATTACCTTATAACGTATAACGTTATATACTATTACGTTATGACGTATAACGTTATATACTATTACGTATTAACGTATAACGTTATATACTATTGCGCTATAACGTGAAAAGTTATGTCGCATTACCTTATAACGTATAACGTTATATACTATTACGTTATGACGTATAACGTTATATACTATTACGTACTAACGTATAACGTTATATACTATTACGTAATATCGTGTTACGTTATGTAGTATTACCGTATAACATATAACGCTATATACTATTACGTTATAACTTATAACGTTATATACTATTACTTACTAACGAATAACGTTATATACTATTACGTATCAACGTATAACATTATATACTGTTACGTAGTAACGTATAACGTATAACGTTATATAATATTACGAAATAACGTATAACGTTATATACTGTTACGTACTAACGTATAACGTTATATACTATT
The DNA here is from genome assembly GCF_905332965.1 of Bombus pascuorum. Classification (NCBI taxonomy): domain Eukaryota; kingdom Metazoa; phylum Arthropoda; class Insecta; order Hymenoptera; family Apidae; genus Bombus; species Bombus pascuorum. The sequence continues at coordinate 595,011 of NW_026869740.1, read as the reverse complement.
ACATAATAACGTATAACGTGATATACTATTACGTACTAACGTATAGCGTTATATACTGTTACGTAATAACGTATAATGTTATATAGCATTACCTTATGACATATAACGTGATGTAGTATTATCTTATAACTTATAACATTATATACTGTTACGTTATAATGTATACTGTTGTATAATATTATGTACTAACTTATAACGTTGTACACTATTAAGTAATAACGTATAACGTTATATACTGTTAAGCACTAAAGTATAACGTTATATACTATTACGTACAAACGTACAACGTTATATAATATTACTTAATAACGTGTAACGTTATATTCTATTACTTAATAACTTATAACGTTATATACCATTACGTACTAACGTATATCGTTATATATTATTACTTAATAGCGTATAACGTTATATACTATTACGTACTAACGTATAACGTTATATACTATTACGTACTAACGAATAACGTTATATAATATTACGTTATAACGTATAACGTTATATACTCTTACATTATAACGTATAACGGTATATACTATTATGTACTAACGTATAACGTTATATACCATTACGTTATAACGTACAACGTTATATACTATTACGTTATAACGTATAACGATATATACTATTACGTATTAACGTATAACGGTATATACTATTCCGCTATAACGTGAAAAGTTATGTCGCACTACCTTATAACGTATAACGTTATATACTATTACGTAATATCGTGTTACGTTATGTAGTATTACCGTATAACATATAACGCTATATACTATTACGTTATAACGCATAACGTTATATGCCATTACGTACTAACGGATAACGTTATATGCCATTACGTATTAACGTATAACGTTATATACTATTACGTACTAACGGATAACGTTATATACTATTACGCAATAACGTATAACGTTATATAATACTACGAACTAACGTATAACGTTATATAATACTACGAACTAACGTATAACGTTATATACTGTTACGTTATAACGTATAACGTTATATACTATTACGTACTAACGAATAACGTTATATACTATTGCGTAATATCGTATAACGTTATATGCCATTACGTATTAACGGATAACGTTATATACTATTACGTACTAACGTATAACGTTATATACTATTACGTACTAACGTATAACGTTATATACTATTGCGTAATATCGTATAACGTTATATGCCATTACGTACTAACGGATAACGTTATATACTATTACGCAATAACGTATAACGTTATATAATACTACGGACTAACGTATAGCGTTACATAATACTACAAACTAACGTATAACGTTTTATACTATTACGTACTAACGGATAACGTTATATACTATTACGCAATAACTTATAACGTTGTATACTATTACATTATAACGTATAACGTTATATACTATTACGTACTAACGAATAACGTTATATACTATTACGTTATAACGTATAACGTTATATAATATTACGTTATAACGTATAACGTTATATACTCTTACATTATGACGTATAACGTTATATACTATTACGTACTAATGTATAACGGTTTATACTATTACGCTATAACGAAAAAAGTTATGTAGCATTACCTTATAACGTATAACGTTATATACAATTACGTACTAACGTATATCGTTATATACTATTACTTAATAGCGTATAACGTTATATAATATTACGTACTAACGTATAACGTTATATACTATTACGTACTAACGAATAACGTTATATAATGTTACGTTATAACGTATAACGTTATATACTATTACATAATAACGTATAACGTTATATACTATTACGTACTAACGTATAGCGTTATATACTGTTACGTAATAACGTATAATGTTACATAGCATTACCTTATGACATATAACGTGATGTAGTATTACCTTATAACTTATAACATTATATACTATTACGTTATAATGTATAATGTTGTATAATATTACGTACTAACTTATAACGTTGTACACTATTAAGTAATAACGTATAACGTTATATACTGTGACGTACTAACGTATAACGTTATATACTATTACGTACTAACGTACAACGATATATAATATTACCTTATAACGTATAACGTTATATACGATTACGTTATAACGTATAACGTTATATACTATTACGTTATAACGTATAACGCTATATACTATTTCGTTATAACGTATAACGTTATATACTATTACGTACTAACGAATAACGTTATATACTATTACGTATCAACGTATAACATTATATACTGTTACGTAGTAACGTATAACGTATATCGTTATATACTATTACTTAATAGCGTATAAAGTTATACACTATTACATAATAACGTATAACGTTATATACTATTACGTACTAACGTACAACGATATATAATATTACTTAATAACATATAACGTTATATACTATTACTTAATAACGTATAACGTTTTATAATATTACGTACTAACGTATAACTTTATAAACTATTACGTACTAACGAATAACGTTATATAATATTACGTTATAACGTATAAAGTTATATACTCTTACATTATAACGTATAACGTTATATACTATTACGTACTAACGTATAACGGTATATACTATTACGCGATAACGTAAAAAGTTATGTAGCATTACCTTATAACGTATAACGTTATATACGATTACGTTATAACGTATAACGTTATATACTATTACGTTATAACGTATAACGTTATATACTATTACGTATTAACGTATAACGTTATATACTATTACGTAATATCGTGTTACGTTATGTAGTATTACCGTATAACATATAACGCTATATACTATTACGTTATAACGTATAACGTTATATACTATTACGTTATAACGTATAACGTTATATACTATTACGTTATAACGTATAACGTTATATACTATTACGTATTAACGTATAACGTTATATACTATTGCGCTATAATGTGAAAAGTTATGTCGCATTACCTTATAACGTATAACGTTATATACTATTACGTTAAAACGTATAACGTTATATACTATTACGTACTAACGTATAACGTTATATACTATTACGTAATATCGTGTTACGTTATGTAGTATTGCCGTATAACATATAACGCTATATACTATTACGTTATAACTTATAACGTTATATACTATTACTTACTAACGAATAACGTTATATACTATTACGTATCAACGTATAACATTATATACTGTTACGTAGTAACGTATAACGTATAACGTTATATAATATTACGAAATAACGTATAACGTTATATACTGTTACGTACTAACGTATAACGTTATATACTATTACATAATAACGTATAACGTGATATACTATTACGTACTAACGTATAGCGTTATATACTGTTACGTAATAACGTATAAGGTTACATAGCATTAACTTATGACATATAACGTGATGTAGTATTACCTTATAACTTATAACATTATATACTATTACGTTATAATGTATAATGTTGTATAATATTACGTACTAACTTATAACGTTGTACACTATTAAGTAATAACGTATAACGTTATATACTGTGACGTACTAACGTATAACGTTATATACTATTACGTACTAACGTACAACGATATATAATATTACTTAATAACGTATAACGTTATATACTATTACTTAATAACGTATAACGTTTTATAATATTACGTACTAACGTATAACTTTATAAACTATTACGTACTAACGAATAACGTTATATAATATTACGTTATAACGTATAAAGTTATATACTCTTACATTATAACGTATAACGTTATATACTATTACGTACTAACGTATAACGGTATATACTATTACGCTATAACGTAAAAAGTTATGTAGCATTACCTTATAACGTATAACGTTATATACTATTACGTATTAACGTATAACGTTATATACTATTACGTAATATCGTGTTACGTTATATACTATTACGTACTAAGGTATAACGGTATATACTATTACGCTATAACGTAAAAAGTTATGTAGTATTACCTTATAACGTATAACGTTATATATTATTACGTTATAACGTATAACGTTATATACTATTACGTTATAACGGATAACGTTATATACTATTACGTTATAACGTATAACGTTATATACTACTACGTATTAACGTATAACGTTATATACTATTGCGCTATAACGTGAAAAGTTATGTCGCATTACCTTATAACGTATAACGTTATATACTATTACGTTATAACTTATAACGTTATATACTATTACGTACTAACGTATAACGTTATATACTATTACGTTATATCGTGTTACGTTATGTAGTATTACCGTATAACATATAACGCTATATAATATTACGTTATAACTTATAACGTTATATACTATTACTTACTAACGAATAACGTTATATACTATTACGTATCAACGTATAACATTATATACTGTTACGTAGTAACGTATAACGTATAACGTTATATAATATTACGAAATAACGTATAACGTTATATACTGTTACGTACTAACGTATAACGTTATATACTATTACATAATAACGTATAACGTGATATACTATTACGTACTAACGTATAGCGTTATATACTGTTACGTAATAACGTATAATGTTATATAGCATTACCTTATGACATATAACGTGGTGTAGTATTATCTTATAACTTATAACATTATATACTGTTACGTTATAATGTATACTGTTGTATAATATTATGTACTAACTTATAACGTTGTACACTATTAAGTAATAACGTATAACGTTATATACTGTTAAGCACTAACGTATAACGTTATATACTATTACGTACTAACGTACAACGTTATATACTATTACTTAATAACGTATAACGTTATATTCTATTACTTAATAACGTATAACGTTATATACCATTACGTACTAACGTATATCGTTATATACTATTACTTAATAGCGTATAACGTTATATACTATTACGTACTAACGTATAACGTTATATACTATTACGTACTAACGAATAACGTTATATAATATTACGTTATAACGTATAACGTTATATACTCTTACATTATAACGTATAACGTTATATACTATTACGTACTAACGTATAACGTTATATACCATTACGTTATAACGTACAACGTTATGTAGTATTACCTTATAACGTATAACGTTATATATTATTACGTTATAACGTATAACGTTATATACTATTACGTTATAACGTATAACGTTATATACTATTACGTACTAACGTATAACGTTATATACTATTACGTAATATCGAGTTACGTTATGTAGTATTACCGTATAACATATAACGCTATATACTATTACGTTATAACTTATAACGTTATATACTATTACTTACTAACGAATAACGTTATATACTATTACGTATCAACGTATAACATTATATACTGTTACGTAGTAACGTATAACGTATAACGTTATATAATATTACGAAATAACGTATAACGTTATATACTATTACGTTATAACGTATAACGTTATATAAGGGTGCGCCGTTAGAATCCGGACAAAAGAAGTTTTGTGCAGAAAGTTGTTTATTTAAGTCAATACACAAAAACACATGAAAATGTTGTTATATCTCATTTAAAGGGTCCTTGCTGAGAACTTTTATTCTATGTAACCACCCTCTGCCTCTATGACCTGCTCTATTCTTGCTCTAAAGCGCGAGCACGCTGACTTCAACTGGTCGCGTTTAATTGTCGCGAATTCTGACTCGATAGCAGCTCGTAGGGAGTTGACGTTGGGGTGCCTGCATTTATTAGTTTGTCTCTCGATAACGCCCCACACGTAATAGTCCAATGGGTTTAGGTCGGGACTGTTAGGAGGCCAGAAATCTTTCGACCAAAACATGTCCACATTGTCAGAGAGCCAATTTTGAACAAGATGACTTGTGTGAGCAGGTGCGCCATCTTGTTGAAATAAATACGGCCTTCCAGAAGCCGTAATTTCCATCCACGGCTTTATTACTGTCTTCAGGACCTCCAAATAAACCTCCTTTGTGATTCTTTCGCCTTTTTGGAAGAAGTGCGGAGGCATGACGTCGCCCTCACTTGAGACAACGCTGAACTTTTCTCGCCGGAGAAGGAGAACCCTTCTCGAACCACTCTGAGGCTGCGTATCTCTTAGCAATGTCGTATACCGTCGATCTTGGGTAGCTAAAGAATTTTATAATTTCGACCGGCGTTCTCCCGGCGCGAAGACTTTCTATAATCGCCGCTCTTCTATCGTATTCCGGGTTTTGCTTAACGAGTTCTGTCATTTTGAGGTTATAGAAGACTTATTGACATATTTAACTAACGTCAGAGTCAATCAGCACAAACATCTGAATTCTAATATGGTGGGAACTACAAATTGAATTCTGTCCGAATTCTAACGGCGCACCCTGTATACTATTACATAATAACGTATAACGTGATATACTATTACGTACTAACGTATAGCGTTATATACTGTTACGTAATAACGTATAATGTTATATAGCATTACCTTATGACATATAACGTGATGTAGTATTATCTTATAACTTATAACATTATATACTGTTACGTTATAATGTATACTGTTGTATAATATTATGTACTAACTTATAACGTTGTACACTATTACTTAATAACGTATAACGTTATATACCATTACGTACTAACGTATATCGTTATATACTATTACTTAATAACGTATAACGTTATATACTATTACTTAATAACGTATAACGTTATATACTGTTACGTAATAACGTATAACGTTATATACTATTACTTAATAACGTATAACGTTATATACTATTACTTAATAACGTATAACGTTATATACTGTAACGTAATAACGTATAATGTTATATAGCATTACCTTATGACATATAACGTGATGTAGTATTTCCTTATAACTTATAACATTATATACTATTACGTTATAATGTATAATGTTGTATAATATTACGTACTAACTTATAACGTTGTACACTATTAAGTAATAACGTATAACGTTATATACTATTACGTACTAACGAATAACGTTATATAATATTACGTTATAACGTATAACGTTATATACTCTTACATTATAACGTATAACGTTATATACTATTATGTACTAACGTATAACGTTATATACCATTACGTTATAACGTACAACGTTATATACTATTACGTTATAACGTATAACGTTATATACTATTACGTATTAACGTATAACGGTATATACTATTCCGCTATAACGTGAAAAGTTATGTCGCACTACCTTATAACGTATAACGTTATATACTACTACGTTATAACGTATAACGTTATATACTATTACGTACTAACGTATAACGTTATATACTATTACGTAATATCGTGTTACGTTATGTAGTATTACCGTATAACATATAACGCTATATACTATTACGTTATAACGTATAACGTTATATACTATTACGTACTAACGTATAACGGTATATACTATTACGCTATAACGTAAAAAGTTATGTAGCATTACCTTATAACATATAACGCTATATACTATTACGTTATAACGTATAACGTTATATAGTATTACGTACTAACGCATAACGTTATATACTGTTACGTATCAACGTATAACATTATATACTGTTACGTAGTAACGTATAACGCATATCGTTATATACTATTACTTAATAGCGTATAACGTTATATACTATTACGTACTAACGTATACCGTTATATACTATTACGTACTAACGAATAACGTTATATAATATTACGTTATAACGTATAACGGTATATACTATTACGTACTAAAGCATAGCGTTATATACTGTTACGTAATAACGTATAACGTTATATACTATTACGTATTAACGTATAACGTTATATACTATTGCGCTATAACGTGAAAAGTTATGTCGCATTACCTTATAACGTATAACGATATATACTATTACGTTATAACGTATAACGTTATATACTATTACGTACTAACGTATAATGTTATATTCTATTACGTAATATCGTGTTACGTTATGTAGTATTACCGTATAACATATAACGCTATATACTATTACGTTATAACTTATAACGTTATATACTATTACTTACTAACGAATAACGTTATATACTATAACGTATCAACGTATAACATTATATACTGTTACGTAGTAACGTATAACGTATAACGTTATATAATATTACGAAATAACGTATAACGTTATATACTGTTACGTACTAACGTATAACGTTATATACTATTACATAATAACGTATAACGTGATATACTATTACGTACTAACGTATAGCGTTATATACTGTTACGTAATAACGTATAATGTTATATAGCATTACCTTATGACATATAACGTGATGTAGTATTATCTTATAACTTATAACATTACATACTGTTACGTTATAATGTATACAGTTGTATAATATTATGTACTAACTTATAACGTTGTACACTATTAAGTAATAACGTATAACGTTATATACTGTTACCTACTAAAGTACAACGTTATATACTATTACTTAATAACGTATAACGTTATATACTATTACTTAATAACGTATAACGTTATATACCATTACGTACTGACGTATATCGTTATATACTATTAATTAATAACGTATAACGTTATATACTATTACTTAATAACGTATAACGTTATACACCATTACGTACTAACGTATATCGTTATATACTATTACTTAATAGCGTATAACGTTATATAATATTACGTACTAACGTATAACGTTATATACTATTACGTACTAACGCATAACGTTATATACTATTACGTATCAACGTATAACATTACATACTGTTACGTAGTAACGTATAACGTATATCGTTATATACTATTACTTAATAGCGTATAACGTTATATACTATTACGTACTAACGTATACCGTTATATACTACTACGTACTAACGAATAACGTTATATAATATTACGCTATAACGTATAACGTTATATACTCTTACATTATAACGTATAACGATATATACTATTACGTACTAATGTATAACGGTTTATACTATTACGCTATAACGAAAAAAGTTATGTAGCATTACCTTATAACGTCTAACGTTATATACCATTACGTACTAACGTATATCGTTATATACTATTACTTAATAGCGTATAACGTTATATAATATTACGTACTAACGTATAACGTTATATACTATTACGTACTAAAGTACAACGATATATAATATTACTTAATAACGTATAACGTTATATACTATTACTTAATAACGTATAACGTTATATAATATTACGTACTAACGTATAACTTTATAAACTATTACGTACTAACGAATAACGTTATATACTATTACGTTATATCGTGTTACGTCATGTAGTATTACCGTATAACATATAACGCTATATACTATTACGTTATAACTTATAACGTTATATACTATTACTTACTAACGAATAACGTTATATACTATTACGTATCAACGTATAACATTATATACTGTTACGTAGTAACGTATAACGTATAACGTTATATAATATTACGAAATAACGTATAACGTTATATACTGTTACGTACTAACGTATAACGTTATATACTATTACATAATAACGTATAACGTGATATACTATTACGTACTAACGTATAGCGTTATATACTGTTACGTAATAACGTATAATGTTACATAGCATTACCTTATGACATATAACGTGATGTAGTATTACCTTATAACTTATAACATTATATACTATTACGTTATAATGTATAATGTTGTATAATATTACATACTAACTTATAACGTTGTACACTATTAAGTAATAACGTATAACGTTATATACTATTACGTACTAACGTATAACGGTGTATACTATTACGCTATAACGTAAAAAGTTATGTAGTATTACCTTATAACGTATAACGTTATATATTATTACGTTATAACGTATAACGTTATATACTATTACGTTATAACGTATAACGTTATATACTATTACGTTATAACGTATAACGTTATATACTATTACGTATTAACGTATAACGTTATATACTATTGCGCTATAACGTGAAAAGTTATGTCGCATTACCTTATAACGTATAACGTTATATACTATTACGTTATAACGTATAACGTTATATACTATTACGTACTAACGTATAACGTTATATACTAGTACGTAATATCGTGTTACGTTATGTAGTATTACCGTATAACATATAACGCTATATACTATTACGTTATAACTTATAACGTTATATACAATTACTTACTAACGAATAACGTTATATACTATTACGTATCAACGTATAACATTATATACTGTTACGTAGTAACGTATAACGTATAACGTTATATAATATTACGAAATAACGTATAACGTTATATACTGTTACGTACTAACGTATAACGTTATATACTATTACATAATAACGTATAACGTGATATACTGTTACGTACTAACTTATAGCGTTATCTACTGTTACGTAATAACGTGTAATGTTATATAGCATTACCTTATGACATATAACGTGATGTAGTATTATCTTATAACTTATAACATTATATACTGTTACGTTATAATGTATACTGTTGTATAATATTATGTACTAACTTATAACGTTGTACACTATTAAGTAATAACGTATAACGTTATATACTGTTACGTACTAACGTACAACGTTATATACTATTACTTAATAACGTATAACGTTATATACTATTACTTAATAACGTATAACGTTATATACTATTACGTACTAACGAATAACGTTATATAATATTACGTTATAACGTATAACGTTATATACTCTTACATTATAACGTATAACGTTATATACTATTACGTACTAACGTAAAACGGTATATACTATTACGTTATAACGTAAAAAGTTATGTAGCGTTACCTTATAACATATAACGCTACATACTATTACGTTATAACGTATAACGTTATATAGTATTACGTACTAACGCATAACGTTATATACTGTTACGTATCAACGTATAACATTATATACTGTTACGTAGTAACGTATAACGTATATCGTTATATACTATTACTTAATAGCGTATAACGTTATACACTATTACGTACTAACGTATAACGTTATATACTATTACGTACTAACGAATAACGTTATATACTATGACGTATCAACGTATAACGTTATATACTGTTACGTAGTAACGTATAACGTATAACGTTATATAATATTACGAAATAACGTATAACGTTATATACTGTTACGTACTAACGAATAACGTTATATACTATTACGTATCAACGTATAACATTATATACTATTACGTACTAACGTATAGCGTTATATACTGTTACGTAATAACGTGTAATGTTATATAGCATTACCTTATGACATATAACGTGATGTAGTATTATCTTATAACTTATAACATTATATACTGTTACGTTATAATGTATACTGTTGTATAATATTATGTACTAACTTATAACGTTGTACACTATTAAGTAATAACGTATAACGTTATATACTGTTACGTACTAACGTATAACGTTATATACTATTACGTACTAACGTATATCGTTATATAATATTACGAAATAACGTATAACGTTATATACTATTACTTAATAACGTATAACGTTATATACCATTACGTACTAACGGATATCGTTATATACTATTACTTAATAGCGTATAACGTTATATAATATTACGTACTAACGTATAACGTTATATACTATTACGTACTAACGTATAGCGTTATATAATATTACGTTATAACGTATAACGTTATATACTCTTACATTATAACGTATAACGTTATATACTAGTACGTACTAACGTATAACGGTATATACTATTACGCTATAACGTAAAAAGTTATGTAGCATTACCTTATAACATATAACGCTATATACTATTACGTTATAACGTATAACGTTATGTAGTATTACCTTATAACGTATAACGTTATATACTATTACGTACTAACGTATAACGGTATATACTAGTACGCTATAACGTAAAAAGTTGTGTAGCATTACCTTATAACATATAACGCTATATACTATTACGTTATAACGTATAACGTTATATAGTATTACGTACTAACGCATAACGTTATATACTATTACGTATCAACGTATAACATTATATACTATTACGTACTAACGTATAGCGTTATATACTGTTACGTAATAACGTATAATGTTATATAGCATTACCTTATGACATATAACGTGATGTAGTACAACCTTATAACTTATAACATTATATACTATTACGTTATAATGTATAATGTTGTATAATATTACGTACTAACTTATAACGTTGTACACTATTAAGTAATAACGTATAACGTTATATACTATTACTTAATAACGTATAACGTTATATACTATTACTTAACAACATATAACGTTATATACCATTACGTACTAACGTATATCGTTATATACTATTACTTAATAGCGTATAACGTTATATAATATTACGTACTAACGTATAACGTTAAAATACTATTACGTATCAACGTATAACATTATATACTGTTACGTAGTAACGTATAACGTATTTCGTTATATACTATTACATAATAACGTATAACGTTATATACTATTACGTACTAACGTATAGCGTTATATACTGTTACGTAATAACGTATAATGTTATATAGCATTACCTTATGACATATAACGTGATGTAGTATAACCTTATAACTTATAACATTATATACTATTACGTTATAATGTATAATGTTGTATAATATTACGTACTAACTTATAACGTTGTACACTATTAAGTAATAACGTATAACGTTATATACTGTTACGTACTAACGTATAACGGTATATATTATTACGCTATAACGTAAAAAGTTATGTAGCGTTACCTTATAACATATAACGCTATATACTATTACGTTATAACGTATAACGTTATATAGTATTACGTACTAACGTATAACGTTATATACTATTACGTACTAACGTATAACGTTATATACTATTACGTACTAACGAATAACGTTATATAATATTACGTTATAACGTATAACGTTATATACTCTTACATTATAACGTATAACGTTATATACTATTACGTACTAACGTGTAACGGTATATACTATTACGCTATAACGTAAAAAGTTATGTACCATTACCTTATAACGTATAACGCTATATACGATTACGTTATAACGTATAACGTTGTATACTATTACGTTATAACGTATAACGTTATATACTATTACGTATTAAGGTATAACGGTATATACTATTCCGCTATAACGTGAAAAGTTATGTCGCATTACCTTATAACGTATAACGATATATACTATTACGTTATAACGTATAACGTTATATACTATTACGTTATAACGTATAACGTTATATAAGGGTGCGCCGTTAGAATCCGGACAAAAGAAGTTTTGTGCAGAAAGTTGTTTATTTAAGTCAATACACAAAAACACATGAAAATGTTGTTATATCTCATTTAAAGGGTCCTTGCTGAGAACTTTTATTCTATGTAACCACCCTCTGCCTCTATGACCTGCTCTATTCTTGCTCTAAAGCGCGAGCACGCTGACTTCAACTGGTCGCGTTTAATTGTCGCGAATTCTGACTCGATAGCAGCTCGTAGGGAGTTGACGTTGGGGTGCCTGCATTTATTAGTTTGTCTCTCGATAACGCCCCACACGTAATAGTCCAATGGGTTTAGGTCGGGACTGTTAGGAGGCCAGAAATCTTTCGACCAAAACATGTCCACATTGTCAGAGAGCCAATTTTGAACAAGATGACTTGTGTGAGCAGGTGCGCCATCTTGTTGAAATAAATACGGCCTTCCAGAAGCCGTAATTTCCATCCACGGCTTTATTACTGTCTTCAGGACCTCCAAATAAACCTCCTTTGTGATTCTTTCGCCTTTTTGGAAGAAGTGCGGAGGCATGACGTCGCCCTCACTTGAGACAACGCTGAACTTTTCTCGCCGGAGAAGGAGAACCCTTCTCGAACCACTCTGAGGCTGCGTATCTCTTAGCAATGTCGTATACCGTCGATCTTGGGTAGCTAAAGAATTTTATAATTTCGACCGGCGTTCTCCCGGCGCGAAGACTTTCTATAATCGCCGCTCTTCTATCGTATTCCGGGTTTTGCTTAACGAGTTCTGTCATTTTGAGGTTATAGAAGACTTATTGACATATTTAACTAACTTCAGAGTCAATCAGCACAAACATCTGAATTCTAATATGGTGGGAACTACAAATTGAATTCTGTCCGAATTCTAACGGCGCACCCTGTATACTATTACATAATAACGTATAACGTGATATACTATTACGTACTAACGTATAGCGTTATATACTGTTACGTAATAACGTATAATGTTATATAGCATTACCTTATGACATATAACGTGATGTAGTATTATCTTATAACTTATAACATTATATACTGTTACGTTATAATGTATACTGTTGTATAATATTATGTACTAACTTATAACGTTGTACACTATTACTTAATAACGTATAACGTTATATACTATTACGTACTAACGTATAACGGTATATACTATTACGTACTAACGAATAACGTTGTATACTATTACGTTATAACGTATAACGTTGTATACTATTACGTTATAACGTATAACGTTATATAATACTACGTACTAACGTATACCGTTATATACTATTACGTACTAACGTATAACGTTATATACTATTACGTAATAACGAATAACGTTATATACTATTTCGTTATAACGTATAATGTTATATACTATTACGTACTAACGAATATCGTTATATACTATTACGTATCAACGTATAACATTATATACTGTTACGTAGTAACGTATAACGTCTAACGTTATATACTATTACATAATAACGTATAACGTTATATACTATTACGTACTAGGGTATAAAGGTATATACTATTACGGTATAACGTAAAAAGTTATGTAGCATTATCTTATAACGTATAACGTTATATACGATTACGTTATAACGTATAACGTTATATACTATTACGTAATAACTTATAACGTTGTACACTATTAAGTAATAACGTATAACGTTATATACTGCTACGTACTAACGTATAACGGTATATACTATTACGCTATAACGTAAACAGTTATGTAGCATTACCTTATAACATATAACGCTATATACTATTACGTTATAACGTATAAAGTTATGTAGTATTACCTTATAACGTATAACGTTATATACAATTACGTTACAACGTATAACGTTATATACTATTACGTAATAACTTATAACGTTGTACACTATTAAGTAATATCGTGTTACGTTATGTCGTATTACCGTATAACATATAACGCTATATACTATTTCGTTATAACGTATAATGTTATATACTATTACGTACTAACGAATAACGTTATATACTATTACGTATCAACGTATAACATTATATACTGTTACGTAGTAACGTATAACGTATAACGTTATATACTATTACATAATAACGTATAACGTTATATACTATTACGTACTAACGTATAAAGGTATATACTATTACGCTATAACGTAAAAAGTTATGTAGCATTACCTTATAACGTATAACGTTATATACGATTACGTTATAACGTATAACGTTATATACTATTACGTACTAACGAATAACGTTGTATACTATTACGTAACAACGTATAACGTTATGTAGTATTACCTTATAACGTATAACGTTATGTACAATTACGTTACAAGGTATAACGTTATATACTATTACGTAATAACGTATAACGTTATATACTATTGTGTAAAAACATATAACGTTATATAGTACTACCTTATGACGTATAACGTTATGTAGTATTACCTTATAACGTATAACGTTATACACAATTACGTTACAACGTATAACGTTATATACTATTACGTAATAACTTATAACGTTGTACACTATTAAGTAATAACGTATAACGTTATATACTGTTACGTACTAACGTATAAGGGTATATACTATTACGCTATAACGTAAAAAGTTATGTAGCATTACCTTATAACATATAACGCTATATACTATTACGTTATAACGTATAACGTTATGTAGTATTACCTTATAACGTATAACGTTATATACTATTACGTACTGACGTATAACGGTATATACTATTACGCTATAACGTAAAAAGTTATGTAGCATTACCTTATAACACATAACGCTATATACTATTACGTTATAACGTATAACGATATATAGTATTACGTACTAACGCATAACGTTATATACTATTACGTATCAACGTATAAACGTTATATACTGTTACGTAGTAACGTATAACGTATATATTTATATACTATTACTTAATAGCGTATAACGTTATATACTATTACGTACTAACGTATAACGTTATATACTATTACGTACTAACGTATAACGGTATATACTATTACGCTATAACGTAAAAAGTTATGTAGCGTTACCTTATAACATATAACGCTATATACTATTTCGTTATAGCGTATAATGTTATATACTATTACGTACTAACGAATAACGTTATATACTATTACGTATCAACGTATAACATTATATACTGTTACGTAGTAACGTATAAGGGTATATACTATTACGCTATAACGTAAAAAGTTATGTAGCATTACCTTATAACATATAACGCTATATACTATTACGTTATAACGTATAACGTTATGTAGTATTACCTTATAACGTATAACGTTATATACTATTACGTACTAACGTATAACGGTATATACTATTACGCTATAACGTAAAAATTTATGTAGCATTACCTTATAACACATAACGCTATATAGTATTACGTTATAACGTATAACGATATATAGTATTACGTACTAACGCATAACGTTATATACTATTACGTATCAACGTATAAACGTTATATACTGTTACGTAGTAACGTATAACGTATATATTTATGTACTATTACTTAATAGCGTATAACGTTATATACTATTACGTACTAACGTATAACGTTATATACTATTACGTACTAACGAATAACGTTATATAATATTACGTTATAACGTATAACGTTATATACTCTTACATTATAACGTATAACGTTATATACTATTACGTAATAACGTATAACCTTATTTACTATTATGTAAAAACATATAACGTTATATAGTACTACCTTATGACGTATAACGTTATGTAGTATTACCTTATAACGTATAACGTTATATACAATTACGTTACAACGTATAACGTTATATACTATTACGTAATAACTTATAACGTTGTACACTATTAAGTGATATCGTGTTACGTTATGTCGTATTACCGTATAACATATAACGCTATATACTATATCGTTATAACGTATAATGTTATATACTATTACGTACTAACGAATAACGTTATATACTATTACGTATCAACGTATAACATTATATACTGTTACGTAGTAACGTATAACGTATAACGTTATATACTATTACATAATAACGTATAACGTTATATACTATTACGTACCAACGTATAAAGGTATATACTATTACGCTATAACGTAAAAAGTTATGTAGCATTACCTTATAACGTATAACGTTATATACGATTACGTTATAACGTATAACGTTATATACTATTACGTATTAACGTATAACGTTATATACTGCTGCGCTATAACGTGAAAAGTTATGTCGCATTACCTTATAACGTATAACGTTATATACTATTACGTATCAACGTATAACATTATATACTGTTACGTAGTAACGTATAACGTATAACGTTATATAATATTACGAAATAACGTATAACGTTATATACTGTTACGTACTAACGTATAACGTTATATACTATTACATAATAACGTATAACGTGATATACTATTACGTACTAACGTATAGCGTTATATACTGTTACGTAATAACGTATAATGTTACATAGCATTACCTTATGACATATAACGTGATGTAGTATTACCTTATAACTTATAACATTATATACTATTACGTTATAATGTATAATGTTGTATAATATTACATACTAACTTATAACGTTGTACACTATTAAGTAATAACGTATAACGTTATATACTATTACGTACTAACGTATAACGGTGTATACTATTACGCTATAACGTAAAAAGTTATGTAGTATTACCTTATAACGTATAACGTTATATATTATTACGTTATAACGTATAACGTTATATACTATTACGTTATAACGTATAACGTTATATACTATTACGTTATAACGTATAACGTTATATACTATTACGTATTAACGTATAACGTTATATACTATTGCGCTATAACGTGAAAAGTTATGTCGCATTACCTTATAACGTATAACGTTATATACTATTACGTTATAACGTATAACGTTATATACTATTACGTACTAACGTATAACGTTATATCCTAGTACGTAATATCGTGTTACGTTATGTAGTATTACCGTATAACATATAACGCTATATACCATTACGTTATAACTTATAACGTTATATACTATTACTTACTAACGAATAACGTTATATACTATTACGTATCAACGTATAACATTATATACTGTTACGTAGTAACGTATAACGTATAACGTTATATAATATTACGAAATAACGTATAACGTTATATACTGTTACGTACTAACGTATAACGTTATATACTATTACATAATAACGTATAACGTGATATACTGTTACGTACTAACGTATAGCGTTATATACTGTTACGTAATAACGTGTAATGTTATATAGCATTACCTTATGACATATAACGTGATGTAGTATTATCTTATAACTTATAACATTATATACTGTTACGTTATAATGTATACTGTTGTATAATATTATGTACTAACTTATAACGTTGTACACTATTAAGTAATAACGTATAACGTTATATACTGTTACGTACTAACGTACAACGTTATATACTATTACTTAATAACGTATAACGTTATATACTATTACTTAATAACGTATAACGTTATGTACTATTACGTACTAACGAATAACGTTATATAATATTACGTTATAACGTATAACGTTATATACTCTTACATTATAACGTATAACGTTATATACTATTACGTACTAACGTAAAACGGTATATACTATTACGCTATAACGTAAAAAGTTATGTAGCGTTACCTTATAACATATAACGCTACATACTATTACGTTATAACGTATAACGTTATATAGTATTACGTACTAACGCATAACGTTATATACTGTTACGTATCAACGTATAACATTATATACTGTTACGTAGTAACGTATAACGTATATCGTTATATACTATTACTTAATAGCGTATAACGTTATACACTATTACGTACTAACGTATAACGTTATATACTATTACGTACTAACGAATAACGTTATATACTATGACGTATCAACGTATAACGTTATATACTGTTACGTAGTAACGTATAACGTATAACGTTATATAATATTACGAAATAACGTATAACGTTATATACTGTTACGTACTAACGAATAACGTTATATACTATTACGTATCAACGTATAACATTATATACTATTACGTACTAACGTATAGCGTTATATACTGTTATGTAATAACGTGTAATGTTATATAGCATTACCTTATGACATATAACGTGATGTAGTATTATCTTATAACTTATAACATTATATACTGTTACGTTATAATGTATACTGTTGTATAATATTATGTACTAACTTATAACGCTGTACACTATTAAGTAATAACGTATAACGTTATATACTGTTACGTACTAACGTATAACGTTATATACTATTACGTACTAACGTATATCGTTATATAATATTACGAAATAACGTATAACGTTATATACTATTACTTAATAACGTATAACGTTATATACCATTACGTACTAACGGATATCGTTATATACTATTACTTAATAGCGTATAACGTTATATAATATTACGTACTAACGTATAACGTTATATACTATTACGTACTAACGTATAGCGTTATATAATATTACGTTATAACGTATAACGTTATATACTCTTACATTATAACGTATAACGTTATATACTAGTACGTACTAACGTATAACGGTATATACTATTACGCTATAACTTAAAAAGTTATGTAGCATTACCTTATAACATATAACGCTATATACTATTACGTTATAACGTATAACGTTATGTAGTATTACCTTATAACGTATAACGTTATATACTATTACGTACTAACGTATAACGGTATATACTAGTACGCTATAACGTAAAAAGTTGTGTAGCATTACCTTATAACATATAACGCTATATACTATTACGTTATAACGTATAACGTTATATAGTATTACGTACTAACGCATAACGTTATATACTATTACGTATCAACGTATAACATTATATACTATTACGTACTAACGTATAGCGTTATATACTGTTACGTAATAACGTATAATGTTATATAGCATTACCTTATGACATATAACGTGATGTAGTACAACCTTATAACTTATAACATTATATACTATTACGTTGTAATGTATAATGTTGTATAATATTACGTACTAACTTATAACGTTGTACACTATTAAGTAATAACGTATAACGTTATATACTATTACTTAATAACGTATAACGTTATATACTATTACTTAACAACATATAACGTTATATACCATTACGTACTTACGTATATCGTTATATACTATTACTTAATAGCGTATAACGTTATATAATATTACGTACTAACGTATAACGTTAAAATACTATTACATACTAACGAATAACGTTATATAATATTACCTTATAACGTATAACGTTATATACAATTACGTTACAACGTATAACGTTATATACTATTACGTAATAACTTATAACGTTGTACACTATTAAGTAATAACTTATAACGATATATACTGTTACGTACTAACGTATAACGGTATATACTATTACGTTATAACGTATAACGCTATGTAGTATTACCTTATAACGTATAACGATATATACTATTACGTACTAACGTATAACGGTATATACTATTACGCTATAACGTAAAAAGTTATGTAGCGTTACCTTATAACATATAACGCTATATACTATTACGTTATAACGTATAACGTTATATAGTATTACGTACTAACGTATAACGTTATATACTATTACGTACTAACGTATAACGTTATATACTATTACGTACTAACGAATAACGTTATATAATATTACGTTATAACGTATAACGTTATATACTCTTACATTATAACGTATAACGTTATATACTATTACGTACTAACGTGTAACGGTATATACTATTACGCTATAACGTAAAAAGTTATGTACCATTACCTTATAACGTATAACGCTATATACGATTACGTTATAACGTATAACGTTGTATACTATTACGTTATAACGTATAACGTTATATACTATTACGTATTAAGGTATAACGGTATATACTATTCCGCTATAACGTGAAAAGTTATGTCGCATTACCTTATAACGTATAACGATATATACTATTACGTTATAACGTATAACGTTATATACTATTACGTTATAACGTATAACGTTATATACTATTACGTACTAACGTATAACGTTATATACTATTACGTAATATCGTGTTACGTTATGTAGTATTACCGTATAACATATAACACTATATACTATTACGTACTAACGAATAACGTTATATAATATTACGTTATAACGTATAACGTTATATACTCTTATATTATAATTTATAACGTTATATACTATTACGTACTAACGTATAACGGTATATACTATTACGCTATAACGTAAAAAGTTATGTAGCGTTACCTTATAACATATAACGCTATATACTATTACGATATAACGTATAACGTTATAAAGTATTACGTACTAACGCATAACGTAATATATTATTACGTATTAACGTATAACATTATATACTGTTACGTAGTGACGTATAACGTATATCGTTATATACTATTACTTAATAGCGTGTAACGTTATATACTATTACGTACTAACGTATAACGTTATATACTATTACGTACTAACGTATAACGTTATATACTATTACGTAATAACGAATAACGTTATATACTATTACGTAATAACGTATAACCTTATATACTATTATGTAAAAACATATAACGTTATATAGTACTACCTTATGACGTATAACGTTATGTAGTATTACCTTATAACGTATAACGTTATATACAATTACGTTACAACGTATAACGTTATATACTATTACGTAATAACTTATAACGTTGTACACTATTAAGTAATATCGTGATACGTTATGTCGTATTACCGTATAACATATAACGCTATGTACTATTTCGTTATAACGTATAATGTTATATACTATTACGTACTAACGAATAACGTTATATACTATTACGTATCAACGTATAACATTATATACTGTTACGTAGTAACGTATAACGTCTAACGTTATATACTATTACATAATAACGTATAACGTTATATACTATTACGTACTAGGGTATAAAGGTATATACTATTACGGTATAACGTAAAAAGTTATGTAGCATTACCTTATAACGTATAACGTTATATACGATTACGTTATAACGTATAACGTTATATACTATTACGTACTAACGAATAACGTTGTATACTATTACGTAACAACGTATAACGTTATGTAGTATTACCTTATAACGTATAACGTTATGTACAATTACGTTACAACGTATAACGTTATATACTATTACGTAATAACGTATAACGTTATATACTATTGTGTAAAAACATATAACTTTATATAGTACTACCTAATGACGTATAACGTTATGTAGTATTACCTTATAACGTTTAACGTTATATACAATTACGTTACAACGTATAACGTTATATACTATTACGTAATAACTTATAACGTTGTACACTATTAAGTAATAACGTATAACGTTATATACTGCTACGTACTAACGTATAACGGTATATACTATTACGCTATAACGTAAAAAGTTATGTAGCATTACCTTATAACATATAACGCTATATACTATTACGTTATAACGTATAAAGTTATGTAGTATTACCTTATAACGTATAACGTTATATACAATTACGTTACAACGTATAACGTTATATACTATTACGTAATAACTTATAACGTTGTACACTATTAAGTAATATCGTGTTACGTTATGTCGTATTACCGTATAACATATAACGCTATATACTATTTCGTTATAACGTATAATGTTATATACTATTACGTACTAACGAATAACGTTATATACTATTACGTATCAACGTATAACATTATATACTGTTACGTAGTAACGTATAACGTATAACGTTATATACTATTACATAATAACGTATAACGTTATATACTATTACGTACTAACGTATAAAGGTATATACTATTACGCTATAACGTAAAAAGTTATGTAGCATTACCTTATAACGTATAACGTTATATACGATTACGTTATAACGTATAACGTTATATACTATTACGTACTAACGAATAACGTTGTATACTATTACGTAACAACGTATAACGTTATGTAGTATTACCTTATAACGTATAACGTTATGTACAATTACGTTACAAGGTATAACGTTATATACTATTACGTAATAACGTATAACGTTATATACTATTGTGTAAAAACATATAACGTTATATAGTACTACCTTATGACGTATAACGTTATGTAGTATTACCTTATAACGTATAACGTTATATACAATTACGTTACAACGTATAACGTTATATACTATTACGTAATAACTTATAACGTTGTACACTATTAAGTAATAACGTATAACGTTATATACTGTTACGTACTAACGTATAAGGGTATATACTATTACGCTATAACGTAAAAAGTTATGTAGCATTACCTTATAACATATAACGCTATATACTATTACGTTATAACGTATAACGTTATGTAGTATTACCTTATAACGTATAACGTTATATACTATTACGTACTAACGTATAACGGTATATACTATTACGCTATAACGTAAAAAGTTATGTAGCATTACCTTATAACACATAACGCTATATACTATTACGTTATAACGTATAACGATATATAGTATTACGTACTAACGCATAACGTTATATACTATTACGTAACAACGTATAAACGTTATATACTGTTACGTAGTAACGTATAACGTATATATTTATATACTATTACTTAATAGCGTATAACGTTATATACTATTACGTACTAACGTATAACGTTATATACTATTACGTACTAACGTATAACGGTATATACTATTACGCTATAACGTAAAAAGTTATGTAGCGTTACCTTATAACATATAACGCTATATACTATTTCGTTATAGCGTATAATGTTATATACTATTACGTACTAACGAATAACGTTATATACTATTACGTATCAACGTATAACATTATATACTGTTACGTAGTAACGTATAAGGGTATATACTATTACGCTATAACGTAAAAAGTTATGTAGCATTACCTTATAACATATAACGCTATATACTATTACGTTATAACGTATAACGTTATGTAGTATTACCTTATAACGTATAACGTTGTATACTATTACGTACTAACGTATAACGGTATATACTATTACGCTATAACGTAAAAAGTTATGTAGCATTACCTTATAACACATAACGCTATATAATATTACGTTATAACGTATAACGATATATAGTATTACGTACTAACGCATAACGTTATATACTATTACGTATAAACGTATAAACGTTATATACTGTTACGTAGTAACGTATAACGTATATATTTATGTACTATTACTTAATAGCGTATAACGTTATATACTATTACGTACTAACGTATAACGTTATATACTATTACGTACTAACGTATAACGGTATATACTATTACGCTATAACGTAAAAAGTTATGTAGCGTTACCTTATAACATATAAAGCTATATACTATTACGGTATAACGTATAACGTTATATAGTATTACGTACTAACGCATAACGTAATATATAATTACGTATTAACGTATAACATTATATACTGTTACGTAGTGACGTATAACGTATATCGTTATATACTATTACTTAATAGCGTATAACGTTATATACTATTACGTACTACCATATAACGTTATATACTATTACGTACTAACGAATAACGTTATATAATATTACGTTATAACGTATAACGTTATATACTCTTACATTATAACGTATAACGTTATATACTATTACGTACTAACGTATAACGTTATATACTATTACGTAATAACGTATAACGTTATATACTATTACGTAATAACGTATAACCTTATTTACTATTATGTAAAAACATATAACGTTATATAGTACTACCTTATGACGTATAACGTTATGTAGTATTACCTTATAACGTATAACAATTACGTTACAACGTATAACGTTATATACTATTACGTAATAACTTATAACGTTGTACACTATTAAGTAATATCGTGTTACGTTATGTCGTATTACCGTATAACATATAACGCTATATACTATTTCGTTATAACGTATAACGTTATGTACAATTACGTTACAACGTATAACGTTATATACTGTTACGTACTAACGTATAAGGGTATATACTATTACGCTATAACGTAAAAAGTTATGTAGCATTACCTTATAACATATAACGCTATATACTATTACGTTATAACGTATAACGTTATGTAGTATTACCTTATAACGTATAACGTTGTATACTATTACGTACTAACGTATAACGGTATATACTATTACGCTATAACGTAAAAAGTTATGTAGCATTACCTTATAACACATAACGCTATATACTATCACGTTATAACGTATAACGATATATAGTATTACGTACTAACGCATAACGTTATATACTATTACGTATCAACGTATAAACGTTATATACTGTTACGTAGTAACGTATAACGTATATATTTATATACTATTACTTAATAGCGTATAACGTTATATACTATTACGTACTAACGTATAACGTTATATACTATTACGTACTAACGTATAACGGTATATACTATTACGCTATAACGTAAAAAGTTATGTAGCGTTACCTTATAACATATAACGCTATATACTATTACGATATAACGTATAACGTTATATAGTATTACGTACTAACGCATAACGTAATATATTATTACGTATTAACGTATAACGTTATATACTGTTACGTAGTGACGTATAACATATATCGTTATATACTATTACTTAATAGCGTATAACGTTATATACTATTACGTACTAACGTATAACGTTATATGCTATTACATAATAACGTATAACGTTATATACTATTACTTATCAACGTATAACGTTATATACTATAACTTAATAACGTATAACGTTAGATACCATTACGTACTAACGTATATCGTTATATACTATTACGTAGTAACGTATAACGTTATATACTATTACGTAATAACGTATAATCTTATATACTATTATGTAAAAACACATAACGTTATATAGTACTACCTTATGACGTATAACGTTATGTAGTATTACCTTATAACGTATAACGTTATATACAATTACGTTACCACGTATAACGTTATATACTATTACGTAATAACTTATAACGTTGTACACTATTAAGTAATATCGTGTTACGTTATGTCGTATTACCGTATAACATATAACGCTATATACTATTTCGTTATAACGTATAATGTTATATACTATTACGTACTAACGAATAACGTTATATACTATTACATTATAACGTATAACGTTATATACTGTTACGTAGTAACGTATAACGTATATATTTATATACTATTACTTAATAGCGTATAACGTTATATACTATTACGTACTAACGTATAACGTTATATACTATTACGTACTAACGAATAACGTTATATAATATTACGTTATAACGTATAACGTTATATACTATTACATTATAACGTATAACGTTATATACTATTACGTACTAACGTATAACGGTATATACTATTACGCTATAACGTAAAAAGTTATGTACCATTACCTTATAACGTATAACGCTATATACGATTACGTTAAAACGTATAACGTTATATACGATTACGTTATAACGTACAACGTTATGTAGTATTACCTTATAACGTATAACGTTATATATTATTACGTTATAACGTATAACGTTGTATACTATTACGTTATAACGTATAACGTTATATACTATTACGTATTAACGTATAACGGTATATACTATTACGCTATAACGTAAAAAGTTATGTACCATTACCTTATAACGTATAACGCTATATACGATTACGTTATAACGTATAACGTTATATACTATTACGTACTAACGTATAACGTTATATACTATTACGTACTAACAAATAACGTTATATAATATTACGTTATAACGTATAACGTTATATACTCTTACATTATAACGTATAACGTTATATACTATTACGTACTAACGTATAACGTTATATATTATTACGTAATAACGTATAACGTTACATACTATTACGTAATAACGTATAACCTTATTTACTATTATGTAAAAACATATAACGTTATATAGTACTACCTTATGACGTATAACGTTATGTAGTATTACCTTATAACGTATAACGTTATATACAATTCCGTTACAACGTATAACGTTATATACTATTACGTAATAACTTATAACGTTGTACACTATTAAGTAATATCGTGTTACGTTATGTCGTATTACCGTATAACATATAACGCTATATACTATTTCGTTATAACGTATAATGTTATATACTATTACGTACTAACGAATAACGTTATATACTATTACGTATCAACGTATAACATTATATACTGTTACGTAGTAACGTATAACGTATAACGTTATATACTATTACATAATAACGTATAACGTTATATACTATTACGTACTAACGTATCAAGGTATATACTATTACGCTATAACGTAAAAAGTTATGTAGCATTACCTTATAACGTATAACGTTATATACGATTACGTTATAACGTATAACGTTATATACTATTACGTAATAACGTATAACCTTATTTACTATTATGTAAAAACATATAACGTTATATAGTACTACCTTATGACGTATAACGTTATGTAGTATTACCTTATAACGTATAACGTTATATACAATTACGTTACAACGTATAACGTTATATACTATTACGTAATAACTTATAACGTTGTACACTATTAAGTAATATCGTGTTACGTTATGACGTATTACCGTATAACATATAACGCTATATACTATTTCGTTATAACGTATAATGTTATATACTATTACGTACTAACGAATAACGTTATATACTATTACGTATCAACGTATAACATTATATACTGTTACGTAGTAACGTATAACGTATAACGTTATATACTATTACATAATAACGTATAACGTTATACACTATTACGTACTAACGTATAAAGGTATATAATATTACGCTATAACGTAAAAAGTTATGTAGCATTACCTTATAACGTATAACGTTATATACGATTACGTTATAACGTATAACGTTATATACTATTACGTACTAACGAATAACGTTGTATACTATTACGTAACAACGTATAACGTTATGTAGTATTTCCTTATAACGTATAACGTTATGTACAATTACGTTACAACGTATAACGTTATATACTATTACGTAATAACGTATAACGTTATATACTATTGTGTAAAAACATATAACGTTATATAGTACTACCTTATGACGTATAACGTTATGTAGTATTACCTTATAACGTATAACGTTATATACAATTACGTTACAACGTATAACGTTATATACTATTACGTAATAACTTATAACGTTGTACACTATTAAGTAATAACGTATAACGTTATATACTGTTACGTACTAACGTATAAGGGTATATACTATTACGCTATAACGTAAAAAGTTATGTAGCATTACCTTATAACATATAACGCTATATACTATTACGTTATAACGTATAACGTTATGTAGTATTACCTTATAACGTATAACGTTATATACTATTACGTACTAACGTATAACGGTATATACTATTACGCTATAACGTAAAAAGTTATGTAGCATTACCTTATAACACATAACGCTATATACTATCACGTTATAACGTATAACGATATATAGTATTACGTACTAACGCATAACGTTATATACTATTACGTATCAACGTATAAACGTTATATACTGTTACGTAGTAACGTATAACGTATATATTTATATACTATTACTTAATAGCGTATAACGTTATATTCTATTACGTACTAACGTATAACGTTATATACTATTACGTACTAACGTATAACGGTATATACTATTACGCTATAACGTAAAAAGTTATGTAGCGTTACCTTATAACATATAACGCTATATACTATTACGATATAACGTATAACGTTATATAGTATTACGTACTAACGCATAACGTAATATATTATTACGTATTAACGTATAACGTTATATACTGTTACGTAGTGACGTATAACATATATCGTTATATACTATTACTTAATAGCGTATAACGTTATATACTATTACGTACTAACGTATAACGTTATATGCTATTACATAATAACGTATAACGTTATATACTATTACTTATCAACGTATAACGTTATATACTATAACTTAATAACGTATAACGTTAGATACCATTACGTACTAACGTATATCGTTATATACTATTACGTAGTAACGTATAACGTTATATACTATTACGTAATAACGTATAATCTTATATACTATTATGTAAAAACACATAACGTTATATAGTACTACCTTATGACGTATAACGTTATGTAGTATTACCTTATAACGTATAACGTTATATACAA
Source organism: Bombus pascuorum (assembly GCF_905332965.1). Taxonomy (NCBI): domain Eukaryota; kingdom Metazoa; phylum Arthropoda; class Insecta; order Hymenoptera; family Apidae; genus Bombus; species Bombus pascuorum. Next base: position 565,336 of record NW_026869740.1, on the reverse strand, counting down.
TTACGTTACCACGTATAACGTTATATACTATTACGTAATAACTTATAACGTTGTACACTATTAAGTAATATCGTGTTACGTTATGTCGTATTACCGTATAACATATAACGCTATATACTATTTCGTTATAACGTATAATGTTATATACTATTACGTACTAACGAATAACGTTATATACTATTACATTATAACGTATAACGTTATATACTGTTACGTAGTAACGTATAACGTATATATTTATATACTATTACTTAATAGCGTATAACGTTATATACTATTACGTACTAACGTATAACGTTATATACTATTACGTACTAACGAATAACGTTATATAATATTACGTTATAACGTATAACGTTATATACTATTACATTATAACGTATAACGTTATATACTATTACGTACTAACGTATAACGGTATATACTATTACGCTATAACGTAAAAAGTTATGTACCATTACCTTATAACGTATAACGCTATATACGATTACGTTAAAACGTATAACGTTATATACGATTACGTTATAACGTACAACGTTATGTAGTATTACCTTATAACGTATAACGTTATATATTATTACGTTATAACGTATAACGTTGTATACTATTACGTTATAACGTATAACGTTATATACTATTACGTATTAACGTATAACGGTATATACTATTACGCTATAACGTAAAAAGTTATGTACCATTACCTTATAACGTATAACGCTATATACGATTACGTTATAACGTATAACGTTATATACTATTACGTACTAACGTACAACGTTATATACTATTACTTAATAACGTATAACGTTATATACTATTACTTAATAACGTATAACGTTATATACCATTACGTACTAACGTATATCGTTATATACTATTACTTAATGGCGTATAACGTTATATACTATTACGTACTAACGTATAACGTTATATACTTTTACGCTATAACGTAAAAAGTTATGTAGCGTTACCTTATAACATATAACGCTATATATACATATACTATTACGCAGTAACGTATAACGTTATATAATACTACGAACTAACGTATAACGTTATATACTATTGCGTAACATCGTATAACGTTATATACTATTACGTTATAACGTACAACGTTATATATCATTACGTTATAACGTATAACGTTATATAGTATTACGTACTAACGAATAACGTTATATAATACTACGAACTAACGTATAACGTTTTATACTATTACGTAATAACGTATAACGATATATACTTTTACGTACTAACGTATAACGTTATATTCTATTACGTTATAACGTATAACGTTATATACTATTACGTACTAACGATTAACGTTGTATACTATTACGTACTAACGGATAACGTTATATACTATTACGCAATAACGTATAACATTATATAATTTTACGAACTAACGTATAACGTTATATAGTACTACGAACTAACGTATAAGGTTATATACTTTAACGTTATAACGTATAACGTTATATACTATTACGTTATAACGTATAACGTTATATAATACTACGAACTAACGTATAACGTTGTATACTATTACGTTATAAAGTATAACGTTATATACAATTACGTTTTAACGTATAACGTTATATATATTACGTTATAACGGATAACGTTATATACTGTTACGCAATAACGTATAACGTTGTATAATACTACGAACTAACGTATAACGTTATATAATATTACGAACTAACGTATAACGTTATGTAGTATTACCTTATAACGTATAACATTAAATACAATTACGTTATAACGTATAACGTTATATACTATTTCGTTATAACGTATAACGTTATATACTATTACGTACTAACGTATAAAGTTATATACTATTACGTACTAACGATTAACGTTGTATACTATTACGTACTAACGGATAACGTTATATACTATTACGCAATAACGTATAACATTATATAATTTTACGAACTAACGTATAACGTTATATAGTACTACGAACTAACGTATAAGGTTATATACTTTAACGTTATAACGTATAACGTTATATACTATTACGTTATAACGTATAACGTTATATAATACTACGAACTAACGTATAACGTTGTATACTATTACGTTATAAAGTATAACTTTATATACTATTACGTACTAACGAATTACGTTATATAGTATTACGTACTAACGGATAACGTTATATACTATTACGCAATAACGTATAACGTTATATAGTACTAAGAACTAACGTATAACGTTATATAATACTACGAACTAACGTATAACGTTTTATACTATTACGTAATAACGTATAACGTTATATACTTTTACGTACTAACGTATAACGTTAAATACTATTACGTAATAACGTATAACGTTATGTAGTATTACCTTATAACGTATAACGATATATACTATTACGTTATAACGTATAACGTTATATACTATTACGTTATAACGTATAACGTTATATACTATTACGTTATAACGTATAACGTTATATATATTACGTTATAAGGGATAACGTTATATACTATTACGCAATAACGTATAACGTTATATAATACTACGTAATAACGATTAACGTTATATACTATTACGTACTAACGGATAACGTTACATACTATTACGTTATAACGTACTAGGTTATATATCATTACGTTATAACGTATAACGTTATATAGTATTACGTACTAACGATTAACGGTATATACTATTACGTACTAACGAATAACATTATATACTATTACGTACTAACGATTAACGTTATATACTATTACGTACTACCGATAACGTAATATACTATTACGCAATAACGTATAACGTTATCTAATTTTACGAATTAACCTATAACGTAATATAATACTACGAAATAACGTATAACGTTATATACTATTACCTTATAACGTATAACGTTATATACTATTACGTTATAACGTATAACGTTATATAATACTACGAACTAACGTATAACGTTATATACTATTACGTACTAACGATTAACGTTGTATACTATTACGTACTACCGACAACGTTATATACTATTACGCAATAACGTATAACGTTATATAATTTTACGAATTAACCTATAACGTAATATAATACTACGAACTAACGTATAACGTTATATACTATTACCTTATAACGTATAACGTTATATACTATTACGTTATAACGTATAACGTTATATAATACTACGAACTAACGTATAACGTTATATAATACTACGAACTAACGTATAACGTTATATACTATTACGTTATAACGTATAACGTTATATACTATTACGTACTAACGATTAACGTTGTATACTATTACGTACTAACGGATAACGTTATATACTATTACGCAATAACGTATAACATTATATAATTTTACGAACTAACGTATAACGTTATATAGTACTACGAACTAACGTATAAGGTTATATACTTTAACGTTATAACGTATAACGTTATATACTATTACGTTATAACGTATAACGTTATATAATACTACGAACTAACGTATAACGTTGTATACTATTACGTTATAAAGTATAACGTTATATACAATTACGTTTTAACGTATAACGTTATATATATTACGTTATAACGGATAACGTTATATACTGTTACGCAATAACGTATAACGTTGTATAATACTACGAACTAACGTATAACGTTATATAATATTACGAACTAACGTATAACGTTATGTAGTATTACCTTATAACGTATAACATTAAATACAATTACGTTATAACGTATAACGTTATATACTATTTCGTTATAACGTATAACGTTATATACTATTACGTACTAACGTATAAAGTTATATACTATTACGTACTAACGATTAACGTTGTATACTATTACGTACTAACGGATAACGTTATATACTATTACGCAATAACGTATAACATTATATAATTTTACGAACTAACGTATAACGTTATATAGTACTACGAACTAACGTATAAGGTTATATACTTTAACGTTATAACGTATAACGTTATACATATACTATTACGTTATAACGTATAACGTTATATAATACTACGAACTAACGTATAACGTTGTATACTATTACGTTATAAAGTATAACTTTATATACTATTACGTACTAACGAATTACGTTATATAGTATTACGTACTAACGGATAACGTTATATACTATTACGCAATAACGTATAACGTTATATAGTACTAAGAACTAACGTATAACGTTATATAATACTACGAACTAACGTATAACGTTTTATACTATTACGTAATAACGTATAACGTTATATACTTTTACGTACTAACGTATAACGTTAAATACTATTACGTAATAACGTATAACGTTATGTAGTATTACCTTATAACGTATAACGATATATACTATTACGTTATAACGTATAACGTTATATACTATTACGTTATAACGTATAACGTTATATACTATTACGTTATAACGTATAACGTTATATATATTACGTTATAAGGGATAACGTTATATACTATTACGCAATAACGTATAACGTTATATAATACTACGTAATAACGATTAACGTTATATACTATTACGTACTAACGATTAACGTTATATACTACTACGTACTACCGATAACGTAATATACTATTACGCAATAACGTATAACGTTATATAATTTTACGAATTAACCTATAACGTAATATAATACTACGAACTAACGTATAACGTTATATACTATTACCTTATAACGTATAACGTTATATACTATTACGTTATAACGTATAACGTTATATAATACTACGAACTAACGTATAACGTTATATACTATTACGTTATAACGTATAACGTTATATACTATTACGTACTAACGATTAACGTTGTATACTATTACGTACTAACGGATAACGTTATATACTATTACGCAATAACGTATAACATTATATAATTTTACGAACTAACGTTATATAGTACTACGAACTAACGTATAAGGTTATATACTTTAACGTTATAACGTATAACGTTATATACTATTACGTTATAACGTATAACGTTATATAATACTACGAACTAACGTATAACGTTGTATACTATTACGTTATAAAGTATAACGTTATATACTATTACGTTTTAACGTATAACGTTATATATATTACGTTATAACGGATAACGTTATGTACTGTTACGCAATAACGTATAACGTTGTATAATACTACGAACTAACGTATAACGTTATATAATATTACGAACTAACGTATAACGTTATGTAGTATTACCTTATAACGTATAACATTAAATACAATTACGTTATAACGTATAACGTTATATACTATTTCGTTATAACGTATAACGTTATATACTATTACGTACTAACGTATAAAGTTATATACTATTACGTACTAACGATTAACGTAATATAATACTACGAACTAACGTATAACGTTATATACTATTACCTTATAACGTATAACGTTATATACTATTACGTTATAACGTATAACGTTATATAATACTACGAACTAACGTATAACGTTATATACTATTACGTTATAACGTATAACGTTATATACTATTACGTACTAACGATTAACGTTGTATACTATTACGTACTAACGGATAACGTTATATACTATTACGCAATAACGTATAACATTATATAATTTTACGAACTAACGTATAACGTTATATAGTACTACGAACTAACGTATAAGGTTATATACTTTAACGTTATAACGTATAACGTTATATACTATTACGTTATAACGTATAACGTTATATAATACTACGAACTAACGTATAACGTTGTATACTATTACGTTATAAAGTATAACTTTATATACTATTACGTACTAACGAATTACGTTATATAGTATTACGTACTAACGGATAACGTTATATACTATTACGCAATAACGTATAACGTTATATAGTAGTGAGAACTAACGTATAACGTTATATAATACTACGAACTAACGTATAACGTTTTATACTATTACGTAATAACGTATAACGTTATATACTTTTACGTACTAACGTATAACGTTAAATACTATTACGTAATAACGTATAACGTTATGTAGTATTACCTTATAACGTATAACGATATATACTATTACGTTATAACGTATAACGTTATATACTATTACGTTATAACGTATAACGTTATATACTATTACGTTATAACGTATAACGTTATATATATTACGTTATAACGGATAACGTTATATACTATTACGCAATAACGTATAACGTTATATAATACTACGTAATAACGATTAACGTTATATACTATTACGTACTAACGGATAACGTTACATACTATTACGCAATAACGTAAAACGTTATATAATACTACGAACTAACGTATAACGTTATATAATACTACGAACTAACGTATAACTTTATATAATACTACGAACTAACGTATAACGTTATATAATACTACGAACTAACGTATAACGTTATACACTATTACGTAATAATGTATAACGATATATACTATTACGTAATAACGTATAACGATATATGCTATTACGTTATAACGTATAACGTTATATACTATTACGTTATAACGTATAACGTTATATATATTACGTTATAACGGATAACGTTATGTAGTATTACCTTATAACGTATAACGTTATATACTATTACGTTATAACGTATAACGTTACATACTACTACGTTATAACGTATAACGTTAATTATCATTACGTTATAACGTATAACGTTATATACTATTACGTAATAACGTATAACGTTATATAGTACTACGAACTAACGTATAAGGTTATATACTTTAACGTTATAACGTATAACGTTATATACTATTACGTTATAACGTATAACGTTATATAATACTACGAACTAACGTATAACGTTGTATACTATTACGTTATAAAGTATAACTTTATATACTATTACGTACTAACGAATTACGTTATATAGTATTACGTTCTAACGGATAACGTTATATACTATTACGCAATAACGTATAACGTTATATAGTAGTAAGAACTAACGTATAACGTTATATAATACTACGAACTAACGTATAACGTTTTATACTATTACGTAATAACGTATAACGTTATATACTTTTACGTACTAACGTATAACGTTAAATACTATTACGTAATAACGTATAACGTTATGTAGTATTACCTTATAACGTATAACGATATATACTATTACGTTATAACGTATAACGTTATATACTATTACGTTATAACGTATAACGTTATATACTATTACGTTATAACGTATAACGTTATATATATTACGTTATAACGGATAACGTTATATACTATTACGCAATAACGTATAACGTTATATAATACTACGTAATAACGATTAACGTTATATACTATTACGTACTAACGGATAACGTTACATACTATTACGCAATAACGTAAAACGTTATATAATACTACGAACTAACGTATAACGTTATATAATACTACGAACTAACGTATAACTTTATATAATACTACGAACTAACGTATAACGTTATATAATACTACGAACTAACGTATAACGTTATACACTATTACGTAATAATGTATAACGATATATACTATTACGTAATAACGTATAACGATATATGCTATTACGTTATAACGTATAACGTTATATACTATTACGTTATAACGTATAACGTTATATATATTACGTTATAACGGATAACGTTATGTAGTATTACCTTATAACGTATAACGTTATATACTATTACGTTATAACGTATAACGTTACATACTACTACGTTATAACGTATAACGTTAATTATCTTTACGTTATAACGTATAACGTTATATACTATTACGTAATAACGTATAACGTTATGTAGTATTACCTTATAACGTATAACGTTATATACTATTACGTTATAAAATATAACGTTATATACTATTACGTTATAACGTATAACGTTATATACTATTACGTTATAACGTATAACGTTATATATAATACGTTATAACGGATAACGTTATATACTATTAGGCAATAACGTATAACGTTATATAATACCACGAACTAACGTGTGACGTTATATAATACTACGAACTAACGTATAACGTTATGTAGTATTACCTTACAAGGTATAACGTTAAATACAATTACGTTATAACGTAGAACGTTATATACTATTACGTACTAACGATTAACGTTATATACTATTACGTACTAACGGATAACGTTATATACTATTACGCAATAACGTATAACATTATATAATTTTACGAACTAACGTATAACGTTATATAGTACTACGAACTAACGTATAAGGTTATATACTATTACGTTATAACGTATAACGTTATATACTATTACGTTATAACGTATAACGTTATATAATACTACGAACTAACGTATAACGTTATATACTATTACGTTATAAAGTGTAACGTTATATACTATTACGTTTTAACGTATAACGTTATATATATTACGTTATAACGGATAACGTTATATACTATTACGCAATAACGTATAACATTATATAATTTTACGAACTAACGTATAACGTTATATAGTACTACGAACTAACGTATAAGGTTATATACTATTACGTTATAACGTATAACGTTATATACTATTACGTTATAACGTATAACGTTATATAATACTACGAACTAACGTATAACGTTATATACTATTACGTTATAACGTATAACGTTATATACTATTACGTTATAACGTATAACGTTATATACTATTACGTACTAACGTATAAAGTTATATACTATTACGTACTAACGGATAACGGTATATACTATTGCGTAATATCGTATAACGTTATATGCCATTACGTACTGACGGATAACGTTATATACTATTACGTACTAACGAATAACCTTGTATACTATTACGCAACAACGTATAACGTTATGTAGTATTACCTTATAACGTATAACTTTATATACTATTACATTATAACGTATAACTTTATATACTATTACGTACTAACGAATTACGTTATATACTATTACGTACTAACGGATAACGTTATATACTATTACGCAATAACGTATAACATTATAGAGTACTAAGAACTAACGTATAACGTTATATAATACTACGAACTAACGTATAACGTTTTATACTATTACGTAATAACGTATAACGTTATATACTTTTACGTACTAACGTATAACGTTATATACTATTACGTAATAACGTATAACGTTATGTAGTATTACCTTATAACGTATAACGATATATACTATAACGTTATAACGTATAAGGTTATATACTATTACGTTATAACGTATAACGTTATATACTATTACGTTATAACGTATAACGTTATACATATTACGTTATAACGGGTAACGTTATATACTATTACGTTATAACGTATAACGTTATATCATACTACGAACTAACGTGTAACGTTATATACTATTACGTTATAACGTATAACGTTATATACTATTACGTTATAACGTATAACGTTATATATATTACGTTATAACGGATAACGTTATATACTAATACGTACTAACGTATAACGATATATACTATTACGCAGTAACGTATAACGTTATATAATACCACGAACTAACGTATAACGTTATATACTATTGCGTAATATCGTATAACGTTATGTAGTATTACCTTATAACGTATAACGTTATATATATTACGTTATAACGGATAACGTTATATACTATTACGCAATAACGTATAACGTTATATAATACTACGAACTAACGTATAACGTTATATACTATTACGTACTAACGGATAACGTTATATACTACTACGTACTAACGGATAACGTTATATACTATTACGTAATAACATATAACGTTATACACTTTTACGTACTAACGTATAACGTTATATACTATTACGTAATAACGTATAACGGTATGTAGTATTACCTTATAATGTATAACGTTTTATACTATTACGTAATAACGTATAACGTTATATACTTTTACGTACTAATTTATAACGTTATATACTATTACGTTATAACGTATAACGTTATGTAGTATTGCCTTATAACGTATAACGTTATATATATTACGTTATAACGGATAACGTTATATACTATTACGCAATAACGTATAACGTTATATAATACTACGAACTAACGTATAACGTTATATAATACTACGAACTAACGTATAACGTTATGTAGTATTACCTTATAACGTATAACGTTAAATACAATTACGTTATATCGTATAACGTTATATACTATAACGTTAAAACGTATAACGTTATATACTATTACGTAATAACGTATAACGTTATGTAGTATTACCTTATAACGTATAACGTTATATACTATTACGTAATAACGTATAACGTTATGTAGTATTACCTTATAACGTATAACGTTATATATGTTACGTTATAACGTATAACGTTATATACTATTACGTTATAACGTATAACGTTATATACTATTACGTAATAACGTATAACGTTATATACTTTTACGTACTAATGTATAACGTTATATACTATTCCGTAATAACGTATAACGTTATGTAGTATTACCTTATAACGTATAACGTTATATACTTGTACTTACTAACGTATAACGTTATATACTATTACGTAATAACGTATAACGTTATGTAGTATTACCTTATAACGTATAACGTTATATACTATTACGTACTAACGAATAACGTTATATACTATTGCGTAATATCGTATAACGTTATATGCCATTACGTATTAACAGATAACGTTATATAATATTACGTACTAACGGATAACGTTATATACTATTACGCAATAACATATAACGTTATATACTATTACATTATAACGTATAACGTTATATACTATTACGTACTAACGAATAACGTTATATGCTATTGCGTAATATCGTATAACGTTATATGCCATTACGTATTAACGGATAACGTTATATACTATTACGCAATAACGTACAACGCTATGTAGTATTACCTTATAACGTATAACGTTATATACTATTACGTACTAACGTATAACGTTATATACTATTACGTACTAACATATAACGTTATATACTATTACGTTATAACGTATAACGTTATATACTGTTACGTTATAACGTATAACGTTATATACTGTTACGTTATAACGTACAACGTTATATACTATTACGTACTAACGGATAACGTTATATACTATTACGCAATAACGTATAACGTTATATAATACTACGAACTAACGTATAACGTTATATAATACTACGAACTAACGTATAACGTTATATACTATTACGTACTAACGTATAACGTTATATGCCATTACGTACTAACGGATAACGTTATATGCCATTACGTACTAACGGATAACGTTATATACTATTACGTACTAACGTATAACGTTATATACAATTACGTTATAACGTATAACGTTATATACTATTACGTTATAACGTATAACGTTATATACTGTTACGTTATAACGTATAACGCTATGTAGTATTACCTTATAACGTATAACGTTATATACTATTACGTACTAACGTATAACGTTATATACTATTACGTACTAACGTATAACGTTATATACTATTACGTACTAACGTATAACGTTATATACTATTGCGTAATATCGTATAACGTTATATGCCATTACGTATTAACGGATAACGTCATATACTATTACGTTATAACGTATAACGTTATATACTATTACGTTATAACGTATAACGTTATATACTATTACGGTATAACGTATAACGCTATGTAGTATTACCTTATAACGTATAACGTTATATACTATTACGTACTAACGTATAACGTTATATACTATTACGTACTAACGTATAACGTTATATACTATTGCGTAATATCGTATAACGTTATATGCCATTACGTATTAACGGATAACGTTATATACTATTACGTTATAACGTATAACGTTATATACTATTACGTTACAACGTAAAACGTTGTATACTATTACGTTATAACGTATAACGTTATATAATACTACGTTCTAACGTATACCGTTATATACTATTGCGTAATATCGTATAACGTTATATGCCATTACGTATTAACGGATAACGTTATATACTAATACGTTATAACGTATAACGTTATATACTATTACGTTATAACGTATAACGTTATATACTATTACGTATTAACGGATAACGTTATATACTATTACGCAATAACGTATAACGTTATATAATACTACGGACTAACGTATAACGTTATATAATACTACAAACTAACGTATAACGTTTTATACTATTACGTACTAACGGATAACGTTATATACTATTACGCAATAACTTATAACGTTATATACTATTACATTATAACGTATAACGTTATATACTATTACGTACTAACGAATAACGTTATATACTATTGCGTAATATCGTATAACGTTATATGCCATTACGTATTAACGGATAACGTTATATACTATTACGTTATAACGTATAACGTTATATACTATTACGTTATAACGTATAACGTTATATACTGTTACGTTATAACGTATAACGTTATATAGTATTACATAATAACATATAACGTTATATACTATTACGTACTAACGGATAACGTTATATACTATTACGCAATAACTTATAACGTTATATACTATTACATTATAACGTATAACGTTATATACTATTACGTACTAACGTATAACGGTATATACTATTACGTACTAACGTATAACGTTATATACTATTGCGTAATATCGTATAACGTTATATGCCATTACGTATTAACGGATAACGTTATATACTATTACGTTATAACGTATAACGTTATATACTATTACGTTATAACGTATAACGATGTATACTATTACGTTATAACGTATAACGTTATATAATACTACGTTCTAACGTATACCGTTATATACTATTGCGTAATATCATATAACGTTATATGCCATTACGTATTAGCGGATAACGTTATATACTATTACGTTATAACGTATAACGTTATATACTATTACGTTATAACGTATAACGTTATATACTATTACGTACTAACGGATAACGTTATATACTATTACGCAATAACGTATAACGTTATATAATACTACGGACGAACGTATAACGTTACATAATACTACAAACTAACGTATAACGTTTTATACTATTACGTACTAACGGATAACGTTATATACTATTACGCAATAACGTATAACGTTATATAATACTACGGACTAACGTATAACGTTACATAATACTACAAACTAACGTATAACGTTTTATACTATTACGTACTAACGGATAACGTTATATACTATTACGCAATAACTTATAACGTTATATAATACTACGGACTAACGTATAACGTTATATACTATTACGTACTAACGTATAACGTTATATACTATTACGTACTAACGTATAACGTTATATACTATTACGTACTAACGTATAACGTTATATACTATTGCGTAATATCGTATAACGTTATATGCCATTACGTATTAACGGATAACGTTATATACTATTACGTTATAGCGTATAACGTTATATACTATTACGTTATAACGTATAACGTTGTATACTATTACGTTATAACGTATAACGTTATATAATACTACGTTCTAACGTATACCGTTATATACTATTGCGTAATATCATATAACGTTATATGCCATTACGTTATAACGTATAACGTTATATACTATTACGTACTAACCTATAACGGTATATACTATTACGTACTAACGAATAACGTTGTATACTATTACGTTATAACGTATAACGTTGTATACTATTACGTTATAACGTATAACGTTATATAATACTACGTACTAACGTATACCGTTATATACTATTGCGTAATATCGTATAACGTTATATGCCATTACGTATTAACGGATAACGTTATATACTATTACGTTATAACGTATAACGTTATATACTATTACGTTATAACGTATAACGTTGTATACTATTACGTTATAACGTATAACGTTATATAATACTACGTTCTAACGTATACCGTTATATACTATTGCGTAATATCATATAACGTTATATACTATTACGTACTAACGTATAACGTTATATACTATTACGTACTAACGTATAACGTTATATACTATTGCGTAATATCGTATAACGTTATATGCCATTACGTATTAACGGATAACGTTATATACTATTACGTTATAGCGTATAACGTTATATACTATTACGTTATAACGTATAACGTTGTATACTATTACGTTATAACGTATAACGTTATATAATACTACGTTCTAACGTATACCGTTATATACTATTGCGTAATATCATATAACGTTATATGCCATTACGTTATAACGTATAACGTTATATACTATTACGTACTAACCTATAACGGTATATACTATTACGTACTAACGAATAACGTTATATACTATTACGTACTAACCTATAACGGTATATACTATTACGTTATAACGTATAACGTTATATACTATTACGTACTAACGGATAACGTTATATACTATTACGCAATAACGTATAACGTTATATAATACTACGGACTAACGTATAACGTTATATAATACTACAAACTAACGTATAACGTTTTATTCTATTACGTACTAACGGATAACGTTATATACTATTACGCAATAACTTATAACGTTATATACTATTACATTATAACGTATAACGTTATATACTATTACGTACTAACGAATAACGTTATATACTATTGCGTAATATCGTATAACGTTATATGCCATTACGTATTAACGGATAACGTTATATACTATTACGTTATAACGTATAACGTTATATACTATTACGTTATAACGTATAACGTTATATACTGTTACGTTATAACGTATAACGTTATATAGTATTACATAATAACATATAACGTTATATACTATTACGTACTAACGGATAACGTTATATACTATTACGCAATAACTTATAACGTTATATACTATTACATTATAACGTATAACGTTATATACTATTACGTACTAACGTATAACGGTATATACTATTACGTACTAACGTATAACGTTATATACTATTGCGTAATATCGTATAACGTTATATGCCATTACGTATTAACGGATAACGTTATATACTATTACGTTATAACGTATAACGTTATATACTATTACGTTATAACGTATAACGTTGTATACTATTACGTTATAACGTATAACGTTATATAATACTACGTTCTAACGTATACCGTTATATACTATTGCGTAATATCATATAACGTTATATGCCATTACGTATTAGCGGATAACGTTATATACTATTACGTTATAACGTATAACGTTATATACTATTACGTTATAACGTATAACGTTATATACTATTACGTACTAACGGATAACGTTATATACTATTACGCAATAACGTATAACGTTATATAATACTACGGACTAACGTATAACGTTACATAATACTACAAACTAACGTATAACGTTTTATACTATTACGTACTAACGGATAACGTTATATACTATTACGCAATAACGTATAACGTTATATAATACTACGGACTAACGTATAACGTTACATAATACTACAAACTAACGTATAACGTTTTATACTATTACGTACTAACGGATAACGTTATATACTATTACGCAATAACTTATAACGTTATATAATACTACGGACTAACGTATAACGTTATATACTATTACGTACTAACGTATAACGTTATATACTATTACGTACTAACGTATAACGTTATATACTATTACGTACTAACGTATAACGTTATATACTATTGCGTAATATCGTATAACGTTATATGCCATTACGTATTAACGGATAACGTTATATACTATTACGTTATAGCGTATAACGTTATATACTATTACGTTATAACGTATAACGTTGTATACTATTACGTTATAACGTATAACGTTATATAATACTACGTTCTAACGTATACCGTTATATACTATTGCGTAATATCATATAACGTTATATGCCATTACGTTATAACGTATAACGTTATATACTATTACGTACCTACCTATAACGGTATATACTATTACGTACTAACGAATAACGTTGTATACTATTACGTACTAACGTATAACGTTATATACTATTGCGTAATATCGTATAACGTTATATGCCATTACGTATTAGCGGATAACGTTATATACTATTACGTTATAGCGTATAACGTTATATACTATTACGTTATAACGTATAACGTTATATACTATTACGTACTAACGGATAACGTTATATACTATTACGCAATAACGTATAACGTTATATAATACTACGGACTAACGTATAACGTTACATAATACAACAAACTAACGTATAACGTTTTATACTATTACGTACTAACGGATAACGTTATATACTATTACGCAATAACTTATAACGTTGTATAATACTACGGACTAACGTATAACGTTACATAATACTACGAACTAACGTATAACGTTATATACTATTACGTACTAACATATAACGTTATATACTATTACGTACTAACGGATAACGTTATATACTATTACGCAATAACTTATAACGTTATATACTATTGCATTATAACGTATAACGTTATATACTATTACGTACTAACGAATAACGTTATATACTATTGCGTAATATCGTATAACGTTATATGCCATTACGTATTAACGGATTACGTTATATACTATTACGCAATAACGTATAACGCTATGTAGTATTACCTTATAACGTATAACGTTATATACTATTACGTACTAACGTATAACGTTATATACTATTACGTACTAACATATAACGTTATATACTATTACGTTATAACGTATAACGTTATATACTGTTACGTTATAACGTATAACGTTATATACTATTACGTTATAACGTATAACGTTATATACTATTACGTTATAACGTATAACGTTTTATACTATTACGTACTAACGGATAACGTTATATACTATTACGCAATAACGTATAACGTTATATAATACTACGAACTAACGTATAACGTTATATAATACTACGAACTAACGTATAACGTTATATACTATTACGTACTAACGTATAACGTTATATGCCATTACGTACTAACGGATAACGTTATATGCCATTACGTACTAACGGATAACGTTATATACTATTACGTACTAACGTATAACGTTATATACAATTACGTTATAACGTATAACGTTATATACTATTACGTTATAACGTATAACGTTATATACAGTTACGTTATAACGTATAACGCTATGTAGTATTACCTTATAACGTATAACGTTATATACTATTACGTACTAACGTATAACGTTATATACTATTACGTACTAACGTATAACGTTATATACTATTATGTACTAACGTATAACGTTATATACTATTACGCAATAACGTATAACGTTATATAATACTACGAACTAACGTATAACGTTATATACTATTACGTACTAACATATAACGTTCTATACTATTACGTACTAACGGATAACGTGATATACTATTACGCAATAACTTATAACGTTATATACTATTACATTATAACGTATAACGTTATATACTATTACGTACTAACGAATAACGTTATATACTATTGCGTAATATCGTATAACGTTATATGCCATTACGTATTAACGGATAACGTTATATACTATTACGCAATAACGTATAACGCTATGTAGTATTACCTTATAACGTATAACGTTATATACTATTACGTACTAACGTATAACGTTATATACTATTACGTACTAAAATATAACGTTATATACTATTACGTTATAACGTATAACGTTATATACTGTTACGTTATAACGTATAACGTTATATACTATTACGTTATAACGTATAACGTTATATACTATTACGTACTAACGGATAACGTTATATACTATTACGCAATAACGTATAACGTTATATAATACTACGAACTAACGTATAACGTTATATAATACTACGAACTAACGTATAACGTTATATACTATTACATACTAACGTATAACGTCATATGCCATTACGTACTAACGGATAACGTTATATGCCATTACGTACTAACGGATAACGTTATATACTATTACGTACTAACGGATAACGTTATATACTATTACGCAATAACGTATAACGTTATATAATACTACGAACTAACGTATAACGTTATATAATACTACGAACTAACGTATAACGTTATATACTATTACGTACTAACGTATAACGTTATATGCCATTACGTACTAACGGATAACGTTATATGCCATTACGTACTAACGGATAACGTTATATACTATTACGTACTAACGTATAACGTTATATACTATTACGTTATAACGTATAACGCTATATACCATTACGTTATAACGTATAACGCTATGTAGTATTACCTTATAACGTGTAACGTTATATACAATCACGTTATAACGTATAACGTTATATACTATTACGTACTAACGAATAACGTTATATACTATTGCGTAATATCGTATAACGTTATATGCCATTACGTATTAACGGATAACGTTATATACTATTACGCAATAACGTATAACGCTATGTAGTATTACCTTATAACGTATAACGTTATATACTATTACGTACTAACGTATAACGTTATATACTATTACGTACTAAAATATAACGTTATATACTATTACGTTATAACGTATAACGTTATATACTGTTACGTTATAACGTATAACGTTATATACTATTACGTTATAACGTATAACGTTATATACTATTACGTACTAACGGATAACGTTATATACTATTACGCAATAACGTATAACGTTATATAATACTACGAACTAACGTATAACGTTATATAATACTACGAACTAACGTATAACGTTATATACTATTACGTACTAACGTATAACGTCATATGCCATTACGTACTAACGGATAACGTTATAT
Source organism: Bombus pascuorum (assembly GCF_905332965.1). Lineage (NCBI taxonomy): Eukaryota > Metazoa > Arthropoda > Insecta > Hymenoptera > Apidae > Bombus > Bombus pascuorum. Next base: position 546,597 of record NW_026869740.1, on the reverse strand, counting down.
GCCATTACGTACTAACGGATAACGTTATATACTATTACGTACTAACGGATAACGTTATATACTATTACGCAATAACGTATAACGTTATATAATACTACGAACTAACGTATAACGTTATATAATACTACGAACTAACGTATAACGTTATATACTATTACGTACTAACGTATAACGTTATATGCCATTACGTACTAACGGATAACGTTATATGCCATTACGTACTAACGGATAACGTTATATATTATTACGTACTAACGTATAACGTTATATACTATTACGTTATAACGTATAACGCTATATACCATTACGTTATAACGTATAACGCTATGTAGTATTACCTTATAACGTGTAACGTTATATACAATCACGTTATAACGTATAACGTTATATACTATTACGTTATAACGTATAACGTTATATACTGTTACGTTATAACGTATAACGCTATGTAGTATTACCTTATAACGTATAACGTTATATACTATTACGTACTAACGTATAACGTTATATACTATTACGTACTAACGTATAACGTTATATACTATTACGTACTAACGTATAACGTTATATACTATTGCGTAATATCGTATAACGTTATATGCCATTACGTATTAACGGATAACGTTATATACTATTACGTTATAACGTATAACGTTATATACTATTACGTTATAACGTATAACGTTATATACTATCACGTTATAACGTATAACGCTATGTAGTATTACCTTATAACGTATAACGTTATATACTATTACGTACTAACGTATAACGTTATATACTATTACGTGCTAACGTATAACGTTATATACTATTGCGTAATATCGTATAACGTTATATGCCATTACGTATTAACGGATAACGTTATATACTATTACGTTATAACGTATAACGTTATATACTACTACGTTACAACGTATAACGTTGTATACTATTACGTTATAACGTATAACGTTATATAATACTACGTTCTAACGAATACCGTTATATACTATTGCGTAATATCGTATAACGTTATATGCCATTACGTATTAACGGATAACGTTATATACTATTACGTTATAACGTATAACGTTATATACTATTACGTTATATCGTATAACGTTATATACTATTACGTACTAACGGATAACGTTATATACTATTACGCAATAACGTATAACGTTATATAATACTACGGACTAACGTATAACGTTATATAATACTACAAACTAACGTATAACGTCTTATACTATTACGTACTAACGGATAACGTTATATACTATTACGCAATAACTTATAACGTTATATACTATTACATTATAACGTATAACGTTATATACTATTACGTACTAACGAATAACGTTATATACTATTGCGTAATATCGTATAACGTTATATACTATTACGCAATAACTTATAACGTTATATAATACTACGGACTAACGTATAACGTTATATAATACTACGAACTAACGTATAACGTTATATAATACTACGAACTAACGTATAACGTTATATACTATTACGTACTAACGTATAACGTTATATGCCATTACGTACTAACGGATAACGTTATATGCCATTACGTACTAACGGATAACGTTATATACTATTACGTACTAACGTATAACGTTATATACAATTACGTTATAACGTATAACGTTATATACTATTACGTTATAACGTATAACGTTATATACAGTTACGTTATAACGTATAACGCTATGTAGTATTACCTTATAACGTATAACGTTATATACTATTACGTACTAACGTATAACGTTATATACTATTACGTACTAACGTATAACGTTATATACTATTATGTACTAACGTATAACGTTATATACTATTACGCAATAACGTATAACGTTATATAATACTACGAACTAACGTATAACGTTATATACTATTACGTACTAACATATAACGTTCTATACTATTACGTACTAACGGATAACGTGATATACTATTACGCAATAACTTATAACGTTATATACTATTACATTATAACGTATAACGTTATATACTATTACGTACTAACGAATAACGTTATATACTATTGCGTAATATCGTATAACGTTATATGCCATTACGTATTAACGGATAACGTTATATACTATTACGCAATAACGTATAACGCTATGTAGTATTACCTTATAACGTATAACGTTATATACTATTACGTACTAACGTATAACGTTATATACTATTACGTACTAAAATATAACGTTATATACTATTACGTTATAACGTATAACGTTATATACTGTTACGTTATAACGTATAACGTTATATAGTATTACGTTATAACGTATAACGTTATATACTATTACGTACTAACGTATAACGTTATATAATACTACGAACTAACGTATAACGTTATATACTATTACGTACTAACGGATAACGTTATATGCCATTACGTACTAACGGATAACGTTATATACTATTACGTACTAGCGGATAACGTTATATACTATTACGCAATAACGTATAACGTTATATAATACTACGAACTAACGTATAACGTTATATAATACTACGAACTAACGTATAACGTCATATGCCATTACGTACTAACGGATAACGTTATATGCCATTACGTACTAACGGATAACGTTATATACTATTACGTACTAACGGATAACGTTATATACTATTACGCAATAACGTATAACGTTATATAATACTACGAACTAACGTATAACGTTATATAATACTACGAACTAACGTATAACGTTATATACTATTACGTACTAACGTGTAACGTTATATACTATTGCGTAATATCGTATAACGTTATATACTATTACGTACTAACGGATAACGTTATATACTATTACGCAATAACTTATAACGTTATATACTATTACATTATAACGTATAACATTATATACTATTACGTACTAACGAATAACGTTATATACTATTGCGTAATATCGTATAACGTTATATGCCATTACGTATTAACGGATAACGTTATATACTATTACGCAATAACGTATAACGCTATGTAGTATTACCTTATAACGTATAACGTTATATACTATTACGTACTAACGGATAACGTTATATACTATTACGCAATAACGTATAACGTTATATAATACTACGAACTAACGTATAACGTTATATAATACTACGAACTAACGTATAACGTTATATACTATTACGTACTAACGTATAACGTTATATGCCATTACGTACTAACGGATAACGTTATATGCCATTACGTACTAACGGATAACGTTATATACTATTACGTACTAACGTATAACGTTATATACAATTACGTTATAACGTATAACGTTATATACTGTTACGTTATAACGTATAACGCTATGTAGTATTACCTTATAACGTATAACGTTATATACTATTACGTTACAACGTATAACGTTGTATACTATTACGTTATAACGTATAACGTTATATAATACTACGTTCTAACGTATACCGTTATATACTATTGCGTAATATCGTATAACGTTATATGCCATTACGTATTAACGGATAACTTTATATACTATTACGTTATAACGTATAACGTTATATACTATTACGTTATAACGTATAACGTTATATACTATTACGTACTAACGGATAACGTTATATACTATTACGTACTAACGTATAACGTTATTTAATACTACAAACTAACGTATAACGTTTTATACTATTACGTACTAACGGATAACGTTATATACTATTACGCAATAACGTATAACGTTATATACTATTACATAATAACATATAACGTTATATACTATTACGTACTAACGGATAACGTTATATACTATTACGCAATAACTTATAACGTTATATACTATTACATTATAACGTATAACGTTATATACTATTACGTACTAACGTATAACGGTATATACTATTACGAACTAACGAATAACGTTGTATACTATTACGTTATAACGTATAACGTTGTATACTATTACGTTATAACGCATAACGTTATATAATACTACGTACTAACGTATACCGTTATATACTATTGCGTAATATCGTATAACGTTATATGCCATTACGTATTAACGGATAACGTTATATACTATTACGTTATAACGTATAACGTTATATACTATTACGTTATAACGTATAACGTTATATACTATTACGTTATAACGTATAACGTTATATACTATTACGTTATAACGTATAACGTTATATACTATTACGATATAACGTATAACGTTATATACTATTACGTTATAACGTATAACGCTATGTAGTATTACCTTATAACGTATAACGTTATATACTATTACGTACTAACGTATAACGTTATATACTATTACGTACTAACGTATAACGTTATATACTATTACGTACTAACGTATAACGTTATATACTATTGCGTAATATCGTATAACGTTATATGCCATTACGTATTAACGGATAACGTTATATACTATTACGTTATAGCGTATAACGTTATATACTATTACGTTATAACGTATAACGTTGTATACTATTACGTTATAACGTATAACGTTATATAATACTACGTTCTAACGTATACCGTTATATACTATTGCGTAATATCGTATAACGTTATATGCCATTACGTTTTAGCGGATATCGTTATATACTATTACGTTATAACGTATAACGTTATATACTATTACGTTATAACGTATAACGTTATATACTATTACGTAATAACGGATAACGTTATATACTATTACGCAATAACGTATAACGTTATATAATACTACGGACTAACGTATAACGTTACATAATACTACAAACTAACGTATAACGTTTTATACTATTACGTACTAACGGATAACGTTATATACTATTACGCAATAACTTATAACGTTATATACTATTACATTATAACGTATAACGTTATATACTATTACGTTATAACGTATAACGTTATATACTATTACGTTATAACGTATAACGTTATATACTATTACGTACTAACGGATAACGTTATATACTATTACGTACTAACGTATAACGTTATATACTATTACGTACTAACGTATAACGTTATATAATACTACAAACTAACGTATAACGTTTTATACTATTACGTACTAACGGATAACGTTATATACTATTACGCAATAACGTATAACGTTATATACTATTACATAATAACATATAACGTTATATACTATTACGTACTAACGGATAACGTTATATACTATTACGCAATAACTTATAACGTTATATACTATTACATTATAACGTATAACGTTATATACTATTACGTACTAACGTATAACGGTATATACTATTACGAACTAACGAATAACGTTGTATACTATTACGTTATAACGTATAACGTTGTATACTATTACGTTATAACGCATAACGTTATATAATACTACGTACTAACGTATACCGTTATATACTATTGCGTAATATCGTATAACGTTATATGCCATTACGTATTAACGGATAACGTTATATACTATTACGTTATAACGTATAACGTTATATACTATTACGTTATAACGTATAACGTTATATACTATTACGTTATAACGTATAACGTTATATACTATTACGTTATAACGTATAACGTTATATACTATTACGATATAACGTATAACGTTATATACTATTACGTTATAACGTATAACGCTATGTAGTATTACCTTATAACGTATAACGTTATATACTATTACGTACTAACGTATAACGTTATATACTATTACGTACTAACGTATAACGTTATATACTATTACGTACTAACGTATAACGTTATATACTATTGCGTAATATCGTATAACGTTATATGCCATTACGTATTAACGGATATCGTTTTATACTATTACGTTATAGCGTATAACGTTATATACTATTACGTTATAACGTATAACGTTGTATACTATTACGTTATAACGTATAACGTTATATAATACTACGTTCTAACGTATACCGTTATATAATATTGCGTAATATCGTATAACGTTATATACTATTACGCAATAACGTATAACGTTATATAATACTACGGACTAACGTATAACGTTACATAATACTACAAACTAACGTATAACGTTTTATACTATTACGTACTAACGGATAACGTTATATACTATTACGCAATAACTTATAACGTTATATACTATTACATTATAACGTATAACGTTATATACTATTACGTACTAACGAATAACGTTATATACTATTACGTTATAACGTATAACGTTATATACTGTTACGTTATAACGTATAACGTTATATAGTATTACATAATAACATATAACGTTATATACTATTACGTACTAACGTATAACGGTATATACTATTACGTTCTAACGAATAACGTTGTATACTGTTACGTTATAACGTATAACGTTATATACTATGACGTTATAACGCATAACGTTATATGCCATTACGTACTAACGGATAACGTTATATGCCATTACGTATTAACGTATAACGTTATATACTATTACGTACTAACGGATAACGTTATACACTATTACGCAATAACGTATAACGTTATATAATACTACGAACTAACGTATAACGTTATATAATACTACGAACTAACGTATAACGTTATATACTGTTACGTTATAACGTATAACGTTATATACTATTACGTACTAACGAATAACGTTATATACTATTGCTTAATATCGTATAACGTTATATGCCATTACGTATTAACGGATAACGTTATATACTATTACGTTATAACGTATAACGTAATATACTGTTACGTTATAACGTATAACGTTATATACTATTACATAATAACATATAACGTTATATACTATTACGTACTAATGGATAACGTTATATACTATTACGCAATAACTTATAACGTTATATACTATTACATTATAACGTATAACGTTATATACTATTACGTACTAACGTATAACGGTATATACTATTACGAACTAACGAATAACGTTGTATACTATTACGTTATAACGTATAACGTTGTATACTATTACGTTATAACGCATAACGTTATATAATACTACGTACTAACGTATAACGTTATATACTATTACGTACTAACGTATAACGTTATATACTATTACGTACTAACGTATAACGTTATATACTATTGCGTAATATCGTATAACGTTATATGCCATTACGTATTAACGGATAACGTTATATACTATTACGTTATAACGTATAACGTTATATACTATTACGTTATAACGTATAACGTTATATACTATTACGTTATAACGTATAACGCTATGTAGTATTACCTTATAACGTATAACGTTATATACTATTACGTACTAACGTATAACGTTATATACTATTACGTACTAACGTATAACGTTATATACTATTGCGTAATATCGTATAACGTTATATGCCATTACGTATTAACGGATAACGTTATATACTATTACGTTATAACTTATAACGTTATATACTATTACGTTACAACGTATAACGTTGTATACTATTACGTTATAACGTATAACGTTATATAATACTACGTTCTAACGAATACCGTTATATACTATTGCGTAATATCGTATAACGTTATATGCCATTACGTATTAACGGATAACGTTATATACTATTACGTTATAACGTATAACGTTATATACTATTACGTTATATCGTATAACGTTATATACTATTACGTACTAACGAATAACGTTATATACTATTGCGTAATATCGTATAACGTTATATGCCATTACGTATTAACGGATAACGTTATATACTATTACGTTATAACGTATAACGTTATATACTATTACGTTACAACGTATAACGTTGTATACTATTACGTTATAACGTATAACGTTATATAATACTACGTTCTAACGAATACCGTTATATACTATTGCGTAATATCGTATAACGTTATATGCCATTACGTATTAACGGATAACGTTATATACTATTACGTTATAACGTATAACGTTATATACTATTACGTTATATCGTATAACGTTATATACTATTACGTACTAACGAATAACGTTATATACTATTGCGTGATATCGTATAACGTTATATGCCATTACGTATTAACGGATAACGTTATATACTATTACGTACTAACGGATAACGTTATATACTATTACGCAATAACGTATAACGTTATATAATACTACGGACTAACGTATAACGTTACATAATACCACGAACTAACGTATAACGTTTTATACTATTACGTAGTAACGTATAACGTTATATACTATTACGTACTAACGAATAACGTTATATAGTATTGCGTAATATCGTATAACGTTATATGCCATTACGTATTAACGGATAACGTCATATACTATTACGTTATAACGTATAACGTTATATACTGTTACGTTATAACGTATAACGTTATATACTATTACATAATAACATATAACGTTATATACTATTACGTACTAACGGATAACGTTATATACTATTACGCAATAACTTATAACGTTATATACTATTACATTATAACGTATAACGTTATATACTATTACGTACTAACGTATAACGGTATATACTATTACGAACTAACGAATAACGTTGTATACTATTACGTTATAACTTATAACGTTGTATACTATTACGTTATAACGCATAACGTTATATAATACTACGTACTAACGTATAACGTAATATACTATTACGTACTAACGTATAACGTTATATACTATTACGTACTAACTTATAACGTTATATACTATTGCGTAATATCGTATAACGTTATATGCCATTACGTATTAACGGATAACGTTATATACTATTACGTTATAGCGTATAACGTTATATACTATTACGTTATAACGTATAACGTTGTATACTATTACGTACTAACATATAACGTTATATACTATTACATTATAACGTATAACGTTATATACTATTACGTACTAACATATAACGTTATATACTATTACGTTATAACGTATAACGTTATATACTATTACGTTATAACGTATAACGTTATATACTATTACGTTATACCGTATAACGTTATATACTATTACGATATAACGTATAACGTTATATAATACTACGTACTAACGTATACCGTTATATACTATTGCGTAATATCGTATAACGTTATATGCCATTACGTATTAACGGATAACGTTATATACTATTACGTTATAACGTATAACGTTATATACTGTTACGTTATAACGTATAACGTTATATACTATTACGTTATAACGTATAACGTTATATACTATTACGTTATAACGTATAACGTTATATACTATTACGTTATAACGTATAACGTTATATACTATTACGTTATAACGTATAACGTTATATACTATTACGTACTAACGGATAACGTTATATACTATTACGCAATAACGTATAACGTTATATAATACTACGGACTAACGTATAACGTTACATAATACTACGAACTAACGTATAACGTTTTATACTATTACGTAGTAACGTATAACGTTATATACTATTACGTACTAACATATAACGTTATATACTATTACATTATAACGTATAACGTTATATACTATTACGTACCAACATATAACGTTATATACTATTACGTACTAACGGATAACGTTATATACTATTACGCAATAACTTATAACGTTATATACTACTACATTATAACGTATAACGCTATATACTATTACGTACTAACGAATAACGTTATATACTATTGGGTAATATCGTATAACGTTATATGCCATTACGTATTAACGGATAACGTTATATACTATTACGTTATAACGTATAACGTTATAAACTATTACGTTATAACGTATAACGTTATATACTATTACGTTATAACGTATAACGCTATGTAGTATTACCTTATAACGTATAACGTTATATACTATTACGTACTAACGTATAACGTTATATACTATTACGTACTAACATATAACGTTATATACTATTATGTTATAACGTATAACGTTATATACTGTTACGTTATAACGTATAACGTTATATACTATTACGTTATAACGTATAACGTTATATACTATTACGTACTAACGTATAACGTTATATACTATTACGTACTAACGGATAACGTTATATACTATTACGCAATAACGTATAACGTTATATAATACTACGAACTAACGTATAACGTTATATAATACTACGAACTAACGTATAACGTTATATACTATTACGTACTAACGTATAACGTTATATGCCATTACGTACTAACGGATAACGTTATATGCCATTACGTACTAACGAATAACGTTATATACTATTGCGTAATATCGTATAACGTATTATGCCATTACCTATTAACGGATAACGTTATATACTATTACGTTATAACGTATAACGTTATATACTATTACGTTATAACGTATAACGCTATGTAGTATTACCTTATAACGTATGACGTTATATACTATTACGTACTAACGTATAACGTTATATACTATTACGTACTAACGTATAAAGTTATATACTATTGCGTAATATCGTATAACGTTATTTGCCATTACGTATTAACGAATAACGTTATATACTATTATGTTATAACGTATAACGTTATATACTATTACGTTACAACGTATAACGTTGTATACTATTACGTTATAACGTATAACGTTATATAATACTACGTTCTAACGTATACCGTTATATACTATTGCGTAATATCGTATAACGTTATATGCCATTACGTATTAACGGATAACGTTATATACTATTACGTTATAACGTATAACGTTATATACTATTACGTTATAACGTATAACGTTATATACTATTACGTACTAACGGATAACGTTATATACTATTACGCAATAACGTATAACGTTATATAATACTACGGACTAACGTATAACGTTACATAATACTACGAACTAACGTATAACGTTTTATACTATTACGTACTAACGGATAACGTTATATACTATTACGCAATAACTTATAACATTATATACTATTACATTATAACGTATAACGTTATATACTATTACATTATAACGTATAACGTTATATACTATTACGTACTAACGAATAACGTTATATACTATTGCGTAATATCGTATAACGTTATATGCCATTACGTATTAACGGATAACGTTATATACTATTACGTTATAACGTATAACGTTATATACTGTTACGTTATAACGTATAACGTTATATACTATTACATAATAACATATAACGTTATATACTATTACGTACTAACGGATAACGTTATATACTATTACGCAATAACTTATAACGTTATATACTATTACATTATAACGTATAACGTTATATACTATTACATAATAACATATAACGTTATATACTATTACGTACTAACGTATAACGGTATATACTATTACGTCCTAACGAATAACGTTGTATACTGTTACGTTATAACGTATAACGTTATATACTATTACATTATAACGTATAACGTTTTATACTATTACGTACTAACGGATAACGTTAAATACTATTACGCAATAACTTATAACGTTATATACTATTACATTATAACGTATAACGTTATATACTATTACGTACTAACGAATAACGTTATATACTATTACGTTATAACGTATAACGTTATATACTGTTACGTTATAACGTATAACGTTATATACTATTACATTATAACGTATAACGTTATATACTATTACGTACTAACGAATAACGTTATATACTATTACGTACTAACGTATAACGTTATATACTATTACGTTATTACGTATAACGTTATATACTATTACGTACTAACGGATAACGTTATATACTATTACGCAATAACGTATAACGTTATATAATACTACGGACTAACGTATAACGTTATATAATACTACAAACTAACGTATAACGTTTTATACTATTACGTACTAACGGATAACGTTATATACTATTACGCAATAACTTATAACGTTATATACTATTACATTATAACGTATAACGTTATATACTATTACGTACTACCGAATAACGTTATATACTATTGCGTAATATCGTATAACGTTATATACTATTACGCAATAACTTATAACGTTATATAATACTACGGACTAACGTATAACGTTACATAATACTACGAACTAACGTATAACGTTATATACTATTACGTACTAACATATAACGTTATATACTATTACGTACTAACGGATAACGTTATAGACTATTACGCAATAACTTATAACGTTATATACTATTACATTATAACGTATAACATTATATACTATTACGTACTAACGAATAACGTTATATACTATTGCGTAATATCGTATAACGTTATATGCCATTACGTATTAACGGATAACGTTATATACTATTACGCAATAACGTATAACGCTATGTAGTATTACCTTATAACGTATAACGTTATATACTATTACGTACTAACGTATAACGTTATATACTATTACGTACTAACATATAACGTTATATACTATTACGTTATAACGTATAACGTTATATACTGTTACGTTATAACGTATAACGTTATATACTATTACGTTATAACGTATAACGTTATATACTATTACGTACTAACGGATAACGTTATATACTATTACGCAATAACGTATAACGTTATATAATACTACGAACTAACGTATAACGTTATATAATACTACGAACTAACGTATAACGTTATATACTATTACGTACTAACGTATAACGTTATATGCCATTACGTACTAACGGATAACGTTATATGCCATTACGTACTAACGGATAACGTTATATACTATTACGTACTAACGTATAACGTTATATACAATTACGTTATAACGTATAACGTTATATACTTTTACGTTATAACGTATAACGTTATATACTGTTACGTTATAACGTATAACGCTATGTAGTATTACCTTATAACGTATAACGTTATATACTATTACGTACTAACGTATAACGTTATATACTATTACGTACTAACGTATAACGTTATATACTATTATGTACTAACGTATAACGTTATATACTATTACGTTATAACGTATAACGTTATATACTATTACGTTATAACGTATAACGCTATGTAGTATTACCTTATAACGTATAACGTTATATACTATTACGTACTAACGTATAACGTTATATACTATTACGTTATAACGTATAACGTTATATACTATTACGTTATAACGTATAACGTTATATACTATTACGTTATAACGTATAACGCTATGTAGTATTACCTTATAACGTATAACGTTATATACTATTACGTACTAACGTATAACGTTATATACTATTACGTACTAACGTATAACGTTATATACTATTGCGTGATATCGTATAACGTTATATGCCATTACGTATTAACGGATAACGTTATATACTATTACGTTATAACGTATAACGTTATATACTATTACGTTACAACGTATAACGTTGTATACTATTACGTTATAACGTATAACGTTATATAATACTACGTTCTAACGTATACCGTTATATACTATTGCGTAATATCGTATAACGTTATATGCCATTACGTATTAACGGATAACTTTATATACTATTACGTTATAACGTATAACGTTATATACTATTACGTTATAACGTATAACGTTATATACTATTACGTACTAACGGATAACGTTATATACTATTACGTACTAACGTATAACGTTATATACTATTACGTACTAACGTATAACGTTATATAATACTACAAACTAACGTATAACGTTTTATACTATTACGTACTAACGGATAACGTTTTATACTATTACGCAATAACTTATAACGTTATATACTATTACATTATAACGTATAACGTTATATACTACTACGTACTAACGAATAACGTTATATACTATTGCGTAATATCGTATAACGTTATATGCCATTACGCATTAACGGATAACGTTATATACTATTACGTTATAACGTATAACGTTATATACTATTACGTTATAACGTATAACGTTATATACTATTACGTTATAACGTATAACGCTATGTAGTATTACCTTATAACGTATAACGTTATATACTATTACGTACTAACGTATAACGTTATATACTATTACGTACTAACGTATAAAGTTATATACTATTACGATATAACGTATAACGTTATATACTATTTCGTACTAACGGATAACGTTATATACTCTTACGCAATAACTTATAACGTTATATACTATTACATTATAACGTATAACGTTATATACTATTACGTACTAACGTATAACGGCATATACTATTACGAACTAACGAATAACGTTGTATACTATTACGTTATAACTTATAACGTTGTATACTATTACGTTATAACGCATAACGTTATATAATACTACGTACTAACGTATACCGTTATATACTATTGCGTAATATCGTAAACGTTATATGCCATTACGTATTAACGGATTACGTTATATACTATTACGTTATAACGTATAACGTTATATACTATTACGTTATAACGTATAACGTTATATACTATTACGTTATAACGTATAACGTTATATACTATTACGTTATAACGTATAACGTTATATACTATTACGTTATAACGTATAACGTTATATACTATTACGATATAACGTATAACGTTATATACTATTACGTTATAACGTATAACGCTATGTAGTATTACCTTATAACGTATAACGTTATATACTATTACGTACTAACGTATAACGTTATATACTATTACGTACTAACGTATAACGTTATATACTATTACGTACTAACGTATAACGTTATATACTATTGCGTAATATCGTATAACGTTATATGCCATTACGTATTAACGGATAACGTTATATACTATTACGTTATAGCGTATAACGTTATATACTATTACGTTATAACGTATAACGTTGTATACTATTACGTACTAACATATAACGTTATATACTAGTACATTATAACGTATAACGTTATATACTATTACGTACTAACATATAACGTTATATACTATTACGTTATAACGTATAACGTTATATACTGTTACGTTATAACGTATAACGTTATATACTATTACATAATAACATATAACGTTATATACTATTACGTACTAACGGATAACGTTATATACTATTACGCAATAACTTATAACGTTATATACTATTACATTATAACGTATAACGTTATATACTATTACGTACTAACGTATAACGGTATATACTATTACGAACTAACGAATAACGTTGTATACTATTACGTTATAACTTATAACGTTGTATACTATTACGTTATAACGCATAACGTTATATACTATTACGTTATAACGTATAACGCTATGTAGTATTACCTTATAACGTATAACGTTATATACTATTACGTTATAACGTATAACGTTATATACTATTACGTTATAACGTATAACGTTATATACTATTACGTTATAACGTATAACGTTATATACTATTACGTTATAACGTATAACGCTATGTAGTATTACCTTATAACGTATAACGTTATATACTATTACGTACTAACGTATAACGTTATATACTATTACGTACTAACGTATAAAGTTATATACTATTACGATATAACGTATAACGTTATATACTATTTCGTACTAACGGATAACGTTATATACTCTTACGCAATAACTTATAACGTTATATACTATTACATTATAACGTATAACGTTATATACTATTACGTACTAACGTATAACGGTATATACTATTACGAACTAACGAATAACGTTGTATACTATTACGTTATAACTTATAACGTTGTATACTATTACGTTATAACGCATAACGTTATATAATACTACGTACTAACGTATACCGTTATATACTATTGCGTAATATCGTAAACGTTATATGCCATTACGTATTAACGGATTACGTTATATACTATTACGTTATAACGTATAACGTTATATACTATTACGTTATAACGTATAACGTTATATACTATTACGTTATAACGTATAACGTTATATACTATTACGTTATAACGTATAACGTTATATACTATTACGTTATAACGTATAACGTTATATACTATTACGATATAACGTATAACGTTATATACTATTACGTTATAACGTATAACGCTATGTAGTATTACCTTATAACGTATAACGTTATATACTATTACGTACTAACGTATAACGTTATATACTATTACGTACTAACGTATAACGTTATATACTATTACGTACTAACGTATAACGTTATATACTATTGCGTAATATCGTATAACGTTATATGCCATTACGTATTAACGGATAACGTTATATACTATTACGTTATAGCGTATAACGTTATATACTATTACGTTATAACGTATAACGTTGTATACTATTACGTACTAACATATAACGTTATATACTAGTACATTATAACGTATAACGTTATATACTATTACGTACTAACATATAACGTTATATACTATTACGTTATAACGTATAACGTTATATACTGTTACGTTATAACGTATAACGTTATATACTATTACATAATAACATATAACGTTATATAATATTACGTACTAACGGATAACGTTATATACTATTACGCAATAACTTATAACGTTATATACTATTACATTATAACGTATAACGTTATATACTATTACGTACTAACGTATAACGGTATATACTATTACGAACTAACGAATAACGTTGTATACTATTACGTTATAACTTATAACGTTGTATACTATTACGTTATAACGCATAACGTTATATAATACTACGTACTAACGTATACCGTTATATACTATTGCTTAATATCGTAAACGTTATATGCCATTACGTATTAACGGATTACGTTATATACTATTACGTTATAACGTATAACGTTATATACTATTACGTTATAACGTATAACGTTATATACTATTACGTTATAACGTATAACGTTATATACTATTACGTTATAACGTATAACGTTATATACTATTACGTTATAACGTATAACGTTATATACTATTACGTTATAACGTATAACGTTATATACTATTACGATATAACGTATAACGTTATATACTATTACGTTATAACGTATAACGCTATGTAGTATTACCTTATAACGTATAACGTTATATACTATTACGTACTAACGTATAACGTTATATACTATTACGTACTAACGTATAACGTTATATACTATTACGTACTAACGTATAACGTTATATACTATTGCGTAACATCGTATAACGTTATATGCCATTACGTATTAACGGATAACGTTATATACTATTACGTTATAGCGTATAACGTTATATACTATTACGTTATAACGTATAACGTTGTATACTATTACGTACTAACATATAACGTTATATACTAGTACATTATAACGTATAACGTTATATACTATTACGTACTAACATATAACGTTATATACTATTACTTTATAACGTATAACGTTATATACTATTACGTACTAACGTATAACGTTATATACTATTACGTACTAACGTATAACGTTATATACTATTGCGTAATATCGTATAACGTTATATGCCATTACGTACTAACGGATAACGTTATATACTATTACGTACTAACGTATAACGTTATATACAATTACGTTATAACGTATAACGTTATATACTATTACGTTATAACGTATAACGTTATATACTGTTACGTTATAACGTATTACGCTATGTAGTATTACCTTATAACGTATAACGTTATATACTATTACGTTATAACGTATAACGTTATATACTATTACGTTATAACGTATAACGTTATGTACTATTACGTTATAACGTATAACGTTATATACTATTACGTTATAACGTATAACGTTATATACTATTACGTTATAACGTATAACGTTATATACTATTACGTACTAACGGATAACGTTATATACTATTACGCAATAACGTATAACGTTATATAATACTACGGACTAACGTATAACGTTACATAATACTACGAACTAACGTATAACGTTTTATACTATTACGTAGTAACGTATAACGTTATATACTATTACGTACTAACATATAACGTTATATACTATTACATTATAACGTATAACGTTATATACTATTACGTACCAACATATAACGTTATATACTATTACGTACTAACGGATAACGTTATATACTATTACGCAATAACTTATAACGTTATATACTACTACATTATAACGTATAACGTTATATACTGTTACGTTATAACGTATAACGTTATATACTATTACGTTATAACGTATAACGTTATATACTATTACGTACTAACGTATAACGTTATATACTATTACGTACTAACGGATAACGTTATATACTATTACGCAATAACGTATAACGTTATATAATACTACGAACTAACGTATAACGTTATATAATACTACGAACTAACGTATAACGTTATATACTATTACGTACTAACGTATAACGTTATATGCCATTACGTACTAACGGATAACGTTATATACTATTACGTTATAACGTATAACGTTATAAACTATTACGTTATAACGTATAACGTTATATACTATTACGTTATAACGTATAACGCTATGTAGTATTACCTTATAACGTATAACGTTATATACTATTACGTACTAACGTATAACGTTATATACTATTACGTACTAACATATAACGTTACATACTATTACGTTATAACGTATAACGTTATATACTGTTACGTTATAACGTATAACGTTATATACTATTACGTTATAACGTATAACGTTATATACTATTACGTACTAACGTATAACGTTATATACTATTACGTACTAACGGATAACGTTATATACTATTACGCAATAAATTATAACGTTATATAATACTACGAACTAACGTATAACGTTATATAATACTACGAACTAACGTATAACGTTATATACTATTACGTACTAACGTATAACGTTATATGCCATTACGTACTAACGGATAACGTTATATGCCATTACGTACTAACGAATAACGTTATATACTATTGCGTAATATCGTATAACGTTATATGCCATTACGTATTAACGGATAACGTTATATACTATTACGTTATAACGTATAACGTTATATACTATTACGTTATAACGTATAACGTTATATACTATTACGTTATAACGTATAACGCTATGTAGTATTACCTTATAACGTATAACGTTATATACTATTACGTACTAACGTATAACGTTATATGCCATTACGTACTAACGGATAACGTTATATGCCATTACGTACTAACGAATAACGTTATATACTATTGCGTAATATCGTATAAGGTTATATGCCATTACGTATTAACGGATAACGTTATATACTATTACGTTATAACGTATAACGTTGTATACTATTACGTTATAACGTATAACGGTATATAATACTACGTACTAACGTATACCGTTATATACTATTGCGTAATATCGTATAACGTTATATACTGTTACGTTATAACGTATAACGTTATATACTATTACGTTGTAACGTATAACGTTACATACTATTACGTACTAACGTATAACGTTATATACTATTACGCAATAACGTATAACGTTATATAATACTACGAACTAACGTATAACGTTATATAATACTACGAACTAACGTATAACGGTATATACTATTACGTACTAACGAATAACGTTGTATACTATTACGTTATAACGTATAACGTTATATAATACTACGAACTAACGTATAACGTTATATAATACTACGAACTAACGTATAACGTTATATACTATTACGTACTAACGTATAACGTTATATGCCATTACGTACTAACGGATAACGTTATATGCCATTACGTACTAACGAATAACGTTATATACTATTGCGTAATATCGTATAACGTTATATGCCATTACGTATTAACGGATAACGTTATATACTATTACGTTATAACGTATAACGTTATATACTATTACGTTATAACGGATAACGTTATATACTATTACGCAATAACTTATAACGTTATATACTATTACATTATAACGTATAACGTTATATACTATTACGTACTAACGAATAACGTTATATACTATTGCGAAATATCGTATAACGTTATATGCCATTACGTATTAACGGATAACGTTATATACTATTACGTTATAACGTATAACGTTATATACTGTTACGTTATAACGTATAACGTTATATACTATTACATAATAACATATAACGTTATATACTATTACGTACTAACGGATAACGTTATATACTATTACGCAATAACTTATAACGTTATATACTATTACATTATAACGTATAACGTTATATACTATTACGTACTAACGTATAACGGTATATACTATTACGTACTAACGAATAACGTTGTATACTATTACGTTATAACGTATAACGTTGTATACTATTACGTTATAACGCATAACGTTATATAATACTACGTAGTAACGTATACCGTTATATACTATTGCGTAATATCGTATAACGTTATATGCCATTACGTATTAACGGATAACGTTATATACTATTACGTTATAACGTATAACGTTATATACTATTACGTTATAACGTATAACGTTATATACTATTACGTTATAACGTATAACGTTATATACTATTACGTACTAACGTATAACGTTATATACTATTACGTACTAACGGATAACGTTATATACTATTTCGCAATAACGTATAACGTTATATAATACTACGAACTAACGTATAACGTTATATAATACTACGAACTAAAGTATAACGTTATATACTATTACGTACTAACGGATAACGTTATATACTATTACGTACTAACGTATAACGTTATATACTATTACGTACTAACGGATAACGTTATATACTATTTCGCAATAACGTATAACGTTATATAATACTACGTACTAACGTATACCGTTATATACTATTGCGTAATATCGTATAACGTTATATGCCATTACGTATTAACGGATAACGTTATATACTATTACGTTATAACGTATAACGTTATATACTATTACGTTATAACGTATAACGTTATATACTATTACGTTATAACGTATAACGTTATATACTATTACGATATAACGTATAACGTTATATACTATTACGTTATAACGTATAACGGTATGTAGTATTACCTTATAACGTATAACGTTATATACTATTACGTTATAACGTATAACGTTATATACTATTACGTACTAACGGATAACGTTATATACTATTACGCATTAACGTATAACGTTATATAATACTACGGACTAACGTATAACGTTACATAATACTACAAACTAACGTATAACGTTTTATACTATTACGTACTAACGGATAACGTTATATACTATTACGCAATAACTTATAACGTTATATACTATTACATTATAACGTATAACGTTATATACTATTACGTACTAACGAATAACGTTATATACTATTACGTTATAACGTATAACGTTATATACTGTTACGTTATAACGTATAACGTTATATACTATTACATAATAACATATAACGTTATATACTATTACGCAATAACTTATAACGTTATATACTATCACGTTATAACGTATAACGTTATATACTATTACGTACTAACATATAACGTTATATACTATTACGTTATAACGTATAATGTTATATACTGTTACGTTATAACGTATAACGTTATATACTGTTACGTTATAACGGATAACGTTATATACTATTACGTACTAACGGATAACGTTATATACTATTACGCAATAACGTATAACGTTATATAATACTACGAACTAACGTATAACGTTATATAATACTACGAACTAACGTATAACGTTATATACTATTACGTACTAACGTATAACGTTATATACTATTGCGTAATATCGTATAACGTTATATGCCATTACGTATTAACGGATAACGTTATATACTATTACGTTATAACGTATAACGTTGTATACTATTACGTTATAACGTATAACGTTATATAATACTACGTACTAACGTATACCGTTATATACTATTGCGTAATATCGTATAACGTTATATACTGTTATGTTATAACGTATAACGTTATATACTATTGCGTAATATCGTATAACGTTATTTTACTATTACGTACTAACCGATAACGTTATATACTATTGCGTAATATCGTATAACGTTATATGCCATTACGTACTAACGGATAACGTTATATACTATTACGTACTAACGTATAACGTTATATACAATTACGTTATAACGTATAACGTTATATACTATTACGTTATAACGTATAACGTTATATACTGTTACGTTATAACGTATAACGTTATATACTATTACACAATATCATATAACGTTATATACTATTACGTACTAACGGATAACGTTATATACTATTACGTACTAACGGATAACGTTATAGACTATTACGCAATAACGTATAACGTTATATAATACTACGGACTAACGTATAACGTTACATGATACTACAAACTAACGTATAACGTTTTATACTATTACGTACTAACGGACAACGTTATATACTATTACGCAATAACTTATAACGTTATATACTATTACATTATAACGTATAACGTTATATACCATTACGTACTAACGAATAACGTTATATACTATTACGTTATAACGTATAACGTTATATGCTGTTACGTTATATCGTATAACGTTATATACTATTACACAATAACATATAACGTTATATACTATTACGTACTAACGCATAACGTTATATACTATTACGCAATAACTTATAACGTTATATACTATTACATTATAACGTATAACGTTATATACTATTACGTACTAACGTATAACGTTATATACTATTACGTACTAACATATAACGTTATATACTATTACGTTATAACGTATAACGTTATATACTGTTACATTATAACGTATAACGTTATATACTATTACGTTATAACGTATAACGTTATATACTATTACGTACTAACGTATAACGGTATATACTATTACGTACTAACGAATAACGTTGTATACTATTACGTTATAACGTATAACGTTGTATACTATTACGTTATAACGTATAACGTTATATAATACTACGTACTAACGTATACCGTTATATACTATTGCGTAATATCGTATAACGTTATATGCCATTACGTATTAACGGATAACGTTATATACTATTACGTTATAACGTATAACGTTATATACTATTACATTATAACGTATAACGTTATATACTATTACGTACTAACGTATAACGTTATATACTATTACGTTATAACGTATAACGTTATATACTATTACGTACTAACATATAACGTTATATACTATTACGTTATAACGTATAACGTTATATACTATTACGTACTAACGTATAACGTTATATACTATTACGTACTAACGGATAACGTTATATACTATTACGCAATAACGTATAACGTTATATAATACCACGAACTAACGTATAACGTTATATAATACTACGAACTAACGTATAACGTTATATAATACTACGAACTAACGTATAACGTTATATACTGTTACGTTACAACGTATAACGTTGTATACTATTACGTTATAACGTATAACGTTATATAATACTACGTTCTAACGTATACCGTTATATACTATTACGTTATAACGTATAACGTCATATACTGTTACGTTATAACGTATAACGTTATATACTATTACATAATAACATATAACGTTATATACTATTACGTACTAACGGATAACGTTATATACTATTACGCAATAACTTATAACGTTATATACTATTACATTATAACGTATAACGTTATATACTATTACGTACTAACGTATAACGGTATATACTATTACGTACTAACGTATAACGTTATATACTATTGCGTAATATCGTATAACGTTATATGCCATTACGTATTAACGGATAACGTTATATACTATTACGTTATAACGTATAACGTTATATACTATTACGTTATAACGTATAACGTTGTATACTATTACGTTATAACGTATAACGTTATATAATACTACGTTCTAACGTATACCGTTATATACTATTGCGTAATATCATATAACGTTATATGCCATTACGTATTAGCGGATAACGTTATATACTCTTACGTTATAACGTATAACGTTATATACTATTACGTTATAACGTATAACGTTATATACTATTACGTACTAACGTATAACGTTATATACTATTACGTACTAACGGATAACGTTATATACTATTTCGCAATAACGTATAACGTTATATAATACTACGAACTAACGTATAACGTTATATAATACTACGAACTAAAGTATAACGTTATATACTATTACGTACTAACGGATAACGTTATATACTATTACGCAATAACTTATAACGTTATATACTATTACATTATAACGTATAACGTTATATACTATTACGTACTAACGAATAACGTTATATACTATTGCGAAATATCGTATAACGTTATATGCCATTACGTATTAACGGATAACGTTATATACTATTACGTTATAACGTATAACGTTATATACTGTTACGTTATAACGTATAACGTTATATACTATTACATAATAACATATAACGTTATATACTATTACGTACTAACGGATAACGTTATATACTATTACGCAATAACTTATAACGTTATATACTATTACATTATAACGTATAACGTTATATACTATTACGTACTAACGAATAACGTTATATACTATTACGTAGTAACGAATAACGTTGTATACTATTACGTTATAACGTATAACGTTGTATACTATTACGTTATAACGCATAACGTTATATAATACTACGTACTAACGTATACCGTTATATACTATTGCGTAATATCGTATAACGTTATATGCCATTACGTATTAACGGATAACGTTATATACTATTACGTTATAACGTATAACGTTATATACTATTACGTTATAACGTATAACGTTATATACTATTACGTTATAACGTATAACGTTATATACTATTACGATATAACGTATAACGTTATATACTATTACGTTATAACGTATAACGGTATGTAGTATTACCTTATAACGTATAACGTTATATACTATTACGTTATAACGTATAACGTTATATACTATTACGTACTAACGGATAACGTTATATACTATTACGCATTAACGTATAACGTTATATAATACTACGGACTAACGTATAACGTTACATAATACTACAAACTAACGTATAACGTTTTATACTATTACGTACTAACGGATAACGTTATATACTATTACGCAATAACTTATAACGTTATATACTATTACATTATAACGTATAACGTTATATACTATTACGTACTAACGAATAACGTTATATACTATTACGTTATAACGTATAACGTTATATACTGTTACGTTATAACGTATAACGTTATATACTATTACATAATAACATATAACGTTATATACTATTACGCAATAACTTATAACGTTATATACTATCACGTTATAACGTATAACGTTATATACTATTACGTACTAACATATAACGTTATATACTATTACGTTATAACGTATAATGTTATATACTGTTACGTTATAACGTATAACGTTATATACTGTTACGTTATAACGGATAACGTTATATACTATTACGTACTAACGGATAACGTTATATACTATTACGCAATAACGTATAACGTTATATAATACTACGAACTAACGTATAACGTTATATAATACTACGTACTAACGTATAACGTTATATACTATTACGTACTAACGTATAACGTTATATACTATTGCGTAATATCGTATAACGTTATATGCCATTACGTATTAACGGATAACGTTATATACTATTACGTTATAACGTATAACGTTGTATACTATTACGTTATAACGTATAACGTTATATAATACTACGTACTAACGTATACCGTTATATACTATTGCGTAATATCGTATAACGTTATATACTGTTACGTTATAACGTATAACGTTATATACTATTACGTTATAACGTATAACGTTATATACTATTGCGTAATATCGTATAACGTTATTTTACTATTACGTACTAACCGATAACGTTATATACTATTGCGTAATATCGTATAACGTTATACGCCATTACGTACTAACGGATAACGTTATATACTATTACGTACTAACGTATAACGTTATATACAATTACGTTATAACGTATAACGTTATATACTATTACGTTATAACGTATAACGTTATATACTGTTACGTTATAACGTATAACGTTATATACTATTACACAATATCATATAACGTTATATACTATTACGTACTAACGGATAACGTTATATACTATTACGTACTAACGGATAACGTTATAGACTATTACGCAATAACGTATAACGTTATATAATACTACGGACTAACGTATAACGTTACATGATACTACAAACTAACGTATAACGTTTTATACTATTACGTACTAACGGACAACGTTATATACTATTACGCAATAACTTATAACGTTATATACTATTACATTATAACGTATAACGTTATATACCATTACGTACTAACGAATAACGTTATATACTATTACGTTATAACGTATAACGTTATATGCTGTTACGTTATATCGTATAACGTTATATACTATTACACAATAACATATAACGTTATATACTATTACGTACTAACGGATAACGTTATATACTATTACGCAATAACTTATAACGTTATATACTATTACATTATAACGTATAACGTTATATACTATTACGTACTAACGTATAACGTTATATACTATTACGTACTAACATATAACGTTATATACTATTACGTTATAACGTATAACGTTATATACTGTTACATTATAACGTATAACGTTATATACTATTACGTTATAACGTATAACGTTATATACTATTACGTACTAACGTATAACGGTATATACTATTACGTACTAACGAATAACGTTGTATACTATTACGTTATAACGTATAACGTTGTATACTATTACGTTATAACGTATAACGTTATATAATACTACGTACTAACGTATACCGTTATATACTATTGCGTAATATCGTATAACGTTATATGCCATTACGTATTAACGGATAACGTTATATACTATTACGTTATAACGTATAACGTTATATACTATTACATTATAACGTATAACGTTATATACTATTACGTACTAACGTATAACGTTATATACTATTACGTTATAACGTATAACGTTATATACTATTACGTACTAACATATAACGTTATATACTATTACGTTATAACGTATAACGTTATATACTATTACGTACTAACGTATAACGTTATATACTATTACGTACTAACGGATAACGTTATATACTATTACGCAATAACGTATAACGTTATATAATACCACGAACTAACGTATAACGTTATATAATACTACGAACTAACGTATAACGTTATATAATACTACGAACTAACGTATAACGTTATATACTGTTACGTTACAACGTATAACGTTGTATACTATTACGTTATAACGTATAACGTTATATAATACTACGTTCTAACGTATACCGTTATATACTATTACGTTATAACGTATAACGTCATATACTGTTACGTTATAACGTATAACGTTATATACTATTACATAATAACATATAACGTTATATACTATTACGTACTAACGGATAACGTTATATACTATTACGCAATAACTTATAACGTTATATACTATTACATTATAACGTATAACGTTATATACTATTACGTACTAACGTATAACGGTATATACTATTACGTACTAACGTATAACGTTATATACTATTGCGTAATATCGTATAACGTTATATGCCATTACGTATTAACGGATAACGTTATATACTATTACGTTATAACGTATAACGTTATATACTATTACGTTATAACGTATAACGTTGTATACTATTACGTTATAACGTATAACGTTATATAATACTACGTTCTAACGTATACCGTTATATACTATTGCGTAATATCATATAACGTTATATGCCATTACGTATTAGCGGATAACGTTATATACTATTACGTTATAACGTATAACGTTATATACTATTACGTTATAACGTATAACGTTATATACTATTACGTACTAACGGATAACGTTATATACTATTACGCAATAACGTATAACGTTATATAATACTACGGACTAACGTATAACGTTACATAATACTACAAACTAACGTATAACGTTTTATACTATTACGTACTAACGGATAACGTTATATACTATTACGCAATAACTTATAACGTTATATAATACTACGGACTAACGTATAACGTTATATACTATTACGTACTAACGTATAACGTTATATACTATTACGTACTAACGTATAACGTTATATACTATTACGTACTAACGTATAACGTTATATACTATTGCGTAATATCGTATAACGTTATATGCCATTACGTATTAACGGATAACGTTATATACTATTACGTTATAGCGTATAACGTTATATACTATTACGTTATAACGTATAACGTTGTATACTATTACGTTATAACGTATAACGTTATATAATACTACGTTCTAACGTATACCGTTATATACTATTACGTACTAACATATAACGTTATATACTATTACGTACTAACGGATAACGTTATATACTATTACGCAATAACTTATAACGTTATATACTATTACATTATAACGTATAACGTTATATACTATTACGTACTAACGAATAACGTTATATACTATTGCGTAATATCGTATAACGTTATATGCCATTACGTATTAACGGATAACGTTATATACTATTACGTTATAACGTATAACGTTATATACTATTGCGTAATATCGTATAACGTCATATGCCATTACGTATTAACGGATAACGTTATATACTATTACGTTATAGCGTATAACGTTATATACTATTACGTTATAACGTATAACGTTGTATACTATTACGTTATAACGTATAACGTTATATAATACTACGTTCTAACGTATACCGTTATATACTATTACGTACTAACATATAACGTTATATACTATTACGTACTAACGGATAACGTTATATACTATTACGCAATAACTTATAACGTTATATACTATTACGTACTAACGTATAACGTTATATACTATTACGTACTAACATATAACGTTATATACTATTACGTACTAACGGATAACGTTATATACTATTACGCAATAACTTATAACGTTATATACTATTACATTATAACGTATAACGTTATATACTATTACGTACTAACGTATAACGGTATATACTATTACGTACTAACGTATAACGTTATATACTATTGCGTAATATCGTATAACGTTATATGCCATTACGTATTAACGGATAACGTTATATACTATTACGTTATAACGTATAACGTTATATACTATTACGTTATAACGTATAACGTTGTATACTATTACGTTATAACGTATAACGTTATATAATACTACGTTCTAACGTATACCGTTATATACTATTGCGTAATATCATATAACGTTATATGCCATTACGTATTAGCGGATACAGTTATATACTATTACGTTATAACGTATAACGTTATATACTATTACGTTATAACGTATAACGTTATATACTATTACGTACTAACGGATAACGTTATATACTATTACGCAATAACGTATAACGTTATATAATACTACGGACTAACGTATAACGTTACATAATACTACAAAGTAACGTATAACGTTTTATACTATTACGTACTAACGGATAACGTTATATACTATTACGCAATAACGTATAACGTTATATAATACTACGGACTAACGTATAACGATACATAATACTACAAACTAACGTATAACGTTTTATACTATTACGTACTAACGGATAACGTTATATACTATTACGCAATAACTTATAACGTTATATAATACTGCGGACTAACTTATAACGTTATATACTATTACGTACTAACGTATAACGTTATATACTATTACGTACTAACGTATAACGTTATATACTATTACGTACTAACGTATAACGTTATATACTATTGCGTAATATCGTATAACGTTATATGCCATTACGTATTAACGGATAACGTTATATACTATTACGTTATAGCGTATAACGTTATATACTATTACGTTATAACGTATAACGTTGTATACTATTACGTTATAACGTATAACGTTATATAATACTACGTTCTAACGTATACCGTTATATACTATTACGTACTAACATATAACGTTATATACTATTACGTACTAACGGATAACGTTATATACTATTACGCAATAACTTATAACGTTATATACTATTACATTATAACGTATAACGTTATATACTATTACGTTATAACGTATAACGTTATATACTATTACGTTATAACGTATAACGTTGTATACTATTACGTTATAACGTATAACGTTATATAATACTACGTTCTAACGTATACCGTTATATACTATTGCGTAATATCATATAACGTTATATGCCATTACGTATTAGCGGATAACGTTATATACTATTACGTTATAACGTATAACGTTATATACTATTACGTTATAACGTATAACGTTATATACTATTACGTACTAACGGATAACGTTATATACTATTATGCAATAACGTATAACGTTATATAATACTACGGACTAACGTATAACGTTACATAATACTACAAACTAACGTATAACGTTTTATACTATTACGTACTAACGGATAACGTTATATACTATTACGCAATAACGTATAACGTTATATAATACTACGGACTAACGTATAACGTTACATAATACTACAAACTAACGTATAACGTTTTATACTATTACGTACTAACGGATAACGTTATATACTATTACGCAATTACTTATAACGTTATATAATACTACGGACTAACGTATAACGTTATATACTATTACGTACTAACGTATAACGTTATATACTATTGCGTAATATCGTATAACGTTATATGCCATTACGTATTAACGGATAACGTTATATACTATTACGTTATAGCGTATAACGTTATATACTATTACGTACTAACGAATAACGTTATATACTATTGCGTAATATCGTTTAACGTTATATGCCATTACGTATTAACGGATAACGTTATATACTATTACGTTATAACGAATAACGTTATATACTATTGCGTAATATCGTATAACGTCATATGCCATTACGTATTAACGGATAACGTGATATACTATTACGTTATAGCGTATAACGTTATATACTATTACGTTATAACGTATAACGTTGTATACTATTACGTTATAACGTATAACGTTATATAATACTACGTTCTAACGTATACCGTTATATACTATTACGTACTAACATATAACGTTATATACTATTACGTACTAACGGATAACGTTATATACTATTACGCAATAACTTATAACGTTATATACTATTACGTACTAACGTATAACGTTATATACTATTACGTACTAACATATAACGTTATATACTATTACGTTATAACGTATAACGTTATATACTGTTACGTTATAACGTATAACGTTATATACTATTACGTTATAACGTATAACGTTATATACTATTACGTACTAACGTATAACGGTATATACTATTACGTTGTCACGTACGAAATACCGCAGACAAAATCCGACTAAACAAAGCGATAAGATAACGAAATTCCAAGCGCCTTAGCATAAGTAAGCAACGGATAATATCCGGTCACTCTATACGTTCTCAGAAATATATGACCGAAGCCTTTTCCCACTCTCACTCTATACGTTCTCAGAAATATATGACCGAAGCCTTTTCCCTCTCCCACGAACAAAAGAATTTAAATACTCACCCTAAAATCATCCAAGTCAGTCTTGAATAATCACGCCTAGAGCTCGGAAGTGTATCGCAAATAAATAAAAGTTCCTTTTTTAATTACTTCTCCTTTTTCTTTATTATTTTACGTGACATTTTGGCGATCCTGCCAGGATCCATTCGCTTCAGTGAAAACGAAATTACGATTTCGGCGTACGCGCATCATTGAAGATTGAAGGATCAGCGGACCACTGCGAATCTTTGCTACTACAACGCCCTGCAGCAACTTTCAACGTTCCACTACGGTGAAACTAGACGAGAGGACTACGGTCAGCGCAGAGCAAGCCTACGAATAAGATTCGGAATCTGGAACCAACCAGAGAGGAAAACATCCCAGAGACTCCTCAACGGCCATAGCTACTACGGTAAGCCGAAAATCTGGATTCATTTGTACACTACCGTACGAGAAAATCAAGTTTCTCAAGCGTTTCGAGCGTTTCGAGCTCAAATAGCAACAATAGTTCGGACTCAGTAAACTTAAATAGAATCATGTCCGCGCCGAGAAAAGATAAAATCGAAACCGTTAATACTGCCTCTGCAACCGAAGTTATGGACAATTCAACCCGTGCCACACTCGAGCGATTCGAACTTCTTGTGCGACGAATAGAAGAGGCGCAACGAATAGCCGATACCGAAAACAAAAAACGTGCAGCGGAGATAGAACTATTAGGAAAACATATCACTAAATTAAGTTTAGGACGTGACGGTACTACCGAGTTAGGCTCCCTTGTTACGATGGATGAGTCTAATACCAGCAATATTCAGAGAAAGCAACCACCTGTAAAACCTAACGAAGCGGACGATACGGACAGTGAAGAAGAAGCAGTAAGATGTGACAACCCCATGTACGATGCAAAAACCTGCTTAGACTTTATCCCCATACTCAACGGACAAGATGATATAGGAGTAGAAGGGTTCATTAAACGGGTAAGGGAAGCTCGAGCCGAATGTAGAGAAAAACGCACATTACTACGACTAATTTTGACGCAAAGAATCATCGGAGAAGCGGAACGTAGTATCCGTCACTCTGAAATCGAGAACTACGAGGACCTATTTGAAAGCCTCAGAAAATTTGTATCCGTAAGCATTACTTCCAATGGAGCTCGTGATAAGTTGCAACGTACGCGACAAACCGAATCGGTACACAATTATGTGAAGAGGTTTCGACACAACCTCAACGAACTGATATACGCGCTCCAACATGAAATTCGCGATCCAGTACGCCGAGCAGTCGCCATAGATCTTGAAACCGAACGAGCGACCAAAATTTTCGTGCTGAATTTAAAACCCGAAATAGAGATACGCACATCAGCTACAAGGCCAAAGAATCTCCAAGAAGCGCAAGATGCAGCTTTCGAGGCGGAGTTAGTCATAGGGGAGATCGAACGCAACAAAAGATTAGGAAGAACAATATATCAACCAATTGGGAGAGCTAAAGCCCGATTCCAAGGAACACCTAAACCAATGCCAAGAAACTTCCAGCAAGCTGAGCGAACGCCACTTACCCAAAGAACTCAACTGAAGTGCTTCAAATGCAGCCAAATCGGACATGTCTCCAATCAGTGTAAAAATTTTCAAACACCCAGCCAACACCCGAGACCACCAGCAGTCCACAATCTCGAGACACGCAACACAGAAACGGAAACTTACGACAAAACAACGGAAGACCAAGGAAAATTCCAAGAGTCAACACCACGACAGGCAAGCTTCTCACAATACGGTTTAACACAAGGACTGGACACGAGACACACCTCATCGACACAGGAGCAGGAATCAACCTATTGAAAAGGGACAAGGTAGACTGTCAAACCTTCAAGACCGACGAACCTCGAATGTTCTCCATGGGACAAGACAGATATACCACTAACGAATTTATTATATCTAAATTGTTTGGCAAGGAACATAAATTTTATATAGTACCGGATGACTTTCCCTTAATAGAAGATGGAATAATAGGTCTACCTTGTTTAGAGAAGTATCAATATGAAATCTCCAACGATAGATTAAAACTTGACAATAATATTTTGTACTTTCAGAAACCGGAAACGATACAACCAGGCGAAAAAAGAGTTCGAACCATCTACCTCGAAGGCAAACCAACGCGAGTATGCTTCTTCAATTCTGGTGAGACAAACCATGAAATTTCTAACGACATTGATAACAGTAAAGAATTAGATCAAATTGCTAGATTTAAAACCGTAGTGAGAACAAATCATATTGAACGCGAACTCCGCGAACCCATAGAGAAAATATTAATACATTACGTCGACGTATTCAATTTAGAAACAGACCTTTTACCATGTACTAATCTGACAAAACATACAATCACATTAAAACAAGACAAAATCATAAACACCAAATCATACAGACCACCAGAGTGCCACAAACGAGAAATCGAGGAACAAATAACAGACATGCTAAATAAAAACATTATAGAAGAATCAGACTCTCCTTTCAATTCACCAGTATGGGTTGTTCCCAAGAAGTTAGACTCGTCAGGAAAACAGAAATGGAGAATAGTTATTGACTTTAGAAAACTAAACGAACTGACTGACCAAGACGCCTACCCATTACCCGACATAGAAGACATATTAAGCCAACTAGGTGACGCGAAGTTTTTCTCAGCACTCGATCTATCATCCGGTTTTCATCAAATCCCTATGGACGAAGACTCAAAGAAATACACCGCTTTCTCAACACCACAAGGACATTTCCAATTTAACAGAATGCCTTTTGGACTCAAAAACGCACCAGCCACATTCCAAAGAATGATGGATACAGCGTTACGCGGATTAATTAATAAACATTGCTTTGCATATTTAGACGACATTATTATATTTGGAAGCACTATTCAAAAACATAATGAGAACTTAGCCATAGTATTACAAAGACTAAGAGAATTAGGACTAAAAATCCAACCAGATAAATGTGAATTTCTAAAACCAGAACTCGAATATTTAGGACACATAGTAACGTCAGAAGGAGTAAAACCCAACCCGAAGAAAATAGAAGCAGTCGAGAACTTTAAAATTCCTAGAAACCTTACCGAAGTCAAATCATTCTTAGGACTCGTGGGATACTACCGGAAATTTATACGTAACTTCTCTAAAATAGCCAAACCCCTGACGGACCTAAACAAAAAAGACACCAACTTCCATTGGACGGACAAACAACAAAACAGTTTCGATACACTCAAACGAAAACTTTGTCAAGCACCTGTTCTGTCATACCCAGATTTCTCTAAAACATTCGTATTAACGACAGACGCTAGTAACGAAGGACTAGGAGCCGTACTATCACAAGACGGACACCCGTGCTGCTACATCTCTCGAACACTAAACCCTCCAGAGAAAAATTATACGACTACAGAAAAAGAATTATTAGCTATCGTATGGGCATTAAAACGACTACGACAATACTTGTTAGGAAGAAAATTTGTTATTAGAACAGACCATCAAGCCTTGAAATGGTTGAATAATTGCAAAGACCCGTCATCTAGATTAATGCGATGGAGACTAAAACTAGAGGAGTACGAATACACGATCGAATACGTTAAAGGCAAAGAAAACCCAGTCGCAGATAGCTTATCTAGAATTCACGCGATTCAAAAGGTAGAAATCCCTAAGGGAACAGTAACATTAGATTTCTTACAACATTTTAATACATGGAAAAAGAAGTCAGAAATCCCAAAGCGATTAGAAATAAAACCTAACGACCAATCCTTCTATCAATTAACTAAAACAGAATTAGGAGAGTTCGACGAGGCAATATGGTTACGGAAAATCGACAACATATTACGAAATAACAAGAAAGTAGGTATAGGAGACAATACGTTTACAGAATTAGAAAAAAACCAGATCAAACTCATACTTATATATTTCAATGATACCCGATACCCTGTCATTTTCGCGTGGGACCTAATCCAAGAATTAACCGAGGAAGAGATAGAGAAAATAATTCACGAAAATCATAACGGTACGATAGGACATTTAGGGGTACAAAAGACCTACCAAAGAATAAAGGAGCGATATAAAATTCCATATTTATTGAATAAAGTCGAAGAGTTTATAAAGAAATGTGAAGCTTGTCAAAAGGAGAAATTAACGCGTATTAGACCGAAAGAAGAACCAATAATATCTGACACACCATTACAACCTAACGACAAAATTGCTATGGACATCATAGGACCTATGACCAAAACTAAGAAAGGAAACCAATTTATACTCTCAATACATGACGAACTGACAAAATACTTGATCCTAGTACCACTAAAAACACAACGGACAGAATCCATAATAAATGCACTCTTAGAACACTACATTTACATATTTTCTGCACCCAAGACAATTCTAACAGACCAGGGACAAAACTTCATTAGTGAACTTATGTTAAAATTCGAAGAGGCATTTAAGATTAAACACATTAAAACCACTAGCTTTCACCCTCAGTCAAACGGATCTCTAGAAAGAACACACGCCGTAGTAAAAGATTTAATCCGTACAAGTCTGCATGATAACAATGATAAAGAATGGGATGAGATATTAAACTTCATATGTTTGGGTTATAATACAGCCGTACACGAAGGTACCGGATTTTCACCTTTTAAACTAACGTTCGGTAGAGACGCAAACCTACCATCGGCAATCGCGAAAACTTCGAATTTAACTTACAATGATATGTTCTCACTCTGGCAAAAGCAGTTAAATAAATATTTAGATATCGCGAGAAAAACATTAATAAACAGTAAGAAACGATACCTTCGAGACCAAAAGAGAAAGATAGTTCGAATTCAAACGGTATTTAAAGAAGGAGATTTTGTATTAATCCATAATGATCACAAAAGGGACAAATTGGACACTGAATGGTTAGGACCATACAGAATCCACTCTGTCAAAACCCCTTATTACGAAATCTTAATTGATAACATTATAAAGAAAATACACGGTAATCGTTTAAAACCTTACTTTCCAGGTCGACGCTCCTCTTTATCAGAATAATGTCCGCGCAAATAAGTATTACACCACTAGAACTTAAAGGATTCGTGTTTAAATAATGTCTGACACAGAAGTTTCTACTGTTTCAAATTTCTCTTCTGATCGAAAAAGAGAGAATTAAAAGTTACGCTATTCGTGCTTTCTATGTTGATATTCTTTGTAAATTTATTTTATGACAAATTTTGAGGTTGAGTATCTAATATTAACGCACGTGTACTAACTCCAATTCATTTGCAGCATCGCAAAACTATCGTATATAAAATTGAAGGTTTATAGAAGAGGAAATGAAACATTGGAAATTCACATTACCCGTAATTATAATAGTATTCCGTAAACATAATACAGCGGCATTTTATGAGACGGAAACATAGGTTTTCTACGTTGCTGACAGGATGATAATATGGTACTGATTTTTTAATAGAACCTTGCGTTACTTGGCTTTCGATTATACATTTTGCGTTTGTTTCTATAAACTCTTAACAAAATATTTATTTTATAAACTAATAAGGATGTACGTGAAAAATTTCATTTTTATTTGGTGAAAATCTCAAATGCGAAATGTGATGCCAGGACTAACATGCATATGTATTCAAGATAAGAAACAGAAGAAAATAATTCCCTATGATTCAATCTGTTGAAGTGAATTTCTAGAATTTAATGTTACTCTGTAATAAAATTGAGATACTAGAAGGAAAGGATATTTGTATAGCGATACTGCCAATATTATTATAGGATTAGACATTAGCACGCCACGAAAGCCTTCGATAGTCAATCAAAGTACGAGAAACTTCGACGATGCACATAGATTATAGTATAACTATAGGGTTTCATTATAGGGGATGCTTCGGAGTAGGCACAGTTTGATATGTAATGCTTTTTCAAGCACGTTAGAAAAAAAAATAATTGGTAAACTGTGGATATTTATGCAATTTTATGACTAACCTAACACC
This sequence comes from Bombus pascuorum, assembly GCF_905332965.1. Lineage (NCBI taxonomy): Eukaryota > Metazoa > Arthropoda > Insecta > Hymenoptera > Apidae > Bombus > Bombus pascuorum. The sequence goes on along the minus strand of NW_026869740.1, from coordinate 509,136 downwards.
AATCTAACTAGAAATTAAGATTTATAATAGACGTTGTACTTGAAATATCGTTTTATACTTCTGTATATTATATGCATTCTGCAGATATTTGGATCCTAAATTTATCAAAAATGCATAAGCACCCACGGTCGAATAATTGGTATGTAAAAATGAGATTGGCGATCTTTTTCTTTTTTTTATCATTCATGTAAAACACACGAATCTAATTGTACACGGCCTAAACAAGATAGGAGTATTCAAATGCGTCAAGAAATGTATACCAAATAATCCATGTATTAATTTATTTTGCTGTCGAAATGAAACCGTGATCAATAGCCACGATGCTACATCCCCACCAAGCGCCCCGGTCGCCACATCCAACGTCTATACCCCAACCGACTCATACCACTTCGAAGAAAGAGAGGGATCAGCTGTGATTTTCGAGCCACGCCGAGTCCAATTCCACAAGAGTCTCCTGAGGAAAACTTGAGGGACCAAGTTCAATCTAAGAAGGGGGGAATGTCACGTACGAAATACCGCAGACAAAATCCGACTAAACAAAGCGATAAGATAACGAAATTCCAAGCGCCTTAGCATAAGTAAGCAACGGATAATATCCGGTCACTCTATACGTTCTCAGAAATATATGACCGAAGCCTTTTCCCACTCTCACTCTATACGTTCTCAGAAATATATGACCGAAGCCTTTTCCCTCTCCCACGAACAAAAGAATTTAAATACTCACCCTAAAATCATCCAAGTCAGTCTTGAATAATCACGCCTAGAGCTCGGAAGTGTATCGCAAATAAATAAAAGTTCCTTTTTTAATTACTTCTCCTTTTTCTTTATTATTTTACGTGACAACGTACTAACGAATAACGTTGTATACTATTACGTTATAACGTATAACGTTGTATACTATTACGTTATAACGTATAACGTTATATAATACTACGTACTAACGTATACCGTTATATACTATTGCGTAATATCGTATAACGTTATATGCCATTACGTATTAACGGATAACGTTATATACTATTACGTTATAACGTATAACGTTATATACTATTGCGTAATATCGTATAACGTCATATGCCATTACGTATTAACGGATAACGTTATATACTATTACGTTATAACGTATAACGTTATATAATACTACGTTCTAACGTATACCGTTATATACTATTGCGTAATATCATATAACGTTATATGCCATTACGTATTAGCGGATAACGTTATATACTATTACGTTATAACGTATAACGTTATATACTATTACGTTATAACGTATAACGTTATATACTATTACGTTATAACGTATAACGTAATATACTATTACGTACTAACGGATAACGTTATATACTATTACGCAATAACGTATAACGTTTTATACTATTACGTACTAACGGATAACGTCATATACTATTACGCAATAACTTATAACGTTATATAATACTACGGACTAACGTATAACGTTACATAATACTACGAACTAACGTATAACGTTATATACTATTACGTACTAACATATAACGTTATATACTATTACGTACTAACGGATAACGTTATATACTAATACGCAACAACTTATAACGTTATATACTATTACATTATAACGTATAACGTTATATACTATTACGTACTAACGAATAACGTTATATACTATTGCGTAATATCGTATAACGTTATATACTATTACGCAATAACGTATAACGCTATGTAGTATTACCTTATAACGTATAACGTTATATACTATTACGTACTAACGTATAACGTTATATACTATTACGTACTAACATATAACGTTGTATACTATTACGTTAAAACGTATAACGTTGTATACTATTACGTTATAACGTATAACGTTATATAATACTACGTACTAACGTATACCGTTATATACTATTGCGTAATATCGTATAACGTTATATGCCATTACGTACTAACGAATAACGTTGTATACTATTACGTTATAACGTATAACGTTATATACTATTACGTACTAACGTATAACGTTATATACTATTACGTACTAACGGATAACGTTTTATACTATTACGCAATAACGTATAACGTTATATAATACTACGAACTAACGTATAACGTTATATAATACTACGAACTAACGTATAACGTTATATAATATTACGTACTAACGGATAACGTTATATACTATTACGCAATAAATTATAACGTTATATACTATTACATTATAACGTATAACGTTATATACTATTACGTACTAACGAATAACGTTATATACTATTGCGTAATATCGTATAACGTTATATGCCATTACGTATTAACGGATAACGTTATATAATATTACGTACTAACGGATAACGTTATATACTATTACGCAATAACATATAACGTTATATACTATTACATTATAACGTATAACGTTATATACTATTACGTACTAACGAATAACGTTATATACTATTGCGTAATATCGTATAACGTTATTTGCCATTACGTATTAACGGATAACGTTATATACTATTATGTTATAACGTATAACGTTATATACTATTACGTACTAACATATAACGTTATATACTATTACGTACTAACGGATAACGTTATATACTATTACGCAATAACTTATAACGTTATATACTATTACGTACTAACGTATAACGTTATATACTATTACGTACTAACATATAACGTTATATACTATTACGTTATAACGTATAACGTTATATAGTGTTACGTTATAACGTATAACGTTATATACTATTACGTTATAACGTATAACGTTATATACTATTACGTACTAACGAATAACGTTGTATACTATTACGTTATAACGTATAACGTTATATACCATTACGTTATAACGTATAACGTTATATACTGTTACGTTATAACGTATAACGCTATGTAGTATTACCTTATAACGTATAACGTTATATACTATTACGTACTAACGTATAACGTTATATACTATTACGTACTAACGTATAACGTTATATACTATTACGTACTAACGTATAACGTTATATACTATTGCGTAATATCGTAAAACGTTATATGCCATTACGTATTAACGGATAACGTCATATACTATTACGTTATAACGTATAACGTTATATACTATTACGTTATAACGTATAACGTTATATACTATTACGGTATAACGTATAACGCTATGTAGTATTACCTTATAACGTATAACGTTATATACTATTACGTACTAACGTATAACGTTATATACTATTACGTACTAACGTATAACGTTATATACTATTGCGTAATATCGTATAACGTTATATGCCATTACGTATTAACGGATAACGTTATATACTATTACGTTATAACGTATAACGTTATATACTGTTACGTTACAACGTAAAACGTTGTATACTATTACGTTATAACGTATAACGTTATATAATACTACGTTCTAACGTATACCGTTATATACTATTGCGTAATATCGTATAACGTTATATGCCATTACGTATTAACGGATAACGTTATATACTAATACGTTATAACGTATAACGTTATATACTATTACGTTATAACGTATAACGTTATATACTATTACGTACTAACGGATAACGTTATATACTATTACGCAATAACGTATAACGTTATATAATACTACGGACTAACGTATAACGTTATATAATACTACAAACTAACGTATAACGTTTTATACTATTACGTACTAACGGATAACGTTATATACTATTACGCAATAACTTATAACGTTATATACTATTACATTATAACGTATAACGTTATATACTATTACGTACTAACGAATAACGTTATATACTATTGCGTAATATCGTATAACGTTATATGCCATTACGTATTAACGGATAACGTTATATACTATTACGTTATAACGTATAACGTTATATACTATTACGTTATAACGTATAACGTTATATACTGTTACGTTATAAAGTATAACGTTATATACTATTACATAATAACATATAACGTTATATACTATTACGTACTAACGGATAACGTTATATACTATTACGCAATAACTTATAACGTTATATACTATTACATTATAACGTATAACGTTATATACTATTACGTACTAACGTATAACGGTATATACTATTACGTACTAACGTATAACGTTATATACTATTGCGTAATATCGTATAACGTTATATGCCATTACGTATTAACGGATAACGTTATATACTATTACGTTATAACGTATAACGTTATATACTATTACGTTATAACGTATAACGTTGTATACTATTACGTTATAACGTATAACGTTATATAATACTACGTTCTAACGTATACCGTTATATACTATTGCGTATTATCATATAACGTTATATGCCATTACGTATTAGCGGATAACGTTATATACTATTACGTTATAACGTATAACGTTATATACTATTACGTTATAACGTATAACGTTATATACTATTACGTACTAACGGATAACGTTATATACTATTACGCAATAACGTATAACGTTATATAATACTACGGACTAACGTATAACGTTACATAATACTACAAACTAACGTATAACGTTTTATACTATTACGTACTAACGGATAACGTTATATACTATTACGCAATAACGTATAACGTTATATAATACTACGGACTAACGTATAACGTTACATAATACTACAAACTAACGTATAACGTTTTATACTATTACGTACTAACGGATAACGTTATATACTATTACGCAATAACTTATAACGTTATATAATACTACGGACTAACGTATAACGTTATATACTATTACGTACTAACGTATAACGTTATATACTATTACGTACTAACGTATAACGTTATATACTATTACGTACTAACGTATAACGTTATATACTATTGCGTAATATCGTATAACGTTATATGCCATTACGTATTAACGGATAACGTTATATACTATTACGTTATAGCGTATAACGTTATATACTATTACGTTATAACGTATAACGTTGTATACTATTACGTTATAACGTATAACGTTATATAATACTACGTTCTAACGTATACCGTTATATACTATTGCGTAATATCATATAACGTTATATGCCATTACGTTATAACGTATAACGTTATATACTATTACGTACTAACGTATAACGTTATATACTATTACGTACTAACGAATAACGTTGTATACTATTACGTTATAACGTATAACGGTGTATACTATTACGTTATAACGTATAACGTTATATAATACTACGTACTAACGTATACCGTTATATACTATTGCGTAATATCGTATAACGTTATATGCCATTACGTATTAACGTATAACGTTATATACTATTACGTTATAACGTATAACGTTATATACTATTACGTTATAACGTATAACGTTGTATACTATTACGTTATAACGTATAACGTTATATAATACTACGTTCTAACGTATACCGTTATATACTATTGCGTAATATCATATAACGTTATATGCCATTACGTATTAGCGGATAACGTTATATACTATTACGTTATAACGTATAACGTTATATACTATTACGTTATAACGTATAACGTTATATACTATTACGTACTAACGGATAACGTTATATACTATTACGCAATAACGTATAACGTTATATAATACTACGGACTAACGTATAACGTTACATAATACTACAAACTAACGCATAACGTTTTATACTATTACGTACTAACGTATAACGTTATATACTATTACGTACTAACGTATAACGTTATATACTATTGCGTAATATCGTATAACGTTATATGCCATTACGTATTAACGGATAACGTTATATACTATTACGTTATAACGTATAACGTTATATACTGTTACGTTACAACGTAAAACGTTGTATACTATTACGTTATAACGTATAACGTTATATAATACTACGTTCTAACGTATACCGTTATATACTATTGCGTAATATCGTATAACGTTATATGCCATTACGTATTAACGGATAACGTTATATACTAATACGTTATAACGTATAACGTTATATACTATTACGTTATAACGTATAACGTTATATACTATTACGTACTAACGGATAACGTTATATACTATTACGCAATAACGTATAACGTTATATACTATTACGTTGTAACGTATAACGTTATATACTATTACGTTATAACGTATAACGCTATGTAGTATTACCTTATAACGTATAACGTTATATACTATTACGTACTAACGTATAACGTTATATACTATTACGTACTAACGTATAACGTTATATACTATTGCGTAATATCGTATAACGTTATATGCCATTACGTATTAACGGATAACGTTATATACTATTACGTTATAACGTATAACGTTATATACTATTACGTTACAACGTATAACGTTGTATACTATTACGTTATAACGTATAACGTTATATAATACTACGTTCTAACGTATACCGTTATATACTATTGCGTAATATCGTATAACGTTATATGCAATTACGTATTAACGAATAACGTTATATACTATTGCGTAATATCGTATAACGTTATATGCCATTACGTATTAACGTATACCGTTATATACTATTGCGTAATATCATATAACGTTATATGCCATTACGTATTAGCGGATAACGTTATATACTATTACGTTATAACGTATAACGCTATGTAGTATTACCTTATAACGTATAACGTTATATACTATTACGTACTAACGTATAACGTTATATACTATTACGTACTAACGTATAACGTTATATACTATTGCGTAATATCGTATAACGTTATATGCCATTACGTATTAACGGATAACGTTATATACTATTACGTTATAACGTATAACGTTATATACTATTACGTTATAACGTATAACGTTGTATACTATTACGTTATAACGTATAACGTTATATAATACTACGTTCTAACGTATACCGTTATATACTATTGCGTAATATCATATAACGTTATATGCCATTACGTATTAGCGGATAACGTTATATAGTATTACGTTATAACGTATAACGTTATATACTATTACGTTATAACGTATAACGTTATATACTATTACGTACTAACGGATAACGTTATATACTATTACGCAATAACGTATAACGTTATATAATACTACGGACTAACGTATAACGTTACATAATACAACAAACTAACGTATAACGTTTTATACTATTACGTACTAACGGATAACGTTATATACTATTACGCAATAACTTATAACGTTACATAATACTACGGACTAACGTATAACGTTACATAATACTACGAACTAACGTATAACGTTATATACTATTACGTACTAACATATAACGTTATATACTATTACGTACTAACGGATAACGTTATATACTATTACGCAATAACTTATAACGTTATATACTATTACATTATAACGTATAACGTTATATACTATTACGTACTAACGAATAACGTTATATACTATTGCGTAATATCGTATAACGTTATATGCCATTACGTATTAACGGATAACGTTATATACTATTACGCAATAACGTATAACGCTATGTAGTATTACCTTATAACGTATAACGTTATATACTATTACGTACTAACGTATAACGTTATATACTATTACGTACTAACATATAACGTTATATACTATTACGTTATAACGTATAACGTTATATACTGTTACGTTATAACGTATAACGTTATATACTATTACGTTATAACGTATAACGTTATATACTATTACGTACTAACGGATAACGTTATATAGTATTACGCAATAACGTATAACGTTATATAATACTACGAACTAACGTATAACGTTATATAATACTACGAACTAACGTATAACGTTATATACTATTACGTACTAACGTATAACGTTATATGCCATTACGTACTAACGGATAACGTTATATGCCATTAAGTACTAACGGATAACGTTATATACTATTACGTACTAACGTATAACGTTATATACAATCACGTTATAACGTATAACGTTATATACTATTACGTTATAACGTATAACGTTATATACTGTTACGTTATAACGTATAACGCTATGTAGTATTACCTTATAACGTATAACGTTATATACTATTACGTACTAACGTATAACGTTATATACTATTACGTACTAACGTATAACGTTATATACTATTACGTACTAACGTATAACGTTATATACTATTGCGTAATATCGTATAACGTTATATGCCATTACGTATTAAAGGATAACGTTATATACTATTACGTTATAACGTATAACGTTATATACTATTACGTTATAACGTATAACGTTATATACTATTACGTACTAACGGATAACGTTATATACTATTACGCAATAACGTATAACGTTATATAATACTACGGACTAACGTATAACGTTACATAATACTACAAACTAACGTATAACGTTTTATACTATTACGTACTAACGGATAACGTTATATACTATTACGCAATAACGTATAACGTTATATAATACTACGGACTAACGTATAACGTTACATAATACTACAAACTAACGTATAACGTTTTATACTATTACGTACTAACGGATAACGTTATATACTATTACGCAATAACTTATAACGTTATATAATACTACGGACTAACGTATAACGTTATATACTATTACGTACTAACGTATAACGTTATATACTATTACGTACTAACGTATAACGTCATATACTATTACGTACTAACGTATACCGTTATATACTATTGCGTAATATCATATAACGTTATATGCCATTACGTATTAGCGGATAACGTTATATACTATTACGTTATAACGTATAACGCTATGTAGTATTACCTTATAACGTATAACGTTATATACTATTACGTACTAACGTATAACGTTATATACTATTACGTACTAACGTATAACGTTATATACTATTGCGTAATATCGTATAACGTTATATGCCATTACGTATTAGCGGATAACGTTATATACTATTACGTTATAACGTATAACGTTATATACTATTACGTTATAACGTATAACGTTATATACTATTACGTACTAACGGATAACGTTATATACTATTACGCAATAACGTATAACGTTATATAATACTACGGACTAACGTATAACGTTACATAATACAACAAACTAACGTATAACGTTTTATACTATTACGTACTAACGGATAACGTTATATACTATTACGCAATAACTTATAACGTTATATAATACTACGGACTAACGTATAACGTTACATAATACTACGAACTAACGTATAACGTTATATACTATTACGTACTAACATATAACGTTATATACTATTACGTACTAACGGATAACGTTATATACTATTACGCAATAACTTATAACGTTATATACTATTACATTATAACGTATAACGTTATATACTATTACGTACTAACGAATAACGTTATATACTATTGCGTAATATCGTATAACGTTATATGCCATTACGTATTAACGGATAACGTTATATACTATTACGTTATAACGTATAACGTTATATACTATTACGTTATAACGTATAACGCTATGTAGTATTACCTTATAACGTATAACGTTATATACTATTACGTACTAACGTATAACGTTATATACTATTACGTACTAACGTATAACGTTATATACTATTGCGTAATATCGTATAACGTTACATGCCATTACGTATTAACGGATAACGTTATATACTATTACGTTATAACGTATAACGTTATATACTATTACGTTATAACGTATAACGTTATATACTATTACGTACTAACGGATAACGTTATATACTATTACGCAATAACGTATAACGTTATATAATACTACGGACTAACGTATAACATTACATAATACTACAAACTAACGTATAACGTTTTATACTATTACGTACTAACGGATAACGTTATATACTATTACGCAATAACGTATAACGTTATATAATACTACGGACTAACGTATAACGTTACATAATACTACAAACTAACGTATAACGTTTTATACTATTACGTACTAACGGATAACGTTATATACTATTACGCAATAACTTATAACGTTATATAATACTACGGACTAACGTATAACGTTATATACTATTACGTACTAACGTATAACGTTATATACTATTACGTTATAACGTATAACGTTGTATATTATTACGTTATAACGTATAACGTTATATAATACTACGTTCTAACGTATACCGTTATATACTATTGCGTAATATCGTATAACGTTATATGCCATTACGTATTAGCGGATAACGTTATATACTATTACGTTATAACGTATAACGTTATATACTATTACGTTATAACGTATAACGTTATATACTATTACGTACTAACGGATAACGTTATATACTATTACGCAATAACGTATAACGTTATATAATACTACGGACTAACGTATAACGTTACATAATACTACAAACTAACGTATAACGTTTTATACTATTACGTACTAACGGATAACGTTATATACTATTACGCAATAACTTATAACGTTATATACTATTACATTATAACGTATAACGTTATATACTATTACGTACTAACGAATATCGTTATATACTATTACGTTATAACGTATAACGTTATATACTGTTACGTTATAACGTATAACGTTATATACTATTACATAATAACATATAACGTTATATACTATTACGTACTAACGTATAACGGTATATACTATTACGTTCTAACGAATAACGTTGTATACTGTTACGTTATAACGTATAACGTTATATACTATTACGTTATAACGCATAACGTTATATGCCATTACGTACTAACGGATAACGTTATATGCCATTACGTATTAACGTATAACGTTATATACTATTACGTACTAACGGATAACGTTATATACTATTACGCAATAACGTATAACGTTATATAATACTACGAACTAACGTATAACGTTATATAATACTACGAACTAACGTATAACGTTATATACTGTTACGTTATAACGTATAACGTTATATACTATTACGTACTAACGAATAACGTTATATACTATTGCTTAATATCGTATAACGTTATATGCCATTACGTATTAACGGATAACGTTATATACTATTACGTTATAACGTATAACGTAATATACTGTTACGTTATAACGTATAACGTTATATACTATTACATAATAACATATAACGTTATATACTAATACGTACTAATGTATAACGTTATATACTATTACGCAATAACTTATAACGTTATATACTATTACATTATAACGTATAACGTTATATACTATTACGTACTAACGTATAACGGTATATACTATTACGAACTAACGAATAACGTTGTATACTATTACGTTATAACGTATAACGTTGTATAATATTACGTTATAACGCATAACGTTATATAATACTACGTACTAACGTATACCGTTATATACTATCGCGTAATATCGTATAACGTTATATGCCATTACGTATTAACGGATAACGTTATATACTATTACGTTATAACGTATAACGTTATATACTATTACGTTATAACGTATAACGTTATATACTATTACGTTATAACGTATAACGTTATATACTATTACGTTATAACGTATAACGTTATATACTATTGCGTAATATCGTATAACGTTATATGCCATTACGTATTAACGGATAACGTTATATACTATTACGTTATAACGTATAACGTTATATACTATTACGTTACAACGTATAACGTTGTATACTATTACGTTATAACGTATAACGTTATATACTATTACGTACTAACGTATAACGTTATATACTATTACGTACTAACGTATAACGTTATATGCCATTACGTACTAACGGATAACGTTATATGCCATTAAGTACTAACGAATAACGTTATATACTATTACGTACTAACGTATAACGTTATATACAATTACGTTATAACGTATAACGTTATATACTATTACGTTATAACGTATAACGTTATATACTGTTACGTTATAACGTATAACGCTATGTAGTATTACCTTATAACGTATAACGTTATATACTATTACGTACTAACGTATAACGTTATATACTATTACGTACTAACGTATAACGTTATATACTATTACGTACTAACGTATAACGTTATATACTATTACGTACTAACGTATAACGTTATATACTATTGCGTAATATCGTATAACGTTATATGCCATTACGTATTAACGGATAACGTTATATACTATTACGTTATAACGTATAACGTTATATACTATTACGTTATAACGTATAACGTTATATACTATTACGTTATAACGTATAACGCTATGTAGTATTACCTTATAACGTATAACGTTATATACTATTACGTACTAACGTATAACGTTATATACTATTACGTACTAACGTATAACGTTATATACTATTGCGTAATATCGTATAACGTTATATGCCATTACGTATTAACGGATAACGTTATATACTATTACGTTATAACTTATAACGTTATATACTATTACGTTACAACGTATAACGTTGTATACTATTACGTTATATCGTATAACGTTATATAATACTACGTTCTAACGAATACCGTTATATACTATTGCGTAATATCGTATAACGTTATATGCCATTACGTATTAACGGATAACGTTATATACTATTACGTTATAACGTATAACGTTATATACTATTACGTTATATCGTATAACGTTATATACTATTACGTACTAACGAATAACGTTATATACTATTGCGTAATATCGTATAACGTTATATGCCATTACGTATTAACGGATAACGTTATATACTATTACGTTATAACGTATAACGTTATATACTATTACGTTACAACGTATAACGTTGTATACTATTACGTTATAACGTATAACGTTATATAATACTACGTTCTAACGAATACCGTTATATGCTATTGCGTAATATCGTATAACGTTATATGCCATTACGTATTAACGGATAACGTTATATACTATTACGTTATAACGTATAACGTTATATACTATTACGTTATATCGTATAACGTTATATACTATTACGTACTAACGAATAACGTTATATACTATTGCGTGATATCGTATAACGTTATATGCCATTACGTATTAACGGATAACGTTATATACTATTACGTACTAACGGATAACGTTATATACTATTACGCAATAACGTATAACGTTATATAATACTACGGACTAACGTATAACGTTACATAATACCACGAACTAACGTATAACGTTTTATACTATTACGTAGTAACGTATAACGTTATATACTATTACGTACTAACGAATAACGTTATATAGTATTGCGTAATATCGTATAACGTTATATGCCATTACGTATTAACGGATAACGTCATATACTATTACGTTATAACGTATAACGTTATATACTGTTACGTTATAACGTATAACGTTAAATACTATTACATAATAACATATAACGTTATATACTATTACGTACTAACGGATAACGTTATATACTATTACGCAATAACTTATAACGTTATATACTATTACATTATAACGTATAACGTTATATACTATTACGTACTAACGTATAACGGTATATACTATTACGAACTAACGAATAACGTTGTATACTATTACGTTATAACTTATAACGTTGTATACTATTACGTTATAACGCATAACGTTATATAATACTACGTACTAACGTATACCGTTATATACTATTGCGTAATATCGTATAACGTTATATGCCATTACGTATTAACGGATTACGTCATATACTATTACGTTACAACGTATAGCGTTATATACTATTACGTTATAACGTATAACGTTATATACTATTACGTTATATACTATTACGTTATAACGTATAACGTTATATACTATTACGTTATAACGTATAACGTTATATACTATTACGTTATAACGTATAACGTTATATACTATTACGATATAACGTATAACGTTATATACTATTACGTTATAACGTATAACGCTATGTAGTATTACCTTATAGCGTATAACGTTATATACTATTACGTACTAACGTATAACGTTATATACTATTACGTACTAACGTATAACGTTATATACTATTACGTACTAACGTATAACGTTATATACTATTGCGTAATATCGTATAACGTTATATGCCATTACGTATTAACGGATAACGTTATATACTATTACGTTATAGCGTATAACGTTATATACTATTACGTTATAACGTATAACGTTGTATACTATTACGTACTAACATATAACGTTATATACTATTACGTACTAACGTATAACGTTATATACTATTACGTACTAACATATAACGTTATATACTATTACGCAATAACGTATAACGTTATATACTATTACGTACTAACGTATAACGTTATATACTATTACGTACTAACGTATAACGTTATATACTATTACGTACTAACGTATAACGTTATATGCCATTACGTACTAACGGATAACGTTATATGCCATTACGTACTAACGAATAACGTTATATACTATTGCGTAATATCGTATAACGTATTATGCCATTACGTATTAACGGATAACGTTATATACTATTACGTTATAACGTATAACGTTATATACTATTACGTACTAACGGATAACGTTATATACTATTACGCAATAACGTATAACGTTATATAATACTACGGACTAACGTATAACGTTACATAATACAACAAACTAACGTATAACGTTTTATACTATTACGTACTAACGGATAACGTTATATACTATTACGCAATAACTTATAACGTTACATAATACTACGGACTAACGTATAACGTTACATAATACTACGAACTAACGTATAACGTTATATACTATTACGTACTAACGTATAACGTTATATACTATTACGTTATAACGTATAACGTTATATACTATTACGTACTAACGGATAACGTTATATACTATTACGCAATAACGTATAACGTTATATAATACTACGGACTAACGTATAACGTTACATAATACAACAAACTAACGTATAACGTTTTATACTATTACGTACTAACGGATAACGTTATATACTATTACGCAATAACTTATAACGTTACATAATACTACGGACTAACGTATAACGTTACATAATACTACGAACTAACGTATAACGTTATATACTATTACGTACTAACGTATAACGGTATATACTATTACGAACTAACGAATAACGTTGTATACTATTACGTTATAACTTATAACGTTGTATACTATTACGTTATAACGCATAACGTTATATAATACTACGTACTAACGTATACCGTTATATACTATTGCGTAATATCGTATAACGTTATATGCCATTACGTATTAACGGATTACGTCATATACTATTACGTTACAACGTATAGCGTTATATACTATTACGTTATAACGTATAACGTTATATACTATTACGTTATATACTATTACGTTATAACGTATAACGTTATATACTATTACGTTATAACGTATAACGTTATATACTATTACGTTATAACGTATAACGTTATATACTATTACGATATAACGTATAACGTTATATACTATTACGTTATAACGTATAACGCTATGTAGTATTACCTTATAGCGTATAACGTTATATACTATTACGTACTAACGTATAACGTTATATACTATTACGTACTAACGTATAACGTTATATACTATTACGTACTAACGTATAACGTTATATACTATTGCGTAATATCGTATAACGTTATATGCCATTACGTATTAACGGATAACGTTATATACTATTACGTTATAGCGTATAACGTTATATACTATTACGTTATAACGTATAACGTTGTATACTATTACGTACTAACATATAACGTTATATACTATTACGTACTAACGTATAACGTTATATACTATTACGTACTAACATATAACGTTATATACTATTACGCAATAACGTATAACGTTATATACTATTACGTACTAACGTATAACGTTATATACTATTACGTACTAACGTATAACGTTATATACTATTACGTACTAACGTATAACGTTATATGCCATTACGTACTAACGGATAACGTTATATGCCATTACGTACTAACGAATAACGTTATATACTATTGCGTAATATCGTATAACGTATTATGCCATTACGTATTAACGGATAACGTTATATACTATTACGTTATAACGTATAACGTTATATACTATTACGTACTAACGGATAACGTTATATACTATTACGCAATAACGTATAACGTTATATAATACTACGGACTAACGTATAACGTTACATAATACAACAAACTAACGTATAACGTTTTATACTATTACGTACTAACGGATAACGTTATATACTATTACGCAATAACTTATAACGTTACATAATACTACGGACTAACGTATAACGTTACATAATACTACGAACTAACGTATAACGTTATATACTATTACGTACTAACGTATAACGTTATATACTATTACGTTATAACGTATAACGTTATATACTATTACGTACTAACGGATAACGTTATATACTATTACGCAATAACGTATAACGTTATATAATACTACGGACTAACGTATAACGTTACATAATACAACAAACTAACGTATAACGTTTTATACTATTACGTACTAACGGATAACGTTATATACTATTACGCAATAACTTATAACGTTACATAATACTACGGACTAACGTATAACGTTACATAATACTACGAACTAACGTATAACGTTTTATACTATTACGTACTAACGTATAACGTTATATACTATTACGTACTAACGTATAACGTTATATACTATTGCGTAATATCGTATAACGTTATATGCCATTACGTATTAACGGATAACGTTATATACTATTACGTTATAACGTATAACGTTATATACTATTACGTTATAACGTATAACGTTATATACTATTACGTTATAACGTATAACGCTATGTAGTATTACCTTATAACGTATAACGTTTTATACTATTACGTACTAACGGATAACGTTATATACTATTACGCAATAACTTATAACGTTATATACTATTACATTATAACGTATAACGTTATATACTATTACGTACTAACGAATAACGTTATATACTATTGCGTAATATCGTATAACGTTATATACTATTACGCAATAACTTATAACGTTATATAATACTACGGACTAACGTATAACGTTATATAATACTACGAACTAACGTATAACGTTATATAATACTACGAACTAACGTATAACGTTATATACTATTACGTACTAACGTATAACGTTATATGCCATTACGTACTAACGGATAACGTTATATGCCATTACGTACTAACGGATAACGTTATATACTATTACATACTAACGTATAACGTTATATACAATTACGTCATAACGTATAACGTTATATACTATTACGTTATAACGTATAACGTTATATACAGTTACGTTATAACGTATAACGCTATGTAGTATTACCTTATAACGTATAACGTTATATACTATTACGTACTAACGTATAACGTTATATACTATTACGTACTAACGTATAACGTTATATACTATTATGTACTAACGTATAACGTTATATACTATTACGCAATAACGTATAACGTTATATAATACTACGAACTAACGTATAACGTTATATACTATTACGTACTAACATATAACGTTCTATACTATTACGTCCTAACGGATAACGTTATATACTATTACGGAATAACTTATAACGTTATATACTATTACATTATAACGTATAACGTTATATACTATTACGTACTAACGAATAACGTTATATACTATTGCGTAATATCGTATAACGTTATATGCCATTACGTATTAACGGATAACGTTATATACTATTACGCAATAACGTATAACGCTATGTAGTATTACCTTATAACGTATAACGTTATATACTATTACGTACTAACGTATAACGTTATATACTATTACGTACTAAAATATAACGTTATATACTATTACGTTATAACGTATAACGTTATATACTGTTACGTTATAACGTATAACGTTATATACTATTACGTACTAACGAATAACGTTATATACTATTGCTTAATATCGTATAACGTTATATGCCATTACGTATTAACGGATAACGTTATATACTATTACGTTATAACGTATAACGTAATATACTGTTACGTTATAACGTATAACGTTATATACTATTACATAATAACATATAACGTTATATACTATTACGTACTAATGGATAACGTTATATACTATTACGCAATAACTTATAACGTTATATACTATTACATTATAACGTATAACGTTATATACTATTACGTACTAACGTATAACGGTATATACTATTACGAACTAACGAATAACGTTGTATACTATTACGTTATAACGTATAACGTTGTATAATATTACGTTATAACGCATAACGTTATATAATACTACGTACTAACGTATACCGTTATATACTATCGCGTAATATCGTATAACGTTATATGCCATTACGTATTAACGGATAACGTTATATACTATTACGTTATAACGTATAACGTTATATACTATTACGTTATAACGTATAACGTTATATACTATTACGTTATAACGTATAACGTTATATACTATTGCGTAATATCGTATAACGTTATATGCCATTACGTATTAACGGATAACGTTATATACTATTACGTTATAACGTATAACGTTATATACTATTACGTTACAACGTATAACGTTGTATACTATTACGTAATAACGTATAACGTTGTATACTATTACGTACTAACGTATAACGTTATATACTATTACGTACTAACGTATAACGTTATATGCCATTACGTACTAACGGATAACGTTATATGCCATTAAGTACTAACGAATAACGTTATATACTATTACGTACTAACGTATAACGTTATATACAATTACGTTATAACGTATAACGTTATATACTATTACGTTATAACGTATAACGTTATATACTGTTACGTTATAACGTATAACGCTATGTAGTATTACCTTATAACGTATAACGTTATATACTATTACGTACTAACGTATAACGTTATATACTATTACGTACTAACGTATAACGTTATATACTATTACGTACTAACGTATAACGTTATATACTATTACGTACTAACGTATAACGTTATATACTATTGCGTAATATCGTATAACGTTATATGCCATTACGTATTAACGGATAACGTTATATACTATTACGTTATAACGTATAACGTTATATACTATTACGTTATAACGTATAACGTTATATACTATTACGTTATAACGTATAACGCTATGTAGTATTACCTTATAACGTATAACGTTATATACTATTACGTACTAACGTATAACGTTATATACTATTACGTACTAACGTATAACGTTATATACTATTGCGTAATATCGTATAACGTTATATGCCATTACGTATTAACGGATAACGTTATATACTATTACGTTATAACTTATAACGTTATATACTATTACGTTACAACGTATAACGTTGTATACTATTACGTTATATCGTATAACGTTATATAATACTACGTTCTAACGAATACCGTTATATACTATTGCGTAATATCGTATAACGTTATATGCCATTACGTATTAACGGATAACGTTATATACTATTACGTTATAACGTATAACGTTATATACTATTACGTTATATCGTATAACGTTATATACTATTACGTACTAACGAATAACGTTATATACTATTGCGTAATATCGTATAACGTTATATGCCATTACGTATTAACGGATAACGTTATATACTATTACGTTATAACGTATAACGTTATATACTATTACGTTACAACGTATAACGTTGTATACTATTACGTTATAACGTATAACGTTATATAATACTACGTTCTAACGAATACCGTTATATGCTATTGCGTAATATCGTATAACGTTATATGCCATTACGTATTAACGGATAACGTTATATACTATTACGTTATAACGTATAACGTTATATACTATTACGTTATATCGTATAACGTTATATACTATTACGTACTAACGAATAACGTTATATACTATTGCGTGATATCGTATAACGTTATATGCCATTACGTATTAACGGATAACGTTATATACTATTACGTACTAACGGATAACGTTATATACTATTACGCAATAACGTATAACGTTATATAATACTACGGACTAACGTATAACGTTACATAATACCACGAACTAACGTATAACGTTTTATACTATTACGTAGTAACGTATAACGTTATATACTATTACGTACTAACGAATAACGTTATATAGTATTGCGTAATATCGTATAACGTTATATGCCATTACGTATTAACGGATAACGTCATATACTATTACGTTATAACGTATAACGTTATATACTGTTACGTTATAACGTATAACGTTAAATACTATTACATAATAACATATAACGTTATATACTATTACGTACTAACGGATAACGTTATATACTATTACGCAATAACTTATAACGTTATATACTATTACATTATAACGTATAACGTTATATACTATTACGTACTAACGTATAACGGTATATACTATTACGAACTAACGAATAACGTTGTATACTATTACGTTATAACTTATAACGTTGTATACTATTACGTTACAACGCATAACGTTATATAATACTACGTACTAACGTATACCGTTATATACTATTGCGTAATATCGTATAACGTTATATGCCATTACGTATTAACGGATTACGTCATATACTATTACGTTACAACGTATAGCGTTATATACTATTACGTTATAACGTATAACGTTATATACTATTACGTTATATACTATTACGTTATAACGTATAACGTTATATACTATTACGTTATAACGTATAACGTTATATACTATTACGATATAACGTATAACGTTATATACTATTACGTTATAACGTATAACGCTATGTAGTATTACCTTATAGCGTATAACGTTATATACTATTACGTACTATCGTATAACGTTATATACTATTACGTACTAACGTATAACGTTATATACTATTACGTACTAACGTATAACGTTATATACTATTGCGTAATATCGTATAACGTTATATGCCATTACGTATTAACGGATAACGTTATATACTATTACGTTATAGCGTATAACGTTATATACTATTACGTTATAACGTATAACGTTGTATACTATTACGTACTAACATATAACGTTATATACTATTACGTACTAACGTATAACGTTATATACTATTACGTACTAACATATAACGTTATATACTATTACGCAATAACGTATAACGTTATATACTATTACGTACTAACGTATAACGTTATATACTATTACGTACTAACGTATAACGTTATATACTATTACGTACTAACGTATAACGTTATATGCCATTACGTACTAACGGATAACGTTATATGCCATTACGTACTAACGAATAACGTTATATACTATTGCGTAATATCGTATAACGTATTATGCCATTACGTATTAACGGATAACGTTATATACTATTACGTTACAACGTATAACGTTGTATACTATTACGTTATAACGTATAACGGTATATAATACTACGTTCTAACGTATACCGTTATATACTATTGCGTAATATCGTATAACGTTATATGCCATTACGTATTAACGGATAACGTTATATACTATTACGTTATAACGTATAACGTTATATACTATTACGTTATAACGTATAACGTTATATACTATTACGTACTAACGGATAACGTTATATACTATTACGCAATAACGTATAACGTTATATAATACTACGGACTAACGTATAACGTTACATAATACTACGAACTAACGTATAACGTTTTATACTATTACGTACTAACGGATAACGTTATATACTATTACGCAATAACTTATAACATTATATACTATTACATTATAACGTATAACGTTATATACTATTACATTATAACGTATAACGTTATATACTATTACGTACTAACGAATAACGTTATATACTATTGCGTAATATCGTATAACGTTATATGCCATTACGTATTAACGGATAACGTTATATACTATTACGTTATAACGTATAACGTTATATACTGTTACGTTATAACGTATAACGTTATATACTATTACATAATAACATATAACGTTATATACTATTACGTACTAACGGATAACGTTATATACTATTACGCAATAACTTATAACGTTATATACTATTACATTATAACGTATAACGTTATATACTATTACGTACTAACGTATAACGGTATATACTATTACGAACTAACGAATAACGTTGGATACTATTACGTTATAACGTATAACGTTGTATACTATTACGTTATAACGCATAACGTTATATAATACTACGTACTAACGTATACCGTTATATACTATTGCGTAATATCGTATAACGTTATATGCCATTACGTATTAACGGATAACGTTATATACTATTACGTTATAACGTATAACGTTATATACTATTACGTTATAACGTATAACGTTATATACTATTACGTTATAACGTATAACGTTATATACTATTACGTTATAACGTATAACGTTATATACTCTTACGATATAACGTATAACGTTATATACTATTACGTTATAACGTATAACGCTATGTAGTATTACCTTATAACGTATAACGTTATATACTATTACGTACTAACGTATAACGTTATATACTATTACGTACTAACGTATAACGTTATATACTATTACGTACTAACGTATAACGTTATATACTATTGCGTAATATCGTATAACGTTATATGCCATTACGTATTAACGGATAACGTTATATACTATTACGTTATAGCGTATAACGTTATATACTATTACGTTATAACGTATAACGTTGTATACTATTACGTTATAACGTATAACGTTATATAATACTACGTTCTAACGTATACCGTTATATACTATTGCGTAATATCGTACAACGTTATATGCCATTACGTATTAGCGGATAACGTTATATACTATTACGTTATAACGTATAACGTTATATACTATTACGTTATAACGTATAACGTTATATACTATTACGTACTAACGGATAACGTTATATACTATTACGCAATAACGTATAACGTTATATAATACTACGGACTAACGTATAACGTTACATAATACTACAAACTAACGTATAACGTTTTATACTATTACGTACTAACGGATAACGTTATATACTATTACGCAATAACTTATAACGTTATATACTATTACATTATAACGTATAACGTTATATACTATTACGTACTAACGAATAACGTTATATACTATTACGTTATAACGTATAACGTTATATACTGTTACGTTATAAGGTATAACGTTATATACTATTACATAATAACATATAACGTTATATAGTACTATTACGTACTAACGTATAACGGTATATACTATTACGTACTAACGAATAACGTTGTATACTGTTACGTTATAACGCATAACGTTATATGCCATTACGTACTAACGGATAACGTTATATGCCATTACGTATTAACGTATAACGTTATATACTATTACGTACTAACGGATAACGTTATATACTATTACGTACTAACGTATAACGTTATATACTATTGCGTAATATCGTATAACGTTATATGCCATTACGTATTAACGGATAGCGTTATATACTATTACGTTATAACGTATAACGTTATATACTATTACGTTATAACGTATAACGTTATATACTATTACGTTATAACGTATAACGCTATGTAGTATTACCTTATAACGTATAACGTTATATACTATTACGTACTAACGTATAACGTTATATACTATTACGTACTAACGTATAACGTTATATACTATTGCGTAATATCGTATAACGTTATATGCCATTACGTACTAACGAATAACGTTATATACTATTGCGTAATATCGTATAACGTTATATTCCATTACGTATTAACGGATAACGTTATATACTATTACGTTATAACGTATAACGTAATATACTGTTACGTTATAACGTATAACGTTATATACTATTACATAATAACATATAACGTTATATACTACTACGAACTAACGAATAACGTTGTATACTATTACGTTATAACGTATAACGTTGTATACTATTACGTTATAACGCATAACGTTATATAATACTACGTACTAACGTATACCGTTATATACTATTGCGTAATATCGTATAACGTTATATGCCATTACGTATTAACGGATAACGTTATATACTATTACGTACTAACGTATAACGTTATATACTATTACGTACTAACGTATAACGTTATATACTATTGCGTAATATCGTATAACGTTATATGCCATTACGTATTAACGGATAGCGTTATATACTATTACGTTATAACGTATAACGTTATATACTATTACGTTATAACGTATAACGTTATATACTATTACGTTATAACGTATAACGCTATGTAGTATTACCTTATAACGTATAACGTTATATACTATTACGTACTAACGTATAACGTTATATACTATTACGTACTAACGTATAACGTTATATACTATTGCGTAATATCGTATAACGTTATATGCCATTACGTATTAACGGATATCGTTATATACTATTACGTTATAACGTATAACGTTATATACTATTACGTTACAACGTATAACGTTGTATACTATTACGTTATAACGTATAACGCTATGTAGTATTACCTTATAACGTATAACGTTATATACTATTACGTACTAACGTATAACGTTATATACTATTACGTACTAACGTATAACGTTATATACTATTGCGTAATATCGTATAACGTTATATGCCATTACGTATTAACGGATAACGTTATATACTATTACGTTATAACGTATAACGTTATATACTATTACGTTGCAACGTATAACGTTGTATACTATTACGTTATAACGTATAACGTTATATAATACTACGTTCTAACGAATACCGTTATATACTATTGCGTAATATCGTATAACGTTATATGCCATTACGTATTAACGGATAACGTTATATACTATTACGTTATAACGTATAACGTTATATACTATTACGTTATATCGTATAACGTTATATACTATTACGTTATAACGTATAACGTTATATACTGTTACGTTATAACGTATAACGCTATGTAGTATTACCTTATAACGTATAACGTTATATACTATTACGTACTAACGTATAACGTTATATACTATTACGTACTAACGTATAACGTTATATACTATTATGTACTAACGTATACCGTTATATACTATTGCGTAATATCGTATAACGTTATATGCCATTACGTATTAACGGATAACGTTATATACTATTACGTTATAACGTATAACGTTATATACTATTACGTTATAACGTATAACGTTATATACTATTACGTTATAACGTATAACGCTATGTAGTATTACCTTATAACGTATAACGTTATATACTATTACGTACTAACGTATAACGTTATATACTATTACGTACTAACGTATAACGTTATATACAATTACGTTATAACGTATAACGTTATATACTATTACGTTATAACGTATAACGTTATATACTGTTACGTTATAACGTATAACGCTATGTAGTATTACCTTATAACGTATAACGTTATATACTATTACGTACTAACGTATAACGTTATATACTATTACGTACTAACGTATAACGTTATATACTATTATGTACTAACGTATACCGTTATATACTATTGCGTAATATCGTATAACGTTATATGCCATTACGTATTAACGGATAACGTTATATACTATTACGTTATAACGTATAACGTTATATACTATTACGTTATAACGTATAACGTTATATACTATTACGTTATAACGTATAACGCTATGTAGTATTACCTTATAACGTATAACGTTATATACTATTACGTACTAACGTATAACGTTATATACTATTACGTACTAACGTATAACGTTATATACTATTGCGTAATATCGTATAACGTTATATGCCATTACGTATTAACGGATAACGTTATATACTATTACGTTATAACGTATAACGTTATATACTATTACGTTACAACGTATAACGTTGTATACTATTACGTTATAACGTATAACGTTATATAATACTACGTTCTAACGTATACCGTTATATACTATTGCGTGATATCGTATAACGTTATATGCCATTACGTATTAACGGATAACTTTATATACTATTACGTTATAACGTATAACGTTATATACTATTACGTTATAACGTATATCGTTATATACTATTACGTACTAACGGATAACGTTATATACTATTACGTACTAACGTATAACGTTATATACTATTACGTACTAACGTATAACGTTATATAATACTACAAACTAACGTATAACGTTTTATACTATTACGTACTAACGGATAACGTTATATACTATTACGCAATAACTTATAACGTTATATACTATTACATTATAACGTATAACGTTATATACTACTACGTACTAACGAATAACGTTATATACTATTACGTAATATCGTATAACGTTATATGCCATTACGCATTAACGGATAACGTTATATACTATTACGTTATAACGTATAACGTTATATACTATTACGTTATAACGTATAACGTTATAACGTATTACGCAATAACGTATAACGTTATATACTATTACATAATAACATATAACGTTATATACTATTACGTACTAACGGATAACGTTATATACTATTACGCAATAACTTATAACGTTATATACTATTACATTATAACGTATAACGTTATATACTATTACGTACTAACGTATAACGGTATATACTATTACGTACTAACGTATAACGTTATATACTATTGCGTAATATCGTATAACGTTATATGCCATTACGTATTAACGGATAACGTTATATACTATTACGTTATAACGTATAACGTTATATACTATTACGTTATAACGTATAACGTTGTATACTATTACGTTATAACGTATAACGTTATATAATACTACGTTCTAACGAATACCGTTATATGCTATTGCGTAATATCGTATAACGTTATATGCCATTACGTATTAACGGATAACGTTATATACTATTACGTTATAACGTATAACGTTATATACTATTACGTTATATCGTATAACGTTATATACTATTACGTACTAACGAATAACGTTATATACTATTGCGTGATATCGTATAACGTTATATGCCATTACGTATTAACGGATAACGTTATATACTATTACGTACTAACGGATAACGTTATATACTATTACGCAATAACGTATAACGTTATATAATACTACGGACTAACGTATAACGTTACATAATACCACGAACTAACGTATAACGTTTTATACTATTACGTAGTAACGTATAACGTTATATACTATTACGTACTAACGAATAACGTTATATAGTATTGCGTAATATCGTATAACGTGATATGCCATTACGTATTAACGGATAACGTCATATACTATTACGTTATAACGTATAACGTTATATACTGTTACGTTATAACGTATAACGTTATATACTATTACATAATAACATATAACGTTATATACTATTACGTACTAACGGATAACGTTATATACTATTACGCAATAACTTATAACGTTATATACTATTACATTATAACGTATAACGTTATATACTATTACGTACTAACGTATAACGGTATATACTATTACGAACTAACGAATAACGTTGTATACTATTACGTTATAACTTATAACGTTGTATACTATTACGTTATAACGCATAACGTTATATAATACTACGTACTAACGTATACCGTTATATACTATTGCGTAATATCGTATAACGTTATATGCCATTACGTATTAACGGATTACGTTATATACTATTACGTTACAACGTATAACGTTATATACTATTACGTTATAACGTATAACGTTATATACTATTACGTTATAACGTATAACGTTATATACTATTACGTTATAACGTATAACGTTATATACTATTACGTTATAACGTATAACGTTATATACTATTACGATATAACGTATAACGTTATATACTATTACGTTATAACGTATAACGCTATGTAGTATTACCTTATAACGTATAACGTTATATACTATTACGTACTAACGTATAACGTTATATACTATTACGTACTAACGTATAACGTTATATACTATTACGTACTAACGTATAACGTTATATACTATTGCGTAATATCGTATAACGTTATATGCCATTACGTATTAACGGATAACGTTATATACTATTACGTTATAGCGTATAACGTTATATACTATTACGTTATAACGTATAACGTTGTATACTATTACGTACTAACATATAACGTTATATACTATTACATTATAACGTATAACGTTATATACTATTACGTACTAACATATAACGTTATATACTATTACGTACTAACGTATAACGTTATATACTATTGCGTAATATCGTATAACGTTATATGCCATTACGTATTAACGGATAACGTTATATACTATTACGTTATAACGTATAACGTTGTATACTATTACGTTATAACGTATAACGTTATATAATACTACGTACTAACGTATACCGTTATATACTATTGCGTAATATCGTATAACGTTATATGCCATTACGTATTAACGGATAACGTTATATACTATTACGTTATAACGTATAACGTTATATACTGTTACGTTATAACGTATAACGTTATATACTATTACGTTATAACGTATAACGTTATATACTATTACGTTATAACGTATAACGTTATATACTATTACGTTATAACGTATAACGTTATATACTATTACGTTATAACGTATAACGTTATATACTATTACGTACTAACGGATAACGTTATATACTATTACGTACCAACATATAACGTTATATACTATTACGTACTAACGGATAACGTTATATACTATTACGCAATAACTTATAACGTTATATACTACTACATTATAACGTATAACGCTATATACTATTACGTACTAACGAATAACGTTATATACTATTGGGTAATATCGTATAACGTTATATGCCATTACGTATTAACGGATAACGTTATATACTATGACGTTATAACGTATAACGTTATAAACTATTACGTTATAACGTATAACGTTATATACTATTACGTTATAACGTATAACGCTATGTAGTATTACCTTATAACGTATAACGTTATATACTATTACGTACTAACATATAACGTTATATACTATTACATTATAACGTATAACGTTATATACTATTACGTACCAACATATAACGTTATATACTATTACGTACTAACGGATAACGTTATATACTATTACGCAATAACTTATAACGTTATATACTACTACATTATAACGTATAACGCTATATACTATTACGTACTAACGAATAACGTTATATACTATTGGGTAATATCGTATAACGTTATATGCCATTACGTATTAACGGATAACGTTATATACTATGACGTTATAACGTATAACGTTATATACTATTACGTACTAACATATAACGTTATATACTATTACGCAATAACGTATAACGTTATATAATACTACGGACTAACGTATAACGCTACATAATACTACGAACTAACGTATAACGTTTTATACTATTACGTACTAACGGATAACGTTATATACTATTACGCAATAACTTATAACATTATATACTATTACATTATAACGTATAACGTTATATACTATTACATTATAACGTATAACGTTATATACTATTACGTACTAACGAATAACGTTATATACTATTGCGTAATATCGTATAACGTTATATGCCATTACGTATTAACGGATAACGTTATATACTATTACGTTATAACGTATAACGTTATATACTGTTACGTTATAACGTATAACGTTATATACTATTACATAATAACATATAACGTTATATACTATTACGTACTAACGGATAACGTTATATACTATTACGCAATAACTTATAACGTTATATACTATTACATTATAACGTATAACGTTATATACTATTACGTACTAACGTATAACGGTATATACTATTACGAACTAACGAATAACGTTGTATACTATTACGTTATAACGTATAACGTTGTATACTATTACGTTATAACGCATAACGTTATATAATACTACGTACTAACGTATACCGTTATATACTATTGCGTAATATCGTATAACGTTATATGCCATTACGTATTAACGGATAACGTTATATACTATTACGTTATAACGTATAACGTTATATACTATTACGTTATAAAGTATAACGTTATATACTATTACGTTATAACGTATAACGTTATATACTATTACGTTATAACGTATAACGTTATATACTATTACGTTATAACGTATAACGTTATATACTATTACGTTATAACGTATAACGTTATATACTATTACGATATAACGTATAACGTTATATACTATTACGTTATAACGTATAACGCTATGTAGTATTACCTTATAACGTATAACGTTATATACTATTACGTACTAACGTATAACGTTATATACTATTACGTACTAACGTATAACGTTATATACTATTACGTACTAACGTATAACGTTATATACTATTGCGTAATATCGTATAACGTTATATGCCATTACGTATTAACGGATAACGTTATATACTATTACGTTATAGCGTATAACGTTATATACTATTACGTTATAACGTATAACGTTGTATACTATTACGTTATAACGTATAACGTTATATAATACTACGTTCTAACGTATACCGTTATATACTATTGCGAAATATCGTACAACGTTATATGCCATTACGTATTAGCGGATAACGTTATATACTATTACGTTATAACGTATAACGTTATATACTATTACGTTATAACGTATAACGTTATATACTATTACGTACTAACGGATAACGTTATATACTATTACGCAATAACGTATAACGTTATATAATACTACGGACTAACGTATAACGTTACATAATACTACAAACTAACGTATAACGTTTTATACTATTACGTACTAACGGATAACGTTATATACTATTACGCAATAACTTATAACGTTATATACTATTACATTATAACGTATAACGTTATATACTATTACGTACTAACGAATAACGTTATATACTATTACGTTATAACGTATAACGTTATATAGTGTTACGTTATAACGTATAACGTTATATACTATTACATAATAACATATAACGTTATATACTATTACGTACTAACGTATAACGGTATTTACTATTACGTACTAACGAATAACGTTGTATACTGTTACGTTATAACGCATAACGTTATATGCCATTACGTACTAACGGATAACGTTATATGCCATTACGTATTAACGTATAACGTTATATACTATTACGTACTAACGGAT
Organism: Bombus pascuorum; assembly: GCF_905332965.1. Classification (NCBI taxonomy): domain Eukaryota; kingdom Metazoa; phylum Arthropoda; class Insecta; order Hymenoptera; family Apidae; genus Bombus; species Bombus pascuorum. The sequence goes on along the minus strand of NW_026869740.1, from coordinate 478,022 downwards.
AACGTTATATACTATTACGCAATAACGTATAACGTTATATAATACTACGAACTAACGTATAACGTTATATAATACTACGAACTAACGTATAACGTTATATACTGTTACGTTATAACGTATAACGTTATATACTATTACGTACTAACGAATAACGTTATATACTATTGCGTAATATCGTATAACGTTATATGCCATTACGTATTAACGGATAACGTTATATACTATTACGTTATAACGTATAACGTAATATACTGTTACTTTATAACGTATAACGTTATATACTATTACATAATAACATATAACGTTATATACTATTACGTACTAACGGATAACGTTATATACTATTACGCAATAACTTATAACGTTATATACTATTACATTATAACGTATAACGTTATATACTATTACGTACTAACGTATAACGGTATATACTACTACGAACTAACGAATAACGTTGTATACTATTACGTTATAACGTATAACGTTATATACTATTGCGTAATATCGTATAACGTTATATGCCATTACGTATTAACGGATAACGTTATATACTATTACGTTATAACGTATAACGTTATATACTATTACGTTACAACGTATAACGTTGTATACTATTACGTAATAACGTATAACGTTATATACTATTACGTACTAACGTATAACGTTATATACTCTTACGTACTATCGTATAACGTTATATGCCATTACGTACTAACGGATAACGTTATATGCCATTAAGTACTAACGGATAACGTTATATACTATTACGTACTAACGTATAACGTTATATACAATTACGTTATAACGTATAACGTTATATACTATTACGTTATAACGTATAACGTTATATACTGTTACGTTATAACGTATAACGCTATGTAGTATTACCTTATAACGTATAACGTTATATACTATTACGTACTAACGTATAACGTTATATACTATTACGTTATAACGTATAACGTTATATACTATTACGTACTAACGTATAACGTTATATACTATTGCGTAATATCGTATAACGTTATATGCCATTACGTATTAACGGATAACGTTATATACTATTACGTTATAACGTATAACGTTATATACTATTACGTTATAACGTATAACGTTATATACTATTACGTTATAACGTATAACGCTATGTAGTATTACCTTATAACGTATAACGTTATATACTATTACGTACTAACGTATAACGTTATATACTATTACGTACTAACGTATAACGTTATATACTATTGCGTAATATCGTATAACGTTATATGCCATTACGTATTAACGGATAACGTTATATACTATTACGTTATAACGTATAACGTTATATACTATTACGTTACAACGTATAACGTTGTATACTATTACGTTATAACGTATAACGCTATGTAGTATTACCTTATAACGTATTACGTTATATACTATTACGTACTAACGTATAACGTTATATACTATTACGTACTAACGTATAACGTTATATACTATTGCGTAATATCGTATAACGTTATATGCCATTACGTATTAACGGATAACGTTATATACTATTACGTTATAACGTATAACGTTATATACTATTACGTTGCAACGTATAACGTTGTATACTATTACGTTATAACGTATAACGTTATATAATACTACGTTCTAACGAATACCGTTATATACTATTGCGTAATATCGTATAACGTTATATGCCATTACGTATTAACGGATAACGTTATATACTATTACGTTATAACGTATAACGTTATATACTATTACGTTATATCGTATAACGTTATATACTATTACGTACTAACGGATAACGTTATATACTATTACGCAATAACGTATAACGTTATATAATACTACGGACTAACGTATAACGTTATATAATACTACAAACTAACGTATAACGTTTTATACTATTACGTACTAACGGATAACGTTATATACTATTACGCAATAACTTATAACGTTATATACTATTACATTATAACGTATAACGTTATATACTATTACGTACTAACGAATAACGTTATATACTATTGCGTAATATCGTATAACGTTATATACTATTACGCAATAACTTATAACGTTATATAATACTACGGACTAACGTATAACGTTACATAATACTACGAACTAACGTATAACGTTATATACTATTACGTACTAACATATAACGTTCTATACTATTACGTACTAACGGATAACGTTATATACTATTACGCAATAACCTATAACGTTATATACTATCACATTATAACGTATAACGTTATATACTATTACGTACTAACGAATAACGTTATATACTATTGCGTAATATCGTATAACGTTATATGCCATTACGTATTAACGGATAACGTTATATACTATTACGCAATAACGTATAACGCTATATACTATTACATTATAACGTATAACGTTATATACTATTACGTACTAACGAATAACGTTATATACTATTGCGTAATATCGTATAACGTTATATACTATTACGCAATAACTTATAACGTTATATAATACTACGGACTAACGTATAACGTTACATAATACTACGAACTAACGTATAACGTTATATACTATTACGTACTAACATATAACGTTCTATACTATTACGTTATAGCGTATAACGTTATATACTATTACGTTATAACGTATAACGTTGTATACTATTACGTTATAACGTATAACGTTATATAATACTACGTTCTAACGTATACCGTTATATACTATTGCGAAATATCGTACAACGTTATATGCCATTACGTATTAGCGGATAACGTTATATACTATTACGTTATAACGTATAACGTTATATACTATTACGTTATAACGTATAACGTTATATACTATTACGTACTAACGGATAACGTTATATACTATTACGCAATAACGTATAACGTTATATAATACTACGGACTAACGTATAACGTTACATAATACTACAAACTAACGTATAACGTTTTATACTATTACGTACTAACGGATAACGTTATATACTATTACGCAATAACTTATAACGTTATATACTATTACATTATAACGTATAACGTTATATACTATTACGTACTAACGAATAACGTTATATACTATTACGTTATAACGTATAACGTTATATAGTGTTACGTTATAACGTATAACGTTATATACTATTACATAATAACATATAACGTTATATACTATTACGTACTAACGTATAACGGTATTTACTATTACGTACTAACGAATAACGTTGTATACTGTTACGTTATAACGCATAACGTTATATGCCATTACGTACTAACGGATAACGTTATATGCCATTACGTATTAACGTATAACGTTATATACTATTACGTACTAACGGATAACGTTATATACTATTACGCAATAACGTATAACGTTATATAATACTACGAACTAACGTATAACGTTATATAATACTACGAACTAACGTATAACGTTATATACTGTTACGTTATAACGTATAACGTTATATACTATTACGTACTAACGAATAACGTTATATACTATTGCGTAATATCGTATAACGTTATATGCCATTACGTATTAACGGATAACGTTATATACTATTACGTTATAACGTATAACGTAATATACTGTTACTTTATAACGTATAACGTTATATACTATTACATAATAACATATAACGTTATATACTATTACGTACTAACGGATAACGTTATATACTATTACGCAATAACTTATAACGTTATATACTATTACATTATAACGTATAACGTTATATACTATTACGTACTAACGTATAACGGTATATACTACTACGAACTAACGAATAACGTTGTATACTATTACGTTATAACGTATAACGTTATATACTATTGCGTAATATCGTATAACGTTATATGCCATTACGTATTAACGGATAACGTTATATACTATTACGTTATAACGTATAACGTTATATACTATTACGTTACGACGTATGACGTTATATACTATTAGGTAATAACGTACCACGATATATACTATTACGTACTAACGTATAACGTTATATACTCTTACGAACTATCGTATAACGTTATATGCCATTACGTACTAACGGATAACGTTATATGCCATTAAGTACTAACGGATAACGTTATATACTATTACGTACTAACGTATAACGTTATATACAATTACGTTATAACGTATAACGTTATATACTATTACGTTATAACGTATAACGTTATATACTGTTACGTTATAACGTATAACGCTATGTAGTATTACCTTATAACGTATAACGTTATATACTATTACGTACTAACGTATAACGTTATATACTATTACGTTATAACGTATAACGTTATATACTATTACGTACTAACGTATAACGTTATATACTATTGCGTAATATCGTATAACGTTATATGCCATTACGTATTAACGGATAACGTTATATACTATTACGTTATAACGTATAACGTTATATACTATTACGTTATAACGTATAACGTTATATACTATTACGTTATAACGTATAACGCTATGTAGTATTACCTTATAACGTATAACGTTATATACTATTACGTACTAACGTATAACGTTATATACTATTACGTACTAACGTATAACGTTATATACTATTGCGTAATATCGTATAACGTTATATGCCATTACGTATTAACGGATAACGTTATATACTATTACGTTATAACGTATAACGTTATATACTATTACGTTACAACGTATAACGTTGTATACTATTACGTTATAACGTATAACGCTATGTAGTATTACCTTATAACGTATTACGTTATATACTATTACGTACTAACGTATAACGTTATATACTATTACGTACTAACGTATAACGTTATATACTATTGCGTAATATCGTATAACGTTATATGCCATTACGTATTAACGGATAACGTTATATACTATTACGTTATAACGTATAACGTTATATACTATTACGTTGCAACGTATAACGTTGTATACTATTACGTTATAACGTATAACGTTATATAATACTACGTTCTAACGAATACCGTTATATACTATTGCGTAATATCGTATAACGTTATATGCCATTACGTATTAACGGATAACGTTATATACTATTACGTTATAACGTATAACGTTATATACTATTACGTTATATCGTATAACGTTATATACTATTACGTACTAACGGATAACGTTATATACTATTACGCAATAACGTATAACGTTATATAATACTACGGACTAACGTATAACGTTATATAATACTACAAACTAACGTATAACGTTTTATACTATTACGTACTAACGGATAACGTTATATACTATTACGCAATAACTTATAACGTTATATACTATTACATTATAACGTATAACGTTATATACTATTACGTACTAACGAATAACGTTATATACTATTGCGTAATATCGTATAACGTTATATACTATTACGCAATAACTTATAACGTTATATAATACTACGGACTAACGTATAACGTTACATAATACTACGAACTAACGTATAACGTTATATACTATTACGTACTAACATATAACGTTCTATACTATTACGTACTAACGGATAACGTTATATACTATTACGCAATAACCTATAACGTTATATACTATCACATTATAACGTATAACGTTATATACTATTACGTACTAACGAATAACGTTATATACTATTGCGTAATATCGTATAACGTTATATGCCATTACGTATTAACGGATAACGTTATATACTATTACGCAATAACGTATAACGCTATGTAGTATTACCTTATAACGTATAACGTTATATACTATTACGTACTAACGTATAACGTTATATACTATTACGTACTAAAATATAACGTTATATACTATTACGTTATAACGTATAACGTTATATACTGTTACGTTATAACGTATAACGTGATATACTATTACGTTGTAACGTATAACGTTATATACTATTACGTACTAACGGATAACGTTATATACTATTACGCAATAACGTATAACGTTATATAATACTACGAACTAACGTATAACGTTATATAATACTACGAACTAACGTATAACGTTATATACTATTACGTACTAACGTATGCCGTTATATGCCATTACGTACTAACGGATAACGTTATATGCCATTACGTACTAACGGATAACGTTATATACTATTACGTACTAACGTATAACGTTATATACTATTACGTTATAACGTATAACGTTATATACTATTACGTACTAACGGATAACGTTATATACTATTACGCAATAACGTATAACGTTATATAATACTACGAACTAACGTATAACGTTATATAATACTACGAACTAACGTATAACGTTATATACTATTACGTACTAACGTATAACGTTATATGCCATTACGTACTAACGGATAACGTTATATGCCATTACGTACTAACGGATAACGTTATATACTATTACGTACTAACGTATAACGTTATATACAATTACGTTATAACGTATAACGTTATATACTATTACCTTATAACGTATAACGTTATATACTGTTACGTTATAACGTATAACGCTATGTAGTATTACCTTATAACGTATAACGTTATATATTATTACGTACTAACGTATAACGTTATATGCCATTACGTATTAACGGATAACGTTATATACTATTACGTTATAACGTATAACGTTATATACTATTACGTTATAACGTATAACGTTATATACTATTGCGTAATATCGTATAACGTTATATGCCATTACGTATTAACGGATAACGTTATATACTATTATGTACTAACGTATAACGTTATATACTATTGCGTTATAACGTATAACGTTATATACTATTACGTTATAACGTATAACGCTATGTAGTATTACCTTATAACGTATAACGTTATATACTATTACGTACTAACGTATTACGTTATATACTATTACGTACTAGCGTATAACGTTATATACTATTGCGTAATATCGTATAACGTTATATGCCATTACGTATTAACGGATAACGTTATATACTATTACGTTATAACGTATAACGTTATATACTATTGCGTTATAACGTATAACGTTATATACTATTACGTTATAACGTATAACGCTATGTAGTATTACCTTATAACGTATAACGTTATATACTATTACGTACTAACGTATTACGTTATATACTATTACGTACTAGCGTATAACGTTATATACTATTACGTACTAACGTATACCGTTATATGCCATTACGTACTAAGGGATAACGTTATATGCCATTACGTACTAACGGATAACGTTATATACTATTACGTACTAACGTATAACGTTATATACTATTATGTACTAACGTATAACGTTATATACTATTGCGTAATATCGTATAACGTTATATGCCATTACGTATTAACGGATAACGTTATATACTATTACGTTATAACGTATAACGTTATATACTATTACGTTATAACGTATAACGTTATATACTATTACGTTATAACGTATAACGCTATGTAGTATTACCTTATAACGTATAACGTTATATACTATTACGTACTAACGTATTACGTTATATACTATTACGTACTAGCGTATAACGTTATATACTATTGCGTAATATCGTATAACGTTATATGCCATTACGTATTAACGGATAACGTTATATACTATTACGTTATAACGTATAACGTTATATACTATTACGTTACAACGTATAACGTTGTATACTATTACGTTATAACGTATAACGTTATATAATACTACGTTCTAACGAATACCGTTATATACTATTGCGTGATATCGTATAACGTCATATGCCATTACGTATTAACGGATAACGTTATATACTATTACGTTATAACGTATAACGTTATATACTATTACGTTATTACGTATAACGTTATATACTATTACGTACTAACGGATAACGTTATATACTATTACGCAATAACGTATAACGTTATATAATACTACGGACTAACGTATAACGTTATATAATACTACAAACTAACGTATAACGTTTTATACTATTACGTACTAACGGATAACGTTATATACTATTACGCAATAACTTATAACGTTATATACTATTACATTATAACGTATAACGTTATATACTATTACGTACTACCGAATAACGTTATATAATACTACAAACTAACGTATAACGTTTTATACTATTACGTACTAACGGATAACGTTATATACTATTACGCAATAACTTATAACGTTATATACTATTACATTATAACGTATAACGTTATATACTACTACGTACTAACGAATAACGTTATATACTATTGCGTAATATCGTATAACGTTATATGCCATTACGCATTAACGGATAACGTTATATACTATTACGTTATAGCGTATAACGTTATATACTATTGCGTAATATCGTATAACGTTATATGCCATTACGTATTAACGGATAACGTTATATACTATTACGTTATAACGTATAACGTTATATACTATTACGTTACAACGTATAACGTTGTATACTATTACGTTATAACGTATAACGTTATATAATACTACGTTCTAACGTATACCGTTATATACTATTGCGTAATATCGTATAACGTTATATGCCATTACGTATTAACGAATAACTTTATATACTATTACGTTATAACGTATAACGTTATATACTATTACGTTATAACGTATATCGTTATATACTATTACGTACTAACGGATAACGTTATATACTATTACGTACTAACGTATAACGTTATATACTATTACGTACTAACGTATAACGTTATATAATACTACAAACTAACGTATAACGTTTTATACTATTACGTACTAACGGATAACGTTATATACTATTACGCAATAACTTATAACGTTATATACTATTACATTATAACGTATAACGTTATATACTACTACGTACTAACGAATAACGTTATATACTATTGCGTAATATCGTATAACGTTATATACTATTGCGTAATATCGTATAACGTTATATGCCATTACGTATTAACGGATAACGTTATATACTATTACGTTATAACGTATAACGTTATATACTATTACGTTATAACGTATAACGTTATATGCCATTACGTATTAACGGATAACGTTATATACTATTACGTTATAACGTATAACGTTATATACTATTACGTTACAACGTATAACGTTGTATACTATTACGTTATAACGTATAACGTTATATAATACTACGTTCTAACGTATACCGTTATATACTATTGCGTAATATCGTATAACGTTATATGCCATTACGTATTAACGAATAACTTTATATACTATTACGTTATAACGTATAACGTTATATACTATTACGTACTAACGTATACCGTTATATGCCATTACGTACTAAGGGATAACGTTATATGCCATTACGTACTAACGGATAACGTTATATACTATTACGTACTAACGTATAACGTTATATACTATTATGTACTAACGTATAACGTTATATACTATTGCGTAATATCGTATAACGTTATATGCCATTACGTATTAACGGATAACGTTATATACTATTACGTTATAACGTATAACGTTATATACTATTACGTTATAACGTATAACGTTATATACTATTACGTTATAACGTATAACGCTATGTAGTATTACCTTATAACGTATAACGTTATATACTATTACGTACTAACGTATTACGTTATATACTATTACGTACTAGCGTATAACGTTATATACTATTGCGTAATATCGTATAACGTTATATGCCATTACGTATTAACGGATAACGTTATATACTATTACGTTATAACGTATAACGTTATATACTATTACGTTACAACGTATAACGTTGTATACTATTACGTTATAACGTATAACGTTATATAATACTACGTTCTAACGAATACCGTTATATACTATTGCGTGATATCGTATAACGTCATATGCCATTACGTATTAACGGATAACGTTATATACTATTACGTTATAACGTATAACGTTATATACTATTACGTTATTACGTATAACGTTATATACTATTACGTACTAACGGATAACGTTATATACTATTACGCAATAACGTATAACGTTATATAATACTACGGACTAACGTATAACGTTATATAATACTACAAACTAACGTATAACGTTTTATACTATTACGTACTAACGGATAACGTTATATACTATTACGCAATAACTTATAACGTTATATACTATTACATTATAACGTATAACGTTATATACTATTACGTACTACCGAATAACGTTATATAATACTACAAACTAACGTATAACGTTTTATACTATTACGTACTAACGGATAACGTTATATACTATTACGCAATAACTTATAACGTTATATACTATTACATTATAACGTATAACGTTATATACTACTACGTACTAACGAATAACGTTATATACTATTGCGTAATATCGTATAACGTTATATGCCATTACGCATTAACGGATAACGTTATATACTATTACGTTATAGCGTATAACGTTATATACTATTGCGTAATATCGTATAACGTTATATGCCATTACGTATTAACGGATAACGTTATATACTATTACGTTATAACGTATAACGTTATATACTATTACGTTACAACGTATAACGTTGTATACTATTACGTTATAACGTATAACGTTATATAATACTACGTTCTAACGTATACCGTTATATACTATTGCGTAATATCGTATAACGTTATATGCCATTACGTATTAACGAATAACTTTATATACTATTACGTTATAACGTATAACGTTATATACTATTACGTTATAACGTATATCGTTATATACTATTACGTACTAACGGATAACGTTATATACTATTACGTACTAACGTATAACGTTATATACTATTACGTACTAACGTATAACGTTATATAATACTACAAACTAACGTATAACGTTTTATACTATTACGTACTAACGGATAACGTTATATACTATTACGCAATAACTTATAACGTTATATACTATTACATTATAACGTATAACGTTATATACTACTACGTACTAACGAATAACGTTATATACTATTGCGTAATATCGTATAACGTTATATGCCATTACGCATTAACGGATAACGTTATATACTATTACGTTATAACGTATAACGTTATATACTATTACGTTATAACGTTTAACGTTATCACGTATTACGCAATAACGTATATCGTTATATACTATTACATAATAACATATAACGTTATATACTATTACGTACTAACGGATAACGTTATATACTATTACGCAATAACTTATAACGTTATATACTATTACATTATAACGTATAACGTTATATACTATTACGTTCTAACGTATAACGGTATATACTATTACGTACTAACGTATATCGTTATATACTATTGCGTAATATCGTATAACGTTATATGCCATTACGTATTAACGGATAACGTTATATACTATTACGTTATAACGTATAACGTTATATACTATTACGTTATAACGTATAACGTTGTATACTATTACGTTATAACGTATAACGTTATATATTACTACGTTCTAACGTATAACGTTATATACTATTACGTACTAACGGATAACGTTATATACTATTACGCAATAACGTATAACGTTATATAATACTACGGACTAACGTATAACGTTACATAATACCACGAACTAACGTATAACGTTTTATACTATTGCGTAATATCGTATAACGTTATATGCCATTACGTATTAACGGATAACGTTATATACTATTACGTTATAACGTATAACGTTATATACTGTTACGTTATAACGTATAACGTTATATACTATTACATAATAACATATAACGTTATATACTATTACGTACTAACGGATAACGTTATATACTATTACGCAATAACTTATAACGTTATATACTATTACATTATAACGTATAACGTTATATACTATTACGTACTAACGTATAACGGTATATACTATTACGAACTAACGAATAACGTCGTATACTATTACGTTATAACTTATAACGTTGTATACTATTACGTTATAACGCATAACGTTATATAATACTACGTACTAACGTATACCGTTATATACTATTGCGTAATATCGTAAACGTTATATGCCATTACGTATTAACGGATTACGTTATATACTATTACGTACTAACGTATAACGGTATATACTATTACGAACTAACGAATAACGTCGTATACTATTACGTTATAACTTATAACGTTGTATACTATTACGTTATAACGCATAACGTTATATAATACTACGTACTAACGTATACCGTTATATACTATTGCGTAATATCGTAAACGTTATATGCCATTACGTATTAACGGATTACGTTATATACTATTACGTTATAACGTATAACGTTATATACTATTACGTACTAACGTATAACGTTATATGCCATTACGTACTAACGGATAACGTTATATGCCATTACGTACTAACGGATAACGTTATATACTATTACGTACTAACGTATTACGTTATATACAATTACGTTATAACGTATAACGTTATATACTATTACGTTGTAACGTATAACGTTATATATTGTTACGTTATAACGTATAACGCTATGTAGTATTACCTTATAACGTATAACGTTATATACTATTACGTACTAACGTATAACGTTATATACTATTACGTACTAACGTATAACGTTATATACTATTACGTTATAACGTATAACGTTATATACTATTACGTTATAACGTATCACGTTATATACTATTACGTTATAACGTATAACGCTATGTAGTATTACCTTATAACGTATAACGTTATATACTATTACGTACTAACGTATAACGTTATATACTATTACGTACTAACGTATAACGTTATATACTATTGCGTAATATCGTATAACGTTATATGCCATTACGTATTAACGGATAACGTTAAATACTATTACGTTATAACGTATAACGTTATATACTATTACGTTACAACGTATAACGTTGTATACTATTACGTTATAACGTATAACGTTATATAATACTACGTTCTAACGTATACCGTTATATACTATTGCGTAATATCGTATAACGTTATATGCCATTACGTATTAACGGATAACTTTATATACTATTACGTTATAACGTATAACGTTATATACTATTACGTTATAACGTATAACGTTATATACTATTACGTACTAACGGATAACGTTATATACTATTACGTACTAACGTATAACGTTATATACTATTACGTACTAACGTATAACGTTATATAATACTACAAACTAACGTATAACGTTTTATACTATTACGTACTAACGGATAACGTTATATACTATTACGCAATAACTTATAACGTTATATACTATTACATTATAACGTATAACGTTATATACTACTACGTACTAACGAATAACGTTATATACTATTGCGTAATATCGTATAACGTTATATGCCATTACGCATTAACGGATAACGTTATATACTATTACGTTATAACGTATAACGTTATAACGTATTACGCAATAACGTATAACGTTATATACTATTACATAATAACATATAACGTTATATAATATTACGTACTAACGGATAACGTTATATACTATTACGCAATAACTTATAACGTTATATACTATTACATTATAACGTATAACGTTATATACTATTACGTACTAACGTATAACGGTATATACTATTACGTACTAACGTATAACGTTATATACTATTGCGTAATATCGTATAACGTTATATGCCATTACGTATTAACGGATAACGTTATATACTATTACGTTATAACGTATAACGTTATATACTATTACGTTATAACGTATAACGTTGTATACTATTACGTTATAACGTATAACGTTATATATTACTACGTTCTAACGTATAACGTTATATACTATTACGTACTAACGGATAACGTTATATACTATTACGCAATAACGTATAACGTTATATAATACTACGGACTAACGTATAACGTTACATAATACCACGAACTAACGTATAACGTTTTATACTATTACGTAGTAACGTATAACGTTATATACTATTACGTACTAACGAATAACGTTATATACTATTGCGTAATATCGTATAACGTTATATGCCATTACGTATTAACGGATAACGTTATATACTATTACGTTATAACGTATAACGTTATATACTGTTACGTTATAACGTATATCGTTATATACTATTACGTACTAACGGATAACGTTATATACTATTACGTACTAACGTATAACGTTATATACTATTACGTACTAACGTATAACGTTATATAATACTACAAACTAACGTATAACGTTTTATACTATTACGTACTAACGGATAACGTTATATACTATTACGCAATAACTTATAACGTTATATACTATTACATTATAACGTATAACGTTATATACTACTACGTACTAACGAATAACGTTATATACTATTGCGTAATATCGTATAACGTTATATGCCATTACGCATTAACGGATAACGTTATATACTATTACGTTATAACGTATAACGTTATATACTATTACGTTATAACGTATAACGTTATCACGTATTACGCAATAACGTATATCGTTATATACTATTACATAATAACATATAACGTTATATACTATTACGTACTAACGGATAACGTTATATACTATTACGCAATAACTTATAACGTTATATACTATTACATTATAACGTATAACGTTATATACTATTACGTTCTAACGTATAACGGTATATACTATTACGTACTAACGTATAACGTTATATACTATTGCGTAATATCGTATAACGTTATATGCCATTACGTATTAACGGATAACGTTATATACTATTACGTTATAACGTATAACGTTATATACTATTACGTTATAACGTATAACGTTGTATACTATTACGTTATAACGTATAACGTTATATATTACTACGTTCTAACGTATAACGTTATATACTATTACGTACTAACGGATAACGTTATATACTATTACGCAATAACGTATAACGTTATATAATACTACGGACTAACGTATAACGTTACATAATACCACGAACTAACGTATAACGTTTTATACTATTGCGTAATATCGTATAACGTTATATGCCATTACGTATTAACGGATAACGTTATATACTATTACGTTATAACGTATAACGTTATATACTGTTACGTTATAACGTATAACGTTATATACTATTACATAATAACATATAACGTTATATACTATTACGTACTAACGGATAACGTTATATACTATTACGCAATAACTTATAACGTTATATACTATTACATTATAACGTATAACGTTATATACTATTACGTACTAACGTATAACGGTATATACTATTACGAACTAACGAATAACGTCGTATACTATTACGTTATAACTTATAACGTTGTATACTATTACGTTATAACGCATAACGTTATATAATACTACGTACTAACGTATACCGTTATATACTATTGCGTAATATCGTAAACGTTATATGCCATTACGTATTAACGGATTACGTTATATACTATTACGTACTAACGTATAACGGTATATACTATTACGAACTAACGAATAACGTCGTATACTATTACGTTATAACTTATAACGTTGTATACTATTACGTTATAACGCATAACGTTATATAATACTACGTACTAACGTATACCGTTATATACTATTGCGTAATATCGTAAACGTTATATGCCATTACGTATTAACGGATTACGTTATATACTATTACGTTATAACGTATAACGTTATATACTATTACGTACTAACGTATAACGTTATATGCCATTACGTACTAACGGATAACGTTATATGCCATTACGTACTAACGGATAACGTTATATACTATTACGTACTAACGTATTACGTTATATACAATTACGTTATAACGTATAACGTTATATACTATTACGTTATAACGTATAACGTTATATATTGTTACGTTATAACGTATAACGCTATGTAGTATTACCTTATAACGTATAACGTTATATACTATTACGTACTAACGTATAACGTTATATACTATTACGTACTAACGTATAACGTTATATACTATTACGTTATAACGTATAACGTTATATACTATTACGTTATAACGTATCACGTTATATACTATTACGTTATAACGTATAACGCTATGTAGTATTACCTTATAACGTATAACGTTATATACTATTACGTACTAACGTATAACGTTATATACTATTACGTACTAACGTATAACGTTATATACTATTGCGTAATATCGTATAACGTTATATGCCATTACGTATTAACGGATAACGTTATATACTATTACGTTATAACGTATAACGTTATATACTATTACGTTACAACGTATAACGTTGTATACTATTACGTTATAACGTATAACGTTATATAATACTACGTTCTAACGTATACCGTTATATACTATTGCGTAATATCGTATAACGTTATATGCCATTACGTATTAACGGATAACTTTATATACTATTACGTTATAACGTATAACGTTATATACTATTACGTTATAACGTATAACGTTATATACTATTACGTACTAACGGATAACGTTATATACTATTACGTACTAACGTATAACGTTATATACTATTACGTACTAACGTATAACGTTATATAATACTACAAACTAACGTATAACGTTTTATACTATTACGTACTAACGGATAACGTTATATACTATTACGCAATAACTTATAACGTTATATACTATTACATTATAACGTATAACGTTATATACTACTACGTACTAACGAATAACGTTATATACTATTGCGTAATATCGTATAACGTTATATGCCATAACGCATTAACGGATAACGTTATATACTATTACGTTATAACGTATAACGTTATAACGTATTACGCAATAACGTATAACGTTATATACTATTACATAATAACATATAACGTTATATACTATTACGTACTAACGGATAACGTTATATACTATTACGCAATAACTTATAACGTTATATACTATTACATTATAACGTATAACGTTATATACTATTACGTACTAACGTATAACGGTATATACTATTACGTACTAACGTATAACGTTATATACTATTGCGTAATATCGTATAACGTTATATGCCATTACGTATTAACGGATAACGTTATATACTATTACGTTATAACGTATAACGTTATATACTATTACGTTATAACGTATAACGTTGTATACTATTACGTTATAACGTATAACGTTATATATTACTACGTTCTAACGTATAACGTTATATACTATTACGTACTAACGGATAACGTTATATACTATTACGCAATAACGTATAACGTTATATAATACTACGGACTAACGTATAACGTTACATAATACCACGAACTAACGTATAACGTTTTATACTATTACGTAGTAACGTATAACGTTATATACTATTACGTACTAACGAATAACGTTATATACTATTGCGTAATATCGTATAACGTTATATGCCATTACGTATTAACGGATAACGTTATATACTATTACGTTATAACGTATAACGTTATATACTGTTACGTTATAACGTATAACGTTATATACTATTACATAATAACATATAACGTTATATACTATTACGTACTAACGGATAACGTTATATACTATTACGCAATAACTTATAACGTTATATACTATTACATTATAACGTATAACGTTATATACTATTACGTACTAACGTATAACGGTATATACTATTACGAACTAACGAATAACGTTGTATATTATTACGTTATAACTTATAACGTTGTATACTATTACGTTATAACGCATAACGTTATATAATACTACGTACTAACGTATACCGTTATATACTATTGCGTAATATCGTAAACGTTATATGCCATTACGTACTAACGGATTACGTTATATACTATTACGTTATAACGTATAACGTTATATACTATTACGTTATAACGTATAACGTTATATACTATTACGTTATAACGTATAACGTTATATACTATTACGTTATAACGTATAACGTTATATACTATTACGTTATAACGTATAACGTTAAATACTATTACGTTATAACGTATAACGTTATATACTATTACGATATAACGTATAACGTTATATACTATTACGTTATAACGTATAACGCTATGTAGTATTACCTTATAACGTATAACGTTATATACTATTACGTACTAACGTATAACGTTATATACTATTACGTACTAACGTGTAACGTTATATACTATTACGTACTAACGTATAACGTTATATACTATTGCGTAATATCGTATAACGTTATATGCCATTACGTATTAACGGATAACGTTATATACTATTACGTTATAGCGTATAACGTTATATACTATTACGTTATAACGTATAACGTTGTATACTATTACGTACTAACATATAACGTTATATACTATTACATTATAACGTATAACGTTATATACTATTACGTACTAACATATAACGTTATATACTATTACGTTATAACGTATAACGTTATATACTATTACGTACTAACGTATAACGTTATATACTATTACGTACTAACGTATAACGTTATATACTATTGCGTAATATCGTATAACGTTATATGCCATTACGTACTAACGGATAACGTTATATACTATTACGTACTAACGTATAACGTTATATACAATTACGTTATAACGTATAACGTTATATACTATTACGTTATAACGTATAACGTTATATACTGTTACGTTGTAACGTATTACGCTATGTAGTATTACCTTATAACGTATAACGTTATATACTATTACGTTATAACGTATAACGTTATATACTATTACGTTATAACGTATAACGTTATGTACTATTACGTTATAACGTATAACGTTATATACTATTACGTACTAACGGATAACGTTAAATGCCATTACGTACTAACGAATAACGTTATATACTATTGCGTAATATCGTATAACGTTTTATGCCATTACGTATTAACGGATAACGTTATATACTATTACGTTATAACGTATAACGTTATATACTATTACGTTATAACGTATAACGTTATATACTATTACGTTATAACGTATAACGCTATGTAGTATTACCTTATAACGTATAACGTTATATACTATTACGTACTAACGTATAACGTTATATACTATTACGTACTAACGTATAAAGTTATATACTATTACGATATAACGTATAACGTTATATACTATTACGTACTAACGGATAACGTTATATACTATTACGCAATAACTTATAACGTTATATACTATTACATTATAACGTATAACGTTATATACTATTACGTACTAACGTATAACGGTATATACTATTACGAACTAACGAATAACGTTGTATACTATTACGTTATAACTTATAACGTTGTATACTATTACGTTATAACGCATAACGTTATATAATACTACGTACTAACGTATACCGTTATATACTATTGCGTAATATCGTAAACGTTATATGCCATTACGTATTAACGGATTACGTTATATACTATTACGTTATAACGTATAACGTTATATACTATTACGTTATAACGTATAACGTTATATACTATTACGTTATAACGTATAACGTTATATACTATTACGTTATAACGTATAACGTTATATACTATTACGTTATAACGTATAACGTTATATACTATTACGTTATAACGTACAACGTTATATACTATTACGATATAACGTATAACGTTATATACTATTACGTTATAACGTATAACGCTATGTAGTATTACCTTATAACGTATAACGTTATATACTATTACGTACTAACGTATAACGTTATGTACTATTACGTACTAACGTATAACGTTATATACTATTACGTACTAACGTATAACGTTATATACTATTGCGTAATATCGTATAACGTTATATGCCATTACGTATTAACGGATAACGTTATATACTATTACGTTATAGCGTATAACGTTATATACTATTACGTTATAACGTATAACGTTGTATACTATTACGTACTAACATATAACGTTATATACTATTACATTATAACGTATAACGTTATATACTATTACGTACTAACATATAACGTTATATACTATTACGTTATAACGTATAACGTTATATACTATTACGTACTAACGTATAACGTTATATACTATTACGTACTAACGTATAACGTTATATACTATTGCGTAATATCGTATAACGTTATATGCCATTACGTACTAACGTATAACGTTATATACTATTACGTACTAACATATAACGTTATATACTATTACGTTATAACGTATAACGTTATATACTGTTACGTTATAACGTATAAGGTAATATACTATTACGTTATAACGTATAAGGTAATATACTATTACGTACTAACGGATAACGCTATATACTATTACGCAATAACGTATAACGTTATATAATACTACGAACTAACGTATAACGTTATATAATACTACGAACTAACGTATAACGTTATATACTATTACGTACTAACGTATAACGTTATATGCCATTACGTACTAACGGATAACGTTATATGCCATTACGTACTAACGTATAACGTTATATACAATTACGTTATAACGTATAACGT
This sequence comes from Bombus pascuorum, assembly GCF_905332965.1. Lineage (NCBI taxonomy): Eukaryota > Metazoa > Arthropoda > Insecta > Hymenoptera > Apidae > Bombus > Bombus pascuorum. The sequence continues at coordinate 457,623 of NW_026869740.1, read as the reverse complement.
TATATACTATTACGTTATAACGTATAACGTTATATATTGTTACGTTATAACGTATAACGCTATGTAGTATTACCTTATAACGTATAACGTTATATACTATTACGTACTAACGTATAACGTTATATACTATTACGTACTAACGTATAACGTTATATACTATTATGTACTAACGTATAACGTTATATACTATTGCGTAATATCGTATAACGTTATATGCCATTACGTATTAACGGATAACGTTATATACTATTACGTTATAACGTATAACGTTATATACTATTACGTTATAACGTATCACGTTATATACTATTACGTTATAACGTATAACGCTATGTAGTATTACCTTATAACGTATAACGTTATATACTATTACGTACTAACGTATAACGTTATATACTATTACGTACTAACGTATAACGTTATATACTATTGCGTAATATCGTATAACGTTATATGCCATTACGTATTAACGGATAACGTTATATACTATTACGTTATAACGTATAACGTTATATACTATTACGTTACAACGTATAACGTTGTATACTATTACGTTATAACGTATAACGTTATATAATACTACGTTCTAACGTATACCGTTATATACTATTGCGTAATATCGTATAACGTTATATGCCATTACGTATTAACGGATAACTTTATATACTATTACGTTATAACGGATAACTTTATATACTATTACGTTATAACGTATAACGTTATATACTATTACGTTATAACGTATAACGTTATATACTATTACGTACTAACGGATAACGTTATATACTATTACGTACTAACGTATAACGTTATATACTATTACGTACTAACGTATAACGTTATATAATACTACAAACTAACGTATAACGTTTTATACTATTACGTACTAACGGATAACGTTATATACTATTACGCAATAACTTATAACGTTATATACTATTACATTATAACGTATAACGTTATATACTACTACGTACTAACGAATAACGTTATATACTATTGCGTAATATCGTATAACGTTATATGCCATTACGTATTAACGGATAACGTTATATACTATTACGTTATAACGTATAACGTTATATACTATTACGTTATAACGTATAACGTTGTATACTATTACGTTATAACGTATAACGTTATATATTACTACGTTCTAACGTATAACGTTATATACTATTACGTACTAACGGATAACGTTATATACTATTACGCAATAACGTATAACGTTATATAATACTACGGACTAACCTATAACGTTACATAATACCACGAACTAACGTATAACGTTTTATACTATTACGTAGTAACGTATAACGTTATATACTATTACGTACTAACGAATAACGTTATATACTATTGCGTAATATCGTATAACGTTATATGCCATTACGTATTAACGGATAACGTTATATACTATTACGTTATAACGTATAACGTTATATACTGTTACGTTATAACGTATAACGTTATATACTATTACATAATAACATATAACGTTATATACTATTACGTACTAACGGATAACGTTATATACTATTACGCAATAACTTATAACGTTATATACTATTACGTTATAACGTATAACGTTATATACTATTACGTTATAACGTACAACGTTATATACTATTACGATATAACGTATAACGTTATATACTATTACGTTATAACGTATAACGCTATGTAGTATTACCTTATAACGTATAACGTTATATACTATTACGTACTAACGTATAACGTTATATACTATTACGTACTAACGTATAACGTTATATACTATTACGTACTAACGTATAACGTTATATACTATTGCGTAATATCGTATAACGTTATATGCCATTACGTATTAACGGATAACGTTATATACTATTACGTTATAGCGTATAACGTTATATACTATTACGTTATAACGTATAACGTTGTATACTATTACGTACTAACATATAACGTTATATACTATTACATTATAACGTATAACGTTATATACTATTACGTACTAACATATAACGTTATATACTATTACGTTATAACGTATAACGTTATATACTATTACGTACTAACGTATAACGTTATATACTATTACGTACTAACGTATAACGTTATATACTATTGCGTAATATCGTATAACGTTATATGCCATTACGTACTAACGTATAACGTTATATACTATTACGTACTAACATATAACGTTATATACTATTACGTTATAACGTATAACGTTATATACTGTTACGTTATAACGTATAACGTTATATACTATTACGTTATAACGTATAAGGTAATATACTATTACGTACTAACGGATAACGCTATATACTATTACGCAATAACGTATAACGTTATATAATACTACGAACTAACGTATAACGTTATATAATACTACGAACTAACGTATAACGTTATATACTATTACGTACTAACGTATAACGTTATATGCCATTACGTACTAACGGATAACGTTATATGCCATTACGTACTAACGGATAACGTTATATACTATTACGTACTAACGTATAACGTTATATACAATTACGTTATAACGTATAACGTTATATACTATTACGTTATAACGTATAACGTTATATATTGTTACGTTATAACGTATAACGCTATGTAGTATTACCTTATAACGTATAACGTTATATACTATTACGTACTAACGTATAACGTTATATACTATTACGTACTAACGTATAACGTTATATACTATTATGTACTAACGTATAACGTTATATACTATTGCGTAATATCGTATAACGTTATATGCCATTACGTATTAACGGATAACGTTATATACTATTACGTTATAACGTATAACGTTATATACTATTACGTTATAACGTATAACGGTATATACTATTACGAACTAACGAATAACGTTGTATACTATTACGTTATAACTTATAACGTTGTATACTATTACGTTATAACGCATAACGTTATATAATACTACGTACTAACGTATACCGTTATATACTATTGCGTAATATCGTAAACGTTATATGCCATTACGTATTAACGGATTACGTTATATACTATTACGTTATAACGTATAACGTTATATACTATTACGTTATAACGTATAACGTTATATACTATTACGTTATAACGTATAACGTTATATACTATTACGTTATAACGTATAACGTTATATACTATTACGTACTAACGGATAACGTTATATACTATTACGCAATAACTTATAACGTTATATACTATTACATTATAACGTATAACGTTATATACTATTACGTACTAACGTATAACGGTATATACTATTACGAACTAACGAATAACGTTGTATACTATTACGTTATAACTTATAACGTTGTATACTATTACGTTATAACGCATAACGTTATATAATACTACGTACTAACGTATACCGTTATATACTATTGCGTAATATCGTAAACGTTATATGCCATTACGTATTAACGGATTACGTTATATACTATTACGTTATAACGTATAACGTTATATACTGTTACGTTATAACGTATAACGTTATATACTATTACATAATAACATATAACGTTATATACTATTACGTACTAACGGATAACGTTATATACTATTACGCAATAACGTATAACGTTATATAATACTACGGACTAACGTATAACGTTACATAATACCACGAACTAACGTATAACGTTTTATACTATTACGTAGTAACGTATAACGTTATATACTATTACGTACTAACGAATAACGTTATATACTATTGCGTAATATCGTATAACGTTATATGCCATTACGTATTAACGGATAACGTTATATACTATTACGTTATAACGTATAACGTTATATACTGTTACGTTATAACGTATAACGTTATATACTATTACATAATAACATATAACGTTATATACTATTACGTACTAACGGATAACGTTATATACTATTACGCAATAACTTATAACGTTATATACTATTACATTATAACGTATAACGTTATATACTATTACGTACTAACGTATAACGGTATATACTATTACGAACTAACGAATAACGTTGTATACTATTACGTTATAACTTATAACGTTATATACTATTACGTTATAACGTATAACGTTATATACTATTACGATATAACGTACAACGTTATATACTATTACGTTATAACGTATAACGCTATGTAGTATTACCTTATAACGTATAACGTTATATACTATTACGTACTAACGTATAACGTTATATACTATTACGTACTAACGTATAACGTTATATACTATTACGTACTAACGTATAACGTTATATACTATTGCGTAATATCGTATAACGTTATATGCCATTACGTACTAACGGATAACGTTATATACTATTACGTTATAACGTATAACGTTATATAATACTACGGACTAACGTATAACGTTACATAATACTACAAACTAACATATAACGTTTTATACTATTACGTACTAACGGATAACGTTAATACTATTACGTTATAACGCATAACGTTATATGCCATTACGTACTAACGGATAACGTTATATGCCATTACGTATTAACGTATAACGTTATATACTATTACGTACTAACGGATAACGTTATATACTATTACGCAATAACGTATAACGTTATATAATACTACGAACTAACGTATAACGTTATATAATACTACGAACTAACGTATAACGTTATATACTGTTACGTTATAACGTATAACGTTATATACTATTACGTACTAACGAATAACGTTATATACTATTGCGTAATATCGTATAACGTTATATGCCATTACGTATTAACGGATAACGTTATATACTATTACGTTATAACGTATAACGTAATATACTGTTACGTTATAACGTATAACGTTATATACTATTACATAATAACATATAACGTTATATACTATTACGTACTAACGGATAACGTTATATACTATTACGCAATAACTTATAACGTTATATACTATTACATTATAACGTATAACGTTATATACTATTACGTACTAACGAATAACGTTATATACTATTGCGTAATATCGTATAACGTTATATGCCATTACGCATTAACGGATAACGTTATATACTATTACGTTATAACGTATAACGTTATAACGTATTACGCAATAACGTATAACGTTATATACTATTACATAATAACATATAACGTTATATACTATTACGTACTAACGGATAACGTTATATACTATTACGCAATAACTTATAACGTTATATACTATTACATTATAACGTATAACGTTATATACTATTACGTACTAACGTATAACGGTATATACTATTACGTACTAACGTATAACGTTATATACTATTGCGTAATATCGTATAACGTTATATGCCATTACGTATTAACGGATAACGTTATATACTATTACGTTATAACGTATAACGTTATATACTATTACGTTATAACGTATAACGTTGTATACTATTACGTTATAACGTATAACGTTATATATTACTACGTTCTAACGTATAACGTTATATACTATTACGTACTAACGGATAACGTTATATACTATTACGCAATAACGTATAACGTTATATAATACTACGGACTAACGTATAACGTTACATAATACCACGAACTAACGTATAACGTTTTATACTATTACGTAGTAACGTATAACGTTATATACTATTACGTACTAACGAATAACGTTATATACTATTGCGTAATATCGTATAACGTTATATGCCATTACGTATTAACGGATAACGTTATATACTATTACGTTATAACGTATAACGTTATATACTGTTACGTTATAACGTATAACGTTATATACTATTACATAATAACATATAACGTTATATACTATTACGTACTAACGGATAACGTTATATACTATTACGCAATAACTTATAACGTTATATACTATTACATTATAACGTATAACGTTATATACTATTACGTACTAACGTATAACGGTATATACTATTACGAACTAACGAATAACGTTGTATACTATTACGTTATAACTTATAACGTTGTATACTATTACGTTATAACGCATAACGTTATATAATACTACGTACTAACGTATACCGTTATATACTATTGCGTAATATCGTAAACGTTATATGCCATTACGTATTAACGGATTACGTTATATACTATTACGTTATAACGTATAACGTTATATACTATCACGTTATAACGTATAACGTTATATACTATTACGAAATAACGTATAACGTTATATACTATTACGTTATAACGTATAACGTTATATACAATTACGTAATACGTATAACGTTAAATACTATTACGTTCTGACGTATTACGTTATATAGTATTACGATATAACGTATAACGTTATATACTATTACGTTATAACGTATAACGCTATGTAGTATTACCTTATAACGTATAACGTTATATACTATTACGTACTAACGTATAACGTTATATACTATTACGTACTAACGTATAACGTTATATACTATTGCGTAATATCGTATAACGTTATATGCCATTACGTATTAACGGATAACGTTATATACTATTACGTTATAGCGTATAACGTTATATACTATTACGTTATAACGTATAACGTTGTATACTATTACGTACTAACATATAACGTTATATACTATTACATTATAACGTATAACGTTATATACTATTACGTACTAACATATAACGTTATATACTATTACGTTATAACGTATAACGTTATATACTATTACGTACTAACGTATAACGTTATATACTATTACGTACTAACGTATAACGTTATATACTATTGCGTAATATCGTATAACGTTATATGCCATTACGTACTAACGGATAACGTTATATGCCATTACGTACTAACGGATAACGTTATATACTATTACGTACTAACGTATAACGTTATATACAATTACGTTATAACGTATAACGTTATATACTATTACGTTATAACGTATAACGTTATATACTGTTACGTTATAACGTATTACGCTATGTAGTATTACCTTATAACGTATAACGTTATATACTATTACGTTATAACGTATAACGTTATATACTATTACGTTATAACGTATAACGTTATGTACTATTACGTTATAACGTATAACGTTATATACTATTACGTTATAACGTATAACGTTATATACTATTACGTTATAACGTATAACGTTATATACTATTACGTACTAACGGATAACGTTATATACTATTACGCAATAACGTATAACGTTATATAATACTACGGACTAACGTATAACGTTACATAATACTACGAACTAACGTATAACGTTTTATACTATTACGTAGTAACGTATAACGTTATATACTATTACGTACTAACATATAACGTTATATACTATTACATTATAACGTATAACGTTATATACTATTACGTACCAACATATAACGTTATATACTATTACGTACTAACGGATAACGTTATATACTATTACGCAATAACTTATAACGTTATATACTACTACATTATAACGTATAACGCTATATACTATTACGTACTAACGAATAACGTTATATACTATTGGGTAATATCGTATAAAGTTATATGCCATTACGTATTAACGGATAACGTTATATACTATTACGTTATAACGTATAACGTTAAATACTATTACGTTATAACGTATAACGTTATATACTATTACGATATAACGTATAACGTTATATACTATTACGTTATAACGTATAACGCTATGTAGTATTACCTTATAACGTATAACGTTATATACTATTACGTACTAACGTATAACGTTATATACTATTACGTACTAACGTATAACGTTATATACTATTGCGTAATATCGTATAACGTTATATGCCATTACGTATTAACGGATAACGTTATATACTATTACGTTATAGCGTATAACGTTATATACTATTACGTTATAACGTATAACGTTGTATACTATTACGTACTAACATATAACGTTATATACTATTACATTATAACGTATAACGTTATATACTATTACGTACTAACATATAACGTTATATACTATTACGTTATAACGTATAACGTTATATACTATTACGTACTAACGTATAACGTTATATACTATTACGTACTAACGTATAACGTTATATACTATTGCGTAATATCGTATAACGTTATATGCCATTACGTACTAACGGATAACGTTATATGCCATTACGTACTAACGGATAACGTTATATACTATTACGTACTAACGTATAACGTTATATACAATTACGTTATAACGTATAACGTTATATACTATTACGTTATAACGTATAACGTTATATACTGTTACGTTATAACGTATTACGCTATGTAGTATTACCTTATAACGTATAACGTTATATACTATTACGTTATAACGTATAACGTTATATACTATTACGTTATAACGTATAACGTTATGTACTATTACGTTATAACGTATAACGTTATATACTATTACGTTATAACGTATAACGTTATATACTATTACGTTATAACGTATAACGTTATATACTATTACGTACTAACGGATAACGTTATATACTATTACGCAATAACTTATAACGTTATATACTATTACATTATAACGTATAACGTTATATACTATTACGTACTAACGAATAACGTTATATACTATTACGTTATAACGTATAACGTTATATACTGTTACGTTATAACGTATAACGTTATATACTATTACATAATAACATATAACGTTATATACTATTACGTTATAACGTATAACGGTATATACTATTACGTTATAACGTATAACGTTATATACTATTACGTTATAACGTATAACGTTATATACTATTACGCAATAACTTATAACGTTATATACTATTACATTATAACGTATAACGTTATATACTATTACGTACTAACGTATAACGGTATATACTATTACGAACTAACGAATAACGTTGTATACTATTACGTTATAACTTATAACGTTGTATACTATTACGTTATAACGCATAACGTTATATAATACTACGTACTAACGTATACCGTTATATACTATTGCGTAATATCGTAAACGTTATATGCCATTACGTATTAACGGATTACGTTATATACTATTACGTTATAACGTATAACGTTATATACTATTACGTTATAACGTATAACGTTATATACTATTACGTTATAACGTATAACGTTATATACTATTACGTTATAACGTATAACGTTATATACTATTACGTTATAACGTATAACGTTAAATACTATTACGTTATAACGTATAACGTTATATACTATTACGATATAACGTATAACGTTATATACTATTACGTTATAACGTATAACGCTATGTAGTATTACCTTATAACGTATAACGTTATATACTATTACGTACTAACATATAACGTTATATACTATTACGTACTAACATATAACGTTATATACTATTACGTTATAACGTATAACGTTATATACTGTTACGTTATAACGTATAACGTTATATACTATTACGTACTAACGGATAACGTTATATACTATTACGCAATAACTTATAACGTTATATACTATTACATTATAACGTATAACGTTATATACTATTACGTACTAACGTATAACGGTATATACTATTACGAACTAACGAATAACGTTGTATACTATTACGTTATAACTTATAACGTTGTATACTATTACGTTATAACGCATAACGTTATATAATACTACGTACTAACGTATAGCGTTATATATGTACTATTGCGTAATATCGTAAACGTTATATGCCATTACGTATTAACGGATTACGTTATATACTATTACGTTATAACGTATAACGTTATATACTATTACGTTATAACGTATAACGTTATATACTATTACGTTATAATGTATAACGTTATATACTATTACGTTATAACGTATAACGTTATATACTATTACGTTATAACGTATAACGTTAAATACTATTACGTTATAACGTATAACGTTATATACTATTACGATATAACGTATAACGTTATATACTATTACGTTATAACGTATAACGCTATGTAGTATTACCTTATAACGTATAACGTTATATACTATTACGTACTAACGTATAACGTTATATACTATTACGTACTAACGTATAACGTTATATACTATTACGTACTAACGTATAACGTTATATACTATTGCGTAATATCGTATAACGTTATATGCCATTACGTATTAACGGATAACGTTATATACTATTACGTTATAGCGTATAACGTTATATACTATTACGTTATAACGTATAACGTTGTATACTATTACGTACTAACATATAACGTTATATACTATTACATTATAACGTATAACGTTATATACTATTACGTACTAACGTATAACGTTATATACTATTGCGTAATATCGCATAACGTTATATGCCATTACGTACTAACGGATAACGTTATATACTATTACGTACTAACGTATAACGTTATATACAATTACGTTATAACGTATAACGTTATATACTATTACGTTATAACGTATAACGTTATATACTGTTACGTTATAACGTATTACGCTATGTAGTATTACCTTATAACGTATAACGTTATATACTATTACGTTATAACGTATAACGTTATATACTATTACGTTATAACGTATAACGTTATGTACTATTACGTTATAACGTATAACGTTATATACTATTACGTTATAACGTATAACGTTATATACTATTACGTTATAACGTATAACGTTATATACTATTACGTACTAACGGATAACGTTATATACTATTACGCAATAACGTATAACGTTATATAATACTACGGACTAACGTATAACGTTACATAATACTACGAACTAACGTATAACGTTTTATACTATTACGTAGTAACGTATAACGTTATATACTATTACGTACTAACATATAACGTTATATACTATTACATTATAACGTATAACGTTATATACTATTACGTACCAACATATAACGTTATGTACTATTACGTACTAACGGATAACGTTATATACTATTACGCAATAACTTATAACGTTATATACTACTACATTATAACGTATAACGCTATATACTATTACGTACTAACGAATAACGTTATATACTATTGGGTAATATCGTATAAAGTTATATGCCATTACGTATTAACGGATAACGTTATATACTATTACGTTATAACGTATAACGTTATAAACTATTACGTTATAACGTATAACGTTATATACTATTACGTTATAACGTATAACGCTATGTAGTATTACCTTATAACGTATAACGTTATATACTATTACGTACTAACGTATAACGTTATATACTATTACGTACTAACATATAACGTTACATACTATTACGTTATAACGTATAACGTTATATACTGTTACGTTATAACGTATAACGTTATATACTATTACGTTATAACGTATAACGTTATATACTATTACGTACTAACGTATAACGTTATATACTATTACGTACTAACGGATAACGTTATATACTATTACGCAATAACGTATAACGTTATATAATACTACGAACTAACGTATAACGTTATATAATACTACGAACTAACGTATAACGTTATATACTATTACGTACTAACGTATAACGTTATATGCCATTACGTACTAACGGATAACGTTATATGCCATTACGTACTAACGAATAACGTTATATACTATTGCGTAATATCGTATAACGTTTTATGCCATTACGTATTAACGGATAACGTTATATACTATTACGTTATAACGTATAACGTTATATACTATTACGTTATAACGTATAACGTTATATACTATTACGTTATAACGTATAACGCTATGTAGTATTACCTTATAACGTATAACGTTATATACTATTACTTACTAACGTATAACGTTATATACTATTACGTACTAACGTATAAAGTTATATACTATTACGATATAACGTATAACGTTATATACTATTACGTACTAACGGATAACGTTATATACTATTACGCAATAACTTATAACGTTATATACTATTACATTATAACGTATAACGTTATATACTATTACGTACTAACGTATAACGGTATATACTATTACGAACTAACGAATAACGTTGTATACTATTACGTTATAACTTATAACGTTGTATACTATTACGTTATAACGCATAACGTTATATAATACTACGTACTAACGTATACCGTTATATACTATTGCGTAATATCGTAAACGTTATATGCCATTACGTATTAACGGATTACGTTATATACTATTACGTTATAACGTATAACGTTATATACTATTACGTTATAACGTATAACGTTATATACTATTACGTTATAACGTATAACGTTATATACTATTACGTTATAACGTATAACGTTATATACTATTACGTACTAACGGATAACGTTATATACTATTACGCAATAACTTATAACGTTATATACTATTACATTATAACGTATAACGTTATATACTAGTACGTACTAACGTATAACGGTATATACTATTACGAACTAACGAATAACGTTGTATACTATTACGTTATAACTTATAACGTTGTATACTATTACGTTATAACGCATAACGTTATATAATACTACGTACTAACGTATACCGTTATATACTATTGCGTAATATCGTAAACGTTATATGCCATTACGTATTAACGGATTACGTTATATACTATTACGTTATAACGTATAACGTTATATACTATTACGTTATAACGTATAACGTTATATACTATTACGTTATAACGTATAACGTTATATACTATTACGTTATAACGTATAACGTTATATACTATTACGTTATAACGTATAACGTTATATACTATTACGTTATAACGTACAACGTTATATACTATTACGATATAACGTATAACGTTATATACTATTACGTTATAACGTATAACGCTATGTAGTATTACCTTATAACGTATAACGTTATATACTATTACGTACTAACGTATAACGTTATATACCATTACGTACTAACGTATAACGTTATATACTATTACGTACTAACGTATAACGTTATATACTATTGCGTAATATCGTATAACGTTATATGCCATTACGTATTAACGGATAACGTTATATACTATTACGTTATAGCGTATAACGTTATATACTATTACGTTATAACGTATAACGTTGTATACTATTACGTACTAACATATAACGTTATATACTATTACATTATAACGTATAACGTTATATACTATTACGTACTAACATATAACGTTATATACTATTACGTTATAACGTATAACGTTATATACTATTACGTACTAACGTATAACGTTATATACTATTACGTACTAACGTATAACGTTATATACTATTGCGTAATATCGTATAACGTTATATGCCATTACGTACTAACGGATAACGTTATATACTATTACGTACTAACGTATAACGTTATATACAATTACGTTATAACGTATAACGTTATATACTATTACGTTATAACGTATAACGTTATATACTGTTACGTTATAACGTATTACGCTATGTAGTATTACCTTATAACGTATAACGTTATATACTATTACGTTATAACGTATAACGTTATATACTATTACGTTATAACGTATAACGTTATGTACTATTACGTTATAACGTATAACGTTATATACTATTACGTTATAACGTATAACGTTATATACTATTACGTTATAACGTATAACGTTATATACTATTACGTACTAACGGATAATGTTATATACTATTACGCAATAACGTATAACGTTATATAATACTACGGACTAACGTATAACGTTACATAATACTACGAACTAACGTATAACGTTTTATACAATTACGTAGTAACGTATAACGTTATATACTATTACGTACTAACATATAACGTTATATACTATTACATTATAACGTATAACGTTATATACTATTACGTACTAACATATAACGTTATATACTATTACGTTATAACGTATAACGTTATATACTATTACGTACTAACGTATAACGTTATATACTATTACGTACTAACGTATAACGTTATATACTATTGCGTAATATCGTATAACGTTATATGCCATTACGTACTAACGGATAACGTTATATACTATTACGTTATAACGTATAACGTTATATACTATTACGTTATAACGTATAACGTTATATACTATTACGTACTAACGGATAACGTTATATACTATTACGCAATAACTTATAACGTTATATACTATTACATTATAACGTATAACGTTATATACTATTACGTACTAACGTATAACGGTATATACTATTACGAACTAACGAATAACGTTGTATACTATTACGTTATAACTTATAACGTTGTATACTATTACGTTATAACGCATAACGTTATATAATACTACGTACTAACGTATACCGTTATATACTATTGCGTAATATCGTAAACGTTATATGCCATTACGTATTAACGGATTACGTTATATACTATTACGTTATAACGTATAACGTTATATACTATTACGTTATAACGTATAACGTTATATACTATTACGTTATAACGTATAACGTTATATACTATTACGGTATAACGTATAACGTTATATACTATTACGTTATAACGTATAACGTTATATACTATTACGTTATAATGTATAACGTTATATACTATTACGTACTAACGTATAACGTTATATACTATTGCGTAATATCGTATAACGTTATATGCCATTACGTACTAACGGATAACGTTATATACTATTACGTTATAACGTATAACGTTATATACTATTACGTTATAACGTATAACGTTATATACTATTACGTTATAACGTATAACGTTATATACTATTACGTTATAACGTATAACGTTATATACTATTACGTTATAACGTACAACGTTATATACTATTACGATATAACGTATAACGTTATATACTATTACGTTATAACGTATAACGCTATGTAGTATTACCTTATAACGTATAACGTTATATACTATTACGTACTAACGTATAACGTTATATACCATTACGTACTAACGTATAACGTTATATACTATTACGTACTAACGTATAACGTTATATACTATTGCGTAATATCGTATAACGTTATATGCCATTACGTATTAACGGATAACGTTATATACTATTACGTTATAGCGTATAACGTTATATACTATTACGTTATAACGTATAACGTTGTATACTATTACGTACTAACATATAACGTTATATACTATTACATTATAACGTATAACGTTATATACTATTACGTACTAACATATAACGTTATATACTATTACGTTATAACGTATAACGTTATATACTATTACGTACTAACGTATAACGTTATATACTATTACGTACTAACGTATAACGTTATATACTATTGCGTAATATCGTATAACGTTATATGCCATTACGTACTAACGGATAACGTTATATACTATTACGTACTAACGTATAACGTTATATACAATTACGTTATAACGTATAACGTTATATACTATTACGTTATAACGTATAACGTTATATACTGTTACGTTATAACGTATTACGCTATGTAGTATTACCTTATAACGTATAACGTTATATACTATTACGTTATAACGTATAACGTTATATACTATTACGTTATAACGTATAACGTTATGTACTATTACGTTATAACGTATAACGTTATATACTATTACGTTATAACGTATAACGTTATATACTATTACGTTATAACGTATAACGTTATATACTATTACGTACTAACGGATAATGTTATATACTATTACGCAATAACGTATAACGTTATATAATACTACGGACTAACGTATAACGTTACATAATACTACGAACTAACGTATAACGTTTTATACAATTACGTAGTAACGTATAACGTTATATACTATTACGTACTAACATATAACGTTATATACTATTACATTATAACGTATAACGTTATATACTATTACGTACCAACATATAACGTTATATACTATTACGTACTAACGGATAACGTTATATACTATTACGCAATAACTTATAACGTTATATACTACTACATTATAACGTATAACGCTATATACTATTACGTACTAACGAATAACGTTATATACTATTGGGTAATATCGTATAACGTTATATGCCATTACGTATTAACGGATAACGTTATATACTATTACGTTATAACGTATAACGTTATAAACTATTACGTTATAACGTATAACGTTATATACTATTACGTTATAACGTATAACGCTATGTAGTATTACCTTATAACGTATAACGTTATATACTATTTCGTACTAACGTATAACGTTATATACTATTACGTACTAACATATAACGTTACATACTATTACGTTATAACGTATAACGTTATATACTGTTACGTTATAACGTATAACGTTATATACTATTACGTTATAACGTATAACGTTATATACTATTACGTACTAACGTATAACGTTATATACTATTACGTACTAACGGATAACGTTATATACTATTACGCAATAACGTATAACGTTATATAATACTACGAACTAACGTATAACGTTATATAATACTACGAACTAACGTATAACGTTATATACTATTACGTACTAACGTATAACGTTATATGCCATTACGTACTAACGGATAACGTTATATGCCATTACGTACTAACGAATAACGTTATATACTATTGCGTAATATCGTATAACGTTATATGCCATTACGTATTAACGGATAACGTTATATACTATTACGTTATAACGTATAACGTTATATACTATTACGTTATAACGTATAACGTTATATACTATTACGTTATAACGTATAACGCTATGTAGTATTACCTTATAACGTATAACGTTATATACTATTACGTACTAACGTATAACGTTATATACTATTACGTACTAACGTATAAAGTTATATACTATTGCGTAATATCGTATAACGTTATATGCCATTACGTATTAACGGATAACGTTATATACTATTATGTTATAACGTATAACGTTATATACTATTACGTTACAACGTATAACGTTGTATACTATTACGTTATAACGTATAACGTTATATAATACTACGTTCTAACGTATACCGTTATATACTATTGCGTAATATCGTATAACGTTATATACTATTACGTTATAACGTATAACGTTGTATACTATTACGTTATAACGTATAACGTTATATACTATTACGTACTAACGAATAACGTTATATACTATTGCGTAATATCGTATAACGTTATATGCCATTACGCATTAACGGATAACGTTATATACTATTACGTTATAACGTATAACGTTACAACGTATTACGCAATAACGTATAACGTTATATACTATTACATAATAACATATAACGTTATATACTATTACGTACTAACGTATAACGGTATATACTATTACGAACTAACGAATAACGTTGTATACTATTACGTTATAACTTATAACGTTATATACTATTACGTTATAACGTATAACGTTATATACTATTACGATATAACGTACAACGTTATATACTATTACGTTATAACGTATAACGCTATGTAGTATTACCTTATAACGTATAACGTTATGTACTATTACGTACTAACGTATAACGTTATATACTATTACGTACTAACGTATAACGTTATATACTATTACGTACTAACGTATAACGTTATATACTATTGCGTAATATCGTATAACGTTATATGCCATTACGTACTAACGGATAACGTTATATACTATTACGTTATAACGTATAACGTTATATAATACTACGGACTAACGTATAACGTTACATAATACTACAAACTAACATATAACGTTTTATACTATTACGTACTAACGGATAACGTTAATACTATTACGTTATAACGCATAACGTTATATGCCATTACGTACTAACGGATAACGTTATATGCCATTACGTATTAACGTATAACGTTATATACTATTACGTACTAACGGATAACGTTATATACTATTACGCAATAACGTATAACGTTATATAATACTACGAACTAACGTATAACGTTATATAATACTACGAACTAACGTATAACGTTATATACTGTTACGTTATAACGTATAACGTTATATACTATTACGTACTAACGAATAACGTTATATACTATTGCGTAATATCGTATAACGTTATATGCCATTACGTATTAACGGATAACGTTATATACTATTACGTTATAACGTATAACGTAATATACTGTTACGTTATAACGTATAACGTTATATACTATTACATAATAACATATAACGTTATATACTATTACGTACTAACGGATAACGTTATATACTATTACGCAATAACTTATAACGTTATATACTATTACATTATAACGTATAACGTTATATACTATTACGTACTAACGAATAACGTTATATACTATTGCGTAATATCGTATAACGTTATATGCCATTACGCATTAACGGATAACGTTATATACTATTACGTTATAACGTATAACGTTACAACGTATTACGCAATAACGTATAACGTTATATACTATTACATAATAACATATAACGTTATATACTATTACGTACTAACGGATAACGTTATATACTATTACGCAATAACTTATAACGTTATATACTATTACATTATAACGTATAACGTTATATACTATTACGTACTAACGTATAACGGTATATACTATTACGTACTAACGTATAACGTTATATACTATTGCGTAATATCGTATAACGTTATATGCCATTACGTATTAACGGATAACGTTATATACTATTACGTTATAACGTATAACGTTATATACTATTACGTTATAACGTATAACGTTGTATACTATTACGTTATAACGTATAACGTTATATATTACTACGTTCTAACGTATAACGTTATATACTATTACGTACTAACGGATAACGTTATATACTATTACGCAATAACGTATAACGTTATATAATACTACGGACTAACGTATAACGTTACATAATACCACGAACTAACGTATAACGTTTTATACTATTACGTAGTAACGTATAACGTTATATACTATTACGTACTAACGAATAACGTTATATACTATTGCGTAATATCGTATAACGTTATATGCCATTACGTATTAACGGATAACGTTATATACTATTACGTTATAACGTATAACGTTATATACTGTTACGTTATAACGTATAACGTTATATACTATTACATAATAACATATAACGTTATATACTATTACGTACTAACGGATAACGTTATATACTATTACGCAATAACTTATAACGTTATATACTATTACATTATAACGTATAACGTTATATACTATTACGTACTAACGTATAACGGTATATACTATTACGAACTAACGAATAACGTTGTATACTATTACGTTATAACTTATAACGTTGTATACTATTACGTTATAACGCATAACGTTATATAATACTACGTACTAACGTATACCGTTATATACTATTGCGTAATATCGTAAACGTTATATGCCATTACGTATTAACGGATTACGTTATATACTATTACGTTATAACGTATAACGTTATATACTATTACGTTATAACGTATAACGTTATATACTATTACGAAATAACGTATAACGTTATATACTATTACGTTATAACGTATAACGTTATATACAAGTACGTAATACGTATAACGTTAAATACTATTACGTTATAACGTATAACGTTATATACTATTACGATATAACGTATAACGTTATATACTATTACGTTATAACGTATAACGCTATGTAGTATTACCTTATAACGTATAACGTTATATACTATTACGTACTAACGTATAACGTTATATACTATTACGTACTAACGTATAACGTTATATACTATTGCGTAATATCGTATAACGTTATATGCCATTACGTATTAACGGATAACGTTATATACTGTTACGTTATAGCGTATAACGTTATATACTATTACGTTATAACGTATAACGTTGTATACTATTACGTACTAACATATAACGTTATATACTATTACATTATAACGTATAACGTTATATACTATTACGTACTAACATATAACGTTATATACTATTACGTTATAACGTATAACGTTATATACTATTACGTACTAACGTATAACGTTATATACTATTACGTACTAACGTATAACGTTATATACTATTGCGTAATATCGTATAACGTTATATGCCATTACGTACTAACGGATAACGTTATATGCCATTACGTACTAACGGATAACGTTATATACTATTACGTACTAACGTATAACGTTATATACAATTACGTTATAACGTATAACGTTATATACTATTACGTTATAACGTATAACGTTATATACTGTTACGTTATAACGTATTACGCTATGTAGTATTACCTTATAACGTATAACGTTATATACTATTACGTTATAACGTATAACGTTATATACTATTACGTTATAACGTATAACGTTATGTACTATTACGTTATAACGTATAACGTTATATACTATTACGTTATAACGTATAACGTTATATACTATTACGTTATAACGTATAACGTTATATACTATTACGTACTAACGGATAACGTTATATACTATTACGCAATAACGTATAACGTTATATAATACTACGGACTAACGTATAACGTTACATAATACTACGAACTAACGTATAACGTTTTATACTATTACGTAGTAACGTATAACGTTATATACTATTACGTACTAACATATAACGTTATATACTATTACATTATAACGTATAACGTTATATACTATTACGTACCAACATATAACGTTATATACTATTACGTACTAACGGATAACGTTATATACTATTACGCAATAACTTATAACGTTATATACTACTACATTATAACGTATAACGCTATATACTATTACGTACTAACGAATAACGTTATATACTATTGGGTAATATCGTATAAAGTTATATGCCATTACGTATTAACGGATAACGTTATATACTATTACGTTATAACGTATAACGTTATAAACTATTACGTTATAACGTATAACGTTATATACTATTACGTTATAACGTATAACGTTATATACTATTACGTTATAACGTATAACGTTATATACTATTACGATATAACGTATAACGTTATATACAATTACGTTATAACGGATAACGTTATATACTATTACGTTATAGCGTATAACGTTATATACTATTACGTTATAACCTATAACGTTGTATACTATTACGTTATAACGTATAACGTTATATAATACTACGTTATACCGTATAACGTTATATAATACTACGTTCTAACGTATACCGTTATATACTATTGCGTAATATCGTATAACGTTATATGCCTTTACGTATTAGCGGATAACGTTATATATTATTACGTTATAACGTATAACGATATATACTATTACGTTATAACGTATAACGTTATATACTATTACGTACTAACGGATAACGTTATATACTATTACGCAATAACGTATAACGTTATATAATACTACGGACTAACGTATAACGTTACATAATACTACAAACTAACGTATAACGTTTTATACTATTACGTACTAACGGATAACGTTATATACTATTACGCAATAACTTATAACGTTATATACTATTACATTATAACGTATAACGTTATATACTATTACGTACTAACGAATAACGTTATATACTATTACGTTATAACGTATAACGTTATATACTGTTACGTTATAACGTATAACGTTATATACTATTACATAATAACATATAACGTTATATACTATTACGTTATAACGTATAACGGTATATACTATTACGTTATAACGTATAACGTTATATACTATTACGTTATAACGTATAACGTTATATACTATTACGTTATAACGTATAACGTTATATACTATTACGTACTAACATATAACGTTATATACTATTACGTTATAACGTATAACGTTATATACTATTACGTTATAACGTATAACGTTATAAACTATTACGTTATAACGTATAACGTTATATACTATTACGTTATAACGTATAACGTTATATACTATTACGTTATAACGTATAACGTTATATACTATTACGATATAACGTATAACGTTATATACAATTACGTTATAACGGATAACGTTATATACTATTACGTTATAGCGTATAACGTTATATACTATTACGTTATAACCTATAACGTTGTATACTATTACGTTATAACGTATAACGTTATATAATACTACGTTATACCGTATAACGTTATATAATACTACGTTCTAACGTATACCGTTATATACTATTGCGTAATATCGTATAACGTTATATGCCTTTACGTATTAGCGGATAACGTTATATATTATTACGTTATAACGTATAACGATATATACTATTACGTTATAACGTATAACGTTATATACTATTACGTACTAACGGATAACGTTATATACTATTACGCAATAACGTATAACGTTATATAATACTACGGACTAACGTATAACGTTACATAATACTACAAACTAACGTATAACGTTTTATACTATTACGTACTAACGGATAACGTTATATACTATTACGCAATAACTTATAACGTTATATACTATTACGTTATAACGTATAACGTTATATACTATTACGTTATAACGTATAACGTTATATACTATTACGTACTAACATATAACGTTATATACTATTACGTTATAACGTATAACGTTATATACTGTTACGTTATAACGTATAACGTTATATACTATTACGTACTAACGGATAACGTTATATACTATTACGCAATAACGTATAACGTTATATAATACTACGGACTAACGTATAACGTTACATAATACTACGAACTAACGTATAACGTTTTATACTATTACGTAGTAACGTATAACGTTAAATACTATTACGTACTAACATATAACGTTATATACTATTACATTATAACGTATAACGTTATATACTATTACGTACCAACATATAACGTTATATACTATTACGTACTAACGGATAACGTTATATACTATTACGCAATAACTTATAACGTTATATACTACTACATTATAACGTATAACGTTATATAATACTACGTACTAACGTATAACGTTATATACTATTGCGTAATATCGTATAACGGTATATACTATTACGTACTAACGAATAACGTTGTATACTCTTACGTTATAACGTATAAAGTTGTATACTATTACGTTATAACGTATAACGTTATATACTATTACGTACTAACGAATAACGTTATATACTATTGGGTAATATCGTATAACGTTATATACCATTACGTATTAACGGATAACGTTATATACTATTACGTTATAACGTATAACGTTATAAACTATTACGTTATAACGTATAACGTTATATACTATTACGTTATAACGTATAACGCTATGTAGTATTACCTTATAACGTATAACGTTATATACTATTACGTACTAACGTATAACGTTATATACTATTACGTACTAACATATAACGTTATATACTATTACGTTATAACGTATAACGTTATATAATACTACGTACTAACGTATAACGTTATATACTATTGCGTAATATCGTATAACGGTATATACTATTACGTACTAACGAATAACGTTGTATACTCTTACGTTATAACGTATAAAGTTGTATACTATTACGTTATAACGTATAACGTTATATAATACTACGTACTAACGTATAACGTTATATACTATTGCGTAATATCGTATAACGTTATATGCCATTAAGTATTAACGGATAACGTTATATACTATTACGTTATAACGTATAACGGTATATACTACTACGTTATAACGTATAACGTTATATACTATTACGTTATAACGTATAACGTTATATACTATTACGTTATAACGTATAACGTTATATACTATTACGTACTAACATATAACGTTATATACTATTACGTTATAACGTATAACGTTATATACTGTTACGTTATAACGTATAACGTTATATACTCTTACGTACTAACGGATAACGTTATATACTATTACGCAATAACGTATAACGTTATATAATACTACGGACTAACGTATAACGTTACATAATACTACGAACTAACGTATAACGTTTTATACTATTACGTAGTAACGTATAACGTTATATACTATTACGTACTAACATATAACGTTATATACTATTACATTATAACGTATAACGTTATATACTATTACGTACCAACATATAACGTTATATACTATTACGTACTAACGGATAACGTTATATACTATTACGCAATAACTTATAACGTTATATACTACTACATTATAACGTATAACGCTATATACTATTACGTACTAACGAATAACGTTATATACTATTGGGTAATATCGTATAACGTTATATGCCATTACGTATTAACGGATAACGTTATATACTATTACGTTATAACGTATAACGTTATAAACTATTACGTTATAACGTATAACGTTATATACTATTACGTTATAACGTATAACGCTATGTAGTATTACCTTATAACGTATAACGTTATATACTATTACGTACTAACGTATAACGTTATATACTATTACGTACTAACATATAACGTTATATACTATTACGTTATAACGTATAACATTATATACTGTTACGTTATAACGTATAACGTTATATACTATTACATAATAACATATAACGTTATATACTATTACGTACTAACGTATAACGGTATATACTATTACGTACTAACGAATAACGTTGTATACTCTTACGTTATAACGTATAAAGTTGTATACTATTACGTTATAACGTATAACGTTATATAATACTACGTACTAACGTATAACGTTATATACTATTGCGTAATATCGTATAACGTTATATGCCATTAAGTATTAACGGATAACGTTATATACTATTACGTTATAACGTATAACGGTATATACTATTACGTTATAACGTATAACGTTATATACTATTACGTTATAACGTATAACGTTATATACTATTACGTTATAACGTATAACGTTATATACTATTACGTACTAACATATAACGTTATATACTATTACGTTATAACGTATAACGTTATATACTGTTACGTTATAACGTATAACGTTATATACTATTACGTACTAACGGATAACGTTATATACTATTACGCAATAACGTATAACGTTATATAATACTACGGACTAACGTATAACGTTACATAATACTACGAACTAACGTATAACGTTTTATACTATTACGTAGTAACGTATAACGTTATATACTATTACGTACTAACATATAACGTTATATACTATTACATTATAACGTATAACGTTATATACTATTACGTACCAACATATAACGTTATATACTATTACGTACTAACGGATAACGTTATATACTATTACGCAATAACTTATAACGTTATATACTACTACATTATAACGTATAACGCTATATACTATTACGTACTAACGAATAACGTTATATACTATTGGGTAATATCGTATAACGTTATATGCCATTACGTATTAACGGATAACGTTATATACTATTACGTTATAACGTATAACGTTATAAACTATTACGTTATAACGTATAACGTTATATACTGTTACGTTATAACGTATAACGTTATATACTATTACGTTATAACGTATAACGTTATATACTGTTACGTTATAACGTATAACGTTATATACTATTACGTACTAACGGATAACGTTATATACTATTACGCAATAACGTATAACGTTATATAATACTACGGACTAACGTATAACGTTACATAATACTACGAACTAACGTATAACGTTTTATACTATTACGTAGTAACGTATAACGTTATATACTATTACGTACTAACATATAACGTTATATACTATTACATTATAACGTATAACGTTATATACTATTACGTACCAACATATAACGTTATATACTATTACGTACTAACGGATAACGTTATATACTATTACGCAATAACTTATAACGTTATATACTACTACATTATAACGTATAACGCTATATACTATTACGTACTAACGAATAACGTTATATACTATTGGGTAATATCGTATAACGTTATATGCCATTACGTATTAACGGATAACGTTATATACTATTACGTTATAACGTATAACGTTATAAACTATTACGTTATAACGTATAACGTTATATACTATTACGTTATAACGTATAACGCTATGTAGTATTACCTTATAACGTATAACGTTATATACTATTACGTACTAACGTATAACGTTATATACTATTACGTACTAACATATAACGTTATATACTATTACGTTATAACGTATAACATTATATACTGTTACGTTATAACGTATAACGTTATATACTATTACATAATAACATATAACGTTATATACTATTACGTACTAACGTATAACGGTATATACTATTACGTACTAACGAATAACGTTGTATACTCTTACGTTATAACGTATAAAGTTGTATACTATTACGTTATAACGTATAACGTTATATAATACTACGTACTAACGTATAACGTTATATACTATTGCGTAATATCGTATAACGTTATATGCCATTAAGTATTAACGGATAACGTTATATACTATTACGTTATAACGTATAACGGTATATACTATTACGTTATAACGTATAACGTTATATACTATTACGTTATAACGTATAACGTTATATACTATTACGTTATAACGTATAACGTTATATACTATTACGTACTAACATATAACGTTATATACTATTACGTTATAACGTATAACGTTATATACTGTTACGTTATAACGTATAACGTTATATACTATTACGTACTAACGGATAACGTTATATACTATTACGCAATAACGTATAACGTTATATAATACTACGGACTAACGTATAACGTTACATAATACTACGAACTAACGTATAACGTTTTATACTATTACGTAGTAACGTATAACGTTATATACTATTACGTACTAACATATAACGTTATATACTATTACATTATAACGTATAACGTTATATAATACTACGTTATACCGTATAACGTTATATAATACTACGTTCTAACGTATACCGTTATATACTATTGCGTAATATCGTATAACGTTATATGCCTTTACGTATTAGCGGATAACGTTATATACTATTACGTTATAACGTATAACGATATATACTATTACGTTATAACGTATAACGTTATATACTATTACGTACTAACGGATAACGTTATATACTATTACGCAATAACGTATAACGTTATATAATACTACGGACTAACGTATAACGTTACATAATACTACAAACTAACGTATAACGTTTTATACTATTACGTACTAACGGATAACGTTATATACTATTACGCAATAACTTATAACGTTATATACTATTACATTATAACGTATAACGTTATATACTATTACGTACTAACGAATAACGTTATATACTATTACGTTATAACGTATAACGTTATATACTGTTACGTTATAACGTATAACGTTATATACTATTACATAATAACATATAACGTTATATACTATTACGTACTAACGTATAACGGTATATACTATTACGTACTAACATATAACGTTATATACTATTACGTTATAACGTATAACGTTATATACTGTTACGTTATAACGTATAACGTTATATACTATTACGTACTAACGGATAACGTTATATACTATTACGCAATAACGTATAACGTTATATAATACTACGGACTAACGTATAACGTTACATAATACTACGAACTAACGTATAACGTTTTATACTATTACGTAGTAACGTATAACGTTATATACTATTACGTACTAACATATAACGTTATATACTATTACATTATAACGTATAACGTTATATACTATTACGTACCAACATATAACGTTATATACTATTACGTACTAACGGATAACGTTATATACTATTACGCAATAACTTATAACGTTATATACTACTACATTATAACGTATAACGCTATATACTATTACGTACTAACGAATAACGTTATATACTATTGGGTAATATCGTATAACGTTATATGCCATTACGTATTAACGGATAACGTTATATACTATTACGTTATAACGTATAACGTTATAAACTATTACGTTATAACGTATAACGTTATATACTATTACGTTATAACGTATAACGCTATGTAGTATTACCTTATAACGTATAACGTTATATACTATTACGTACTAACGTATAACGTTATATACTATTACGTACTAACATATAACGTTATATACTATTACGTTATAACGTATAACGTTATAAACTATTACGTTATAACGTATAACGTTATATACTATTACGTTATAACGTATAACGCTATGTAGTATTACCTTATAACGTATAACGTTATATACTATTACGTACTAACGTATAACGTTATATACTATTACGTACTAACATATAACGTTATATACTATTACGTTATAACGTATAACATTATATACTGTTACGTTATAACGTATAACGTTATATACTATTACATAATAACATATAACGTTATATACTATTACGTACTAACGTATAACGGTATATACTATTACGTACTAACGAATAACGTTGTATACTCTTACGTTATAACGTATAAAGTTGTATACTATTACGTTATAACGTATAACGTTATATAATACTACGTACTAACGTATAACGTTATATACTATTGCGTAATATCGTATAACGTTATATGCCATTAAGTATTAACGGATAACGTTATATACTATTACGTTATAACGTATAACGGTATATACTATTACGTTATAACGTATAACGTTATATACTATTACGTTATAACGTATAACGTTATATACTATTACGTTATAACGTATAACGTTATATACTATTACGTACTAACATATAACGTTATATACTATTACGTTATAACGTATAACGTTATATACTGTTACGTTATAACGTATAACGTTATATACTATTACGTACTAACGGATAACGTTATATACTATTACGCAATAACGTATAACGTTATATAATACTACGGACTAACGTATAACGTTACATAATACTACGAACTAACGTATAACGTTTTATACTATTACGTAGTAACGTATAACGTTATATACTATTACGTACTAACATATAACGTTATATACTATTACATTATAACGTATAACGTTATATAATACTACGTTATACCGTATAACGTTATATAATACTACGTTCTAACGTATACCGTTATATACTATTGCGTAATATCGTATAACGTTATATGCCTTTACGTATTAGCGGATAACGTTATATACTATTACGTTATAACGTATAACGATATATACTATTACGTTATAACGTATAACGTTATATACTATTACGTACTAACGGATAACGTTATATACTATTACGCAATAACGTATAACGTTATATAATACTACGGACTAACGTATAACGTTACATAATACTACAAACTAACGTATAACGTTTTATACTATTACGTACTAACGGATAACGTTATATACTATTACGCAATAACTTATAACGTTATATACTATTACATTATAACGTATAACGTTATATACTATTACGTACTAACGAATAACGTTATATACTATTACGTTATAACGTATAACGTTATATACTGTTACGTTATAACGTATAACGTTATATACTATTACATAATAACATATAACGTTATATACTATTACGTACTAACGTATAACGGTATATACTATTACGTACTAACATATAACGTTATATACTATTACGTTATAACGTATAACGTTATATACTGTTACGTTATAACGTATAACGTTATATACTATTACGTACTAACGGATAACGTTATATACTATTACGCAATAACGTATAACGTTATATAATACTACGGACTAACGTATAACGTTACATAATACTACGAACTAACGTATAACGTTTTATACTATTACGTAGTAACGTATAACGTTATATACTATTACGTACTAACATATAACGTTATATACTATTACATTATAACGTATAACGTTATATACTATTACGTACCAACATATAACGTTATATACTATTACGTACTAACGGATAACGTTATATACTATTACGCAATAACTTATAACGTTATATACTACTACATTATAACGTATAACGCTATATACTATTACGTACTAACGAATAACGTTATATACTATTGGGTAATATCGTATAACGTTATATGCCATTACGTATTAACGGATAACGTTATATACTATTACGTTATAACGTATAACGTTATAAACTATTACGTTATAACGTATAACGTTATATACTATTACGTTATAACGTATAACGCTATGTAGTATTACCTTATAACGTATAACGTTATATACTATTACGTACTAACGTATAACGTTATATACTATTACGTACTAACATATAACGTTATATACTATTACGTTATAACGTATAACGTTATATACTATTACGATATAACGTATAACGTTATATACTATTACGTTATAACATAAAACGTTATGTAGTATTACCTTATAACGTATAACGTTATATACTATTACGAAATAACGTATAACGTTGTATACTATTACGTTCTAACGCATAACGTTATATAATACTACGTACTAACGTATACCGTTATATACTATTGCGTAATATCGTATAACGTTATATGCCATTACGTATTAACGGATAACGTTATATACTATTACGTTATAACGTATAACGTTATATACTATTACGTTATAACGTATAACGTTATATACTATTACGTTATAACGTATAACGTTATATACTATTACGTTATAACGTATAACGTTATATACAATTACGTTATAACGGATAACGTTATATACTATTACGTTATAGCGTATAACGTTATATAATACTACGTTCTAACGTATACCGTTATATACTATTGCGTAATATCGTATAACGTTATATGCCTTTACGTATTAGCGGATAACGTTATATACTATTACGTTATAACGTATAACGATATATACTATTACGTTATAACGTATAACGTTATATACTATTACGTACTAACGGATAACGTTATATACTATTACGCAATAACGTATAACGTTATATAATACTACGGACTAACGTATAACGTTACATAATACTACAAACTAACGTATAACGTTTTATACTATTACGTACTAACGGATAACGTTATATACTATTACGCAATAACTTATAACGTTATATACTATTACATTATAACGTATAACGTTATATACTATTACGTACTAACGAATAACGTTTTATACTATTACGTACTAACGGATAACGTTATATACTATTACGCAATAACTTATAACGTTATATACTATTACATTATAACGTATAACGTTATATACTATTACGTACTAACGAATAACGTTGTATACTCTTACGTTATAACGTATAAAGTTGTATACTATTACGTTATAACGTATAACGTTATATAATACTACGTACTAACGTATACCGTTATATACTATTGCGTAATATCGTATAACGTTATATGCCATTAAGTATTAACGGATAACGTTATATACTATTACGTTATAACGTATAACGGTATATACTATTACGTTATAACGTATAACGTTATATACTATTACGTTATAACGTATAACGTTATATACTATTACGTTATAACGTATAACGTTATATACTATTACGTACTAACATATAACGTTATATACTATTACGTTATAACGTATAACGTTATATACTGTTACGATATAACGCATAACGTTATATACTATTACGTACTAACGGATAACGTTATATACTATTACGCAATAACGTATAACGTTATATAATACTACGGACTAACGTATAACGTTACATAATACTACGAACTAACGTATAACGTTTTATACTATTACGTAGTAACGTATAACGTTATATACTATTACGTACTAACATATAACGTTATATACTATTACATTATAACTTATAACGTTATATACTATTACGTACCAACATATAACGTTATATACTATTACGTACTAACGGATAACGTTATATACTATTACGCAATAACTTATAACGTTATATACTACTACATTATAACGTATAACGCTATATACTATTACGTACTAACGAATAACTTTATATACTATTGGGTAATATCGTATAACGTTATATGCCATTACGTATTAACGGATAACGTTATATACTATTACGTTATAACGTATAACGTTATAAACTATTACGTTATAACGTATAACGTTATATACTATTACGTTATAACGTATAACGCTATGTAGTATTACCTTATAACGTATAACGTTATATACTATTACGTACTAACGTATAACGTTATATACTATTACGTACTAACATATAACGTTATATACTATTACGTTATAACGTATAACGTTATATACTGTTACGTTATAACGTATAACGTTATATACTATTACATAATAACATATAACGTTATATACTATTACGTACTAACGTATAACGGTATATACTATTACGTACTAACGAATAACGTTGTATACTCTTACGTTATAACGTATAAAGTTGTATACTATTACGTTATAACGTATAACGTTATATAATACTACGTACTAACGTATAACGTTATATACTATTGCGTAATATCGTATAACGTTATATGCCATTAAGTATTAACGGATAACGTTATATACTATTACGTTATAACGTATAACGGTATATACTATTACGTTATAACGTATAACGTTATATACTATTACGTTATAACGTATAACGTTATATACTATTACGTACTAACATATAACGTTATATACTATTACGTTATAACGTATAACGTTATATACTGTTACGTTATAACGTATAACGTTATATACTATTACGTACTAACGGATAACGTTATATACTATTACGCAATAACGTATAACGTTATATAATACTACGGACTAACATATAACGTTACATAATACTACGAACTAACGTATAACGTTTTATACTATTACGTAGTAACGTATAACGTTATATACTATTACGTACTAACATATAACGTTATATACTATTACATTATAACGTATAACGTTATATACTATTACGTACCAACATATAACGTTATATACTATTACGTACTAACGGATAACGTTATATACTATTACGCAATAACTTATAACGTTATATACTACTACATTATAACGTATAACGCTATATACTATTACGTACTAACGAATAACGTTATATACTATTGGGTAATATCGTATAACGTTATATGCCATTACGTATTAACGGATAACGTTATATACTATTACGTTATAACGTATAACGTTATAAACTATTACGTTATAACGTATAACGTTATATAATATTACGTTATAACGTATAACGCTATGTAGTATTACCTTATAACGTATAACGTTATATACTATTACGTACTATCGTATAACGTTATATACTATTACGTACTAACATATAACGTTATATACTATTACGTTATAACGTATAACGTTATATACTGTTACGTTATAACGTATAACGTTATATACTATTACGTTATAACGTATAACGTTATATACTATTACGTACTAACGTATAACGTTATATACTATTACGTACTAACGGATAACGTTATATACTATTACGCAATAACGTATAACGTTATATAATACTACGAACTAACGTATAACGTTATATAATACTACGAACTAACGTATAACGTTATATACTATTACGTACTAACGGATAACGTTATATACTATTACGCAATAACTTATAACGTTATATACTATTACATTATAACGTATAACGTTATATACTATTACGTACTAACGAATAACGTTATATACTATTACGTTATAACGTATAACGTTATATACTGTTACGTTATAACGTATAACGTTATATACTATTACATAATAACATATAACGTTATATACTATTACGTACTAACGTATAACGGTATATACTATTACGTACTAACATATAACGTTATATACTATTACGTTATAACGTATAACGTTATATACTGTTACGTTATAACGTATAACGTTATATACTATTACGTACTAACGGATAACGTTATATACTATTACGCAATAACGTATAACGTTATATAATACTACGGACTAACGTATAACGTTACATAATACTACGAACTAACGTATAACGTTTTATACTATTACGTAGTAACGTATAACGTTATATACTATTACGTACTAACATATAACGTTATATACTATTACATTATAACGTATAACGTTATATACTATTACGTACCAACATATAACGTTATATACTATTACGTACTAACGGATAACGTTATATACTATTACGCAATAACTTATAACGTTATATACTACTACATTATAACGTATAACGCTATATACTATTACGTACTAACGAATAACGTTATATACTATTGGGTAATATCGTATAACGTTATATGCCATTACGTATTAACGGATAACGTTATATACTATTACGTTATAACGTATAACGTTATAAACTATTACGTTATAACGTATAACGTTATATACTATTACGTTATAACGTATAACGCTATGTAGTATTACCTTATAACGTATAACGTTATATACTATTACGTACTAACGTATAACGTTATATACTATTACGTACTAACATATAACGTTATATACTATTACGTTATAACGTATAACGTTATAAACTATTACGTTATAACGTATAACGTTATATACTATTACGTTATAACGTATAACGCTATGT
Source organism: Bombus pascuorum (assembly GCF_905332965.1). Taxonomy (NCBI): domain Eukaryota; kingdom Metazoa; phylum Arthropoda; class Insecta; order Hymenoptera; family Apidae; genus Bombus; species Bombus pascuorum. Next base: position 423,277 of record NW_026869740.1, on the reverse strand, counting down.
AGTATTACCTTATAACGTATAACGTTATATACTATTACGTACTAACGTATAACGTTATATACTATTACGTACTAACATATAACGTTATATACTATTACGTTATAACGTATAACATTATATACCGTTACGTTATAACGTATAACGTTATATACTATTACATAATAACATATAACGTTATATACTATTACGTACTAACGTATAACGGTATATACTATTACGTACTAACGAATAACGTTGTATACTCTTACGTTATAACGTATAAAGTTGTATACTATTACGTTATAACGTATAACGTTATATAATACTACGTACTAACGTATAACGTTATATACTATTGCGTAATATCGTATAACGTTATATGCCATTAAGTATTAACGGATAACGTTATATACTATTACGTTATAACGTATAACGGTATATACTATTACGTTATAACGTATAACGTTATATACTATTACGTTATAACGTATAACGTTATATACTATTACGTTATAACGTATAACGTTATATACTATTACGTACTAACATATAACGTTATATACTATTACGTTATAACGTATAACGTTATATACTGTTACGTTATAACGTATAACGTTATATACTATTACGTACTAACGGATAACGTTATATACTATTACGCAATAACGTATAACGTTATATAATACTACGGACTAACGTATAACGTTACATAATACTACGAACTAACGTATAACGTTTTATACTATTACGTAGTAACGTATAACGTTATATACTATTACGTACTAACATATAACGTTATATACTATTACATTATAACGTATAACGTTATATAATACTACGTTATACCGTATAACGTTATATACTATTACGTACTAACGGATAACGTTATATACTATTACGCAATAACGTATAACGTTATATAATACTACGGACTAACGTATAACGTTACATAATACTACAAACTAACGTATAACGTTTTATACTATTACGTACTAACGGATAACGTTATATACTATTACGCAATAACTTATAACGTTATATACTATTACATTATAACGTATAACGTTATATACTATTACGTACTAACGAATAACGTTATATACTATTACGTTATAACGTATAACGTTATATACTGTTACGTTATAACGTATAACGTTATATACTATTACATAATAACATATAACGTTATATACTATTACGTACTAACGTATAACGGTATATACTATTACGTACTAACATATAACGTTATATACTATTACGTTATAACGTATAACGTTATATACTGTTACGTTATAACGTATAACGTTATATACTATTACGTACTAACGGATAACGTTATATACTATTACGCAATAACGTATAACGTTATATAATACTACGGACTAACGTATAACGTTACATAATACTACGAACTAACGTATAACGTTTTATACTATTACGTAGTAACGTATAACGTTATATACTATTACGTACTAACATATAACGTTATATACTATTACATTATAACGTATAACGTTATATACTATTACGTACCAACATATAACGTTATATACTATTACGTACTAACGGATAACGTTATATACTATTACGCAATAACTTATAACGTTATATACTACTACATTATAACGTATAACGCTATATACTATTACGTACTAACGAATAACGTTATATACTATTGGGTAATATCGTATAACGTTATATGCCATTACGTATTAACGGATAACGTTATATACTATTACGTTATAACGTATAACGTTATAAACTATTACGTTATAACGTATAACGTTATATACTATTACGTTATAACGTATAACGCTATGTAGTATTACCTTATAACGTATAACGTTATATACTATTACGTACTAACGTATAACGTTATATACTATTACGTACTAACATATAACGTTATATACTATTACGTTATAACGTATAACGTTATATACTATTACGATATAACGTATAACGTTATATACTATTACGTTATAACATAAAACGTTATGTAGTATTACCTTATAACGTATAACGTTATATACTATTACGTACTAACGTATAACGTTGTATACTATTACGTTCTAACGCATAACGTTATATAATACTACGTACTAACGTATACCGTTATATACTATTGCGTAATATCGTATAACGTTATATGCCATTACGTATTAACGGATAACGTTATATACTATTACGTTATAACGTATAACGTTATATACTATTACGTTATAACGTATAACGTTATATACTATTACGTTATAACGTATAACGTTATATACTATTACGTTATAACGTATAACGTTATATACAATTACGTTATAACGGATAACGTTATATACTATTACGTTATAGCGTATAACGTTATATAATACTACGTTCTAACGTATACCGTTATATACTATTGCGTAATATCGTATAACGTTATATGCCTTTACGTATTAGCGGATAACGTTATATACTATTACGTTATAACGTATAACGATATATACTATTACGTTATAACGTATAACGTTATATACTATTACGTACTAACGGATAACGTTATATACTATTACGCAATAACGTATAACGTTATATAATACTACGGACTAACGTATAACGTTACATAATACTACAAACTAACGTATAACGTTTTATACTATTACGTACTAACGGATAACGTTATATACTATTACGCAATAACTTATAACGTTATATACTATTACATTATAACGTATAACGTTATATACTATTACGTACTAACGAATAACGTTTTATACTATTACGTACTAACGGATAACGTTATATACTATTACGCAATAACTTATAACGTTATATACTATTACATTATAACGTATAACGTTATATACTATTACGTACTAACGAATAACGTTGTATACTCTTACGTTATAACGTATAAAGTTGTATACTATTACGTTATAACGTATAACGTTATATAATACTACGTACTAACGTATACCGTTATATACTATTGCGTAATATCGTATAACGTTATATGCCATTAAGTATTAACGGATAACGTTATATACTATTACGTTATAACGTATAACGGTATATACTATTACGTTATAACGTATAACGTTATATACTATTACGTTATAACGTATAACGTTATATACTATTACGTTATAACGTATAACGTTATATACTATTACGTACTAACATATAACGTTATATACTATTACGTTATAACGTATAACGTTATATACTGTTACGATATAACGCATAACGTTATATACTATTACGTACTAACGGATAACGTTATATACTATTACGCAATAACGTATAACGTTATATAATACTACGGACTAACGTATAACGTTACATAATACTACGAACTAACGTATAACGTTTTATACTATTACGTAGTAACGTATAACGTTATATACTATTACGTACTAACATATAACGTTATATACTATTACATTATAACTTATAACGTTATATACTATTACGTACCAACATATAACGTTATATACTATTACGTACTAACGGATAACGTTATATACTATTACGCAATAACTTATAACGTTATATACTACTACATTATAACGTATAACGCTATATACTATTACGTACTAACGAATAACTTTATATACTATTGGGTAATATCGTATAACGTTATATGCCATTACGTATTAACGGATAACGTTATATACTATTACGTTATAACGTATAACGTTATAAACTATTACGTTATAACGTATAACGTTATATACTATTACGTTATAACGTATAACGCTATGTAGTATTACCTTATAACGTATAACGTTATATACTATTACGTACTAACGTATAACGTTATATACTATTACGTACTAACATATAACGTTATATACTATTACGTTATAACGTATAACGTTATATACTGTTACGTTATAACGTATAACGTTATATACTATTACATAATAACATATAACGTTATATACTATTACGTACTAACGTATAACGGTATATACTATTACGTACTAACGAATAACGTTGTATACTCTTACGTTATAACGTATAAAGTTGTATACTATTACGTTATAACGTATAACGTTATATAATACTACGTACTAACGTATAACGTTATATACTATTGCGTAATATCGTATAACGTTATATGCCATTAAGTATTAACGGATAACGTTATATACTATTACGTTATAACGTATAACGGTATATACTATTACGTTATAACGTATAACGTTATATACTATTACGTTATAACGTATAACGTTATATACTATTACGTACTAACATATAACGTTATATACTATTACGTTATAACGTATAACGTTATATACTGTTACGTTATAACGTATAACGTTATATACTATTACGTACTAACGGATAACGTTATATACTATTACGCAATAACGTATAACGTTATATAATACTACGGACTAACGTATAACGTTACATAATACTACGAACTAACGTATAACGTTTTATACTATTACGTAGTAACGTATAACGTTATATACTATTACGTACTAACATATAACGTTATATACTATTACATTATAACGTATAACGTTATATACTATTACGTACCAACATATAACGTTATATACTATTACGTACTAACGGATAACGTTATATACTATTACGCAATAACTTATAACGTTATATACTACTACATTATAACGTATAACGCTATATACTATTACGTACTAACGAATAACGTTATATACTATTGGGTAATATCGTATAACGTTATATGCCATTACGTATTAACGGATAACGTTATATACTATTACGTTATAACGTATAACGTTATAAACTATTACGTTATAACGTATAACGTTATATAATATTACGTTATAACGTATAACGCTATGTAGTATTACCTTATAACGTATAACGTTATATACTATTACGTACTATCGTATAACGTTATATACTATTACGTACTAACATATAACGTTATATACTATTACGTTATAACGTATAACGTTATATACTGTTACGTTATAACGTATAACGTTATATACTATTACGTTATAACGTATAACGTTATATACTATTACGTACTAACGTATAACGTTATATACTATTACGTACTAACGGATAACGTTATATACTATTACGCAATAACGTATAACGTTATATAATACTACGAACTAACGTATAACGTTATATAATACTACGAACTAACGTATAACGTTATATACTATTACGTACTAACGTATAACGTTATATGCCATTACGTACTAACGGATAACGTTATATGCCATTACGTACTAACGAATAACGTTATATACTATTGCGTAATATCGTATAACGTTATATGCCATTACGTATTAACGGATAACGTTATATACTATTACGTTATAACGTATAACGTTATATACTATTACGTTATAACGTATAACGTTATATACTATTACGTTATAACGTATAACGTTATATACTATTACGTTATAACGTATAACGCTATGTAGTATTACCTTATAACGTATAACGTTATATACTATTACGTACTAACGTATAACGTTATATACTATTACGTACTAACGTATAAAGTTATATACTATTGCGTAATATCGTATAACGTTATATGCCATTACGTATTAACGGATAACGTTATATACTATTATGTTATAACGTATAACGTTATATACTATTACGTTATAACGTATAACGTTATATACTATTACGTTATAACGTATAACGTTATATATACGTATTAGCGGATAACGTTATATACTATTACATTATAACGTATAACGTTATATACTATTACGTACTAACGAATAACGTTATATACTATTACGTTATAACGTATAACGTTATATACTGTTACGTTATAACGTATAACGTTATATACTATTACATAATAACATATAACGTTATATACTATTACGTACTAACGTATAACGGTATATACTATTACGTACTAACGAATAACGTTGTATACTGTTACGTTATAACGTATAACGTTATATACTATTACGTTATAACGCATAACGTTATATGCCATTACGTACTAACGGATAACGTTATATGCCATTACGTATTAACGTATAACGTTATATACTATTACGTTATAACGTATAACGTTATATACTATTACGATATAACGTATAACGTTATATACTATTACATTATAACGTATAACGCTATGTAGTATTACCTTATAACGGATAACGTTATATACTATTACGTTATAACGTATAACGTAATATACTGTTACGTTATAACGTATAACGTTATATACTATTACATAATAACATATAACGTTATATACTATTACGTACTAACGGATAACGTTATATACTATTACGCAATAACTTATAACGTTATATACTATTACGTTATAACGTATAACGTTATATACTATTACGTACTAACGTATAACGGTATATACTATTACGAACTAACGAATAACGTTGTATACTATTACGTTATAACGTATAACGTTGTATAGTATTACGTTATAACGCATAACGTTATATAATACTACGTACTAACGTATACCGTTATATACTATTGCGTAATATCGTATAACGTTATATGCCATTACGTATTAACGGACAACGTTATATACTATTACGTTATAACGTATAACGTTATATACTATTACGTTATAACGTATAACGTTATATACTATTACGTACAAACGAATAACGTTGTATACTATTACGTTATAACGTATAACGTTGTATACTATTACGTTATAGCGTATAAAGTTATATAATACTACGTACTAACGTATACCGTTATATACTATTGCGTAATATCGTATAACGCTATGTAGTATTACCTTAAAACGTATAACGTTATATACTATTACGTACTAACGTATAACGTTATATACTATTACGTACTAACGTATAACGTTATATACTATTACGTACTAACGTATAACGTTATATACTATTGCGTAATATCGTATAACGTTATATGCCATTACGTATTAACGGATAACGTTATATACTATTACGTTATAGCGTATAACGTTATATACTATTACGTTATAACGTATAACGTTGTATACTATTACGTTATAACGTATAACGTTATATACTGTTACGTTATAACGTATTACGCTATGTAGTATTACCTTATAACGTATAACGTTATATACTATTACGTACTAACGTATAACGTTATATACTATTACGTACTAACGTATAACGTTATATACTATTGCGTAATATCGTATAACGTTATATGCCATTACGTATTAACGGATAACGTTATATACTATTACGTTATAGCGTATAACGTTATATACTATTACGTTATAACGTATAACGTTGTATACTATTACGTACCAACATATAACGTTATATACTATTACGTACTAACGGATAACGTTATATACTATTACGCAATAACTTATAACGTTATATACTACTACATTATAACGTATAACGCTATATACTATTACGTACTAACGAATAACGTTATATACTATTGGGTAATATCGTATAACGTTATATGCCATTACGTATTAACGGATAACGTTATATACTATTACGTTATAACGTATAACGTTATAAACTATTACGTTATAACGTATAACGTTATATAATATTACGTTATAACGTATAACGCTATGTAGTATTACCTTATAACGTATAACGTTATATACTATTACGTACTAACGTATAACGTTATATACTATTACGTACTAACATATAACGTTATATACTATTACGTTATAACGTATAACGTTATATACTGTTACGTTATAACGTATAACGTTATATACTATTACGTTATAACGTATAACGTTATATACTATTACGTACTAACGTATAACGTTATATACTATTACGTACTAACGGATAACGTTATATACTATTACGCAATAACGTATAACGTTATATAATACTACGAACTAACGTATAACGTTATATAATACTACGAACTAACGTATAACGTTATATACTATTACGTACTAACGTATAACGTTATATGCCATTACGTACTAACGGATAACGTTATATGCCATTACGTACTAACGAATAACGTTATATACTATTGCGTAATATCGTATAACGTTATATGCCATTACGTATTAACGGATAACGTTATATACTATTACGTTATAACGTATAACGTTATATACTATTACGTTATAACGTATAACGTTATATACTATTACGTTATAACGTATAACGCTATGTAGTATTACCTTATAACGTATAACGTTATATACTATTACGTACTAACGTATAACGTTATATACTATTACGTACTAACGTATAAAGTTATATACTATTGCGTAATATCGTATAACGTTATATGCCATTACGTATTAACGGATAACGTTATATACTATTATGTTATAACGTATAACGTTATATACTATTACATTATAACGTATAACGTTATATACTATTACGTTATAACGTATAACGTTATATATACGTATTAGCGGATAACGTTATATACTATTACATTATAACGTATAACGTTATATACTATTACGTACTAACGAATAACGTTATATACTATTACGTTATAACGTATAACGTTATATACTGTTACGTTATAACGTATAACATTATATACTATTACATAATAACATATAACGTTATATACTATTACGTACTAACGTATAACGGTATATACTATTACGTACTAACGAATAACGTTGTATACTGTTACGTTATAACGTATAACGTTATATACTATTACGTTATAACGCATAACGTTATATGCCATTACGTACTAACGGATAACGTTATATGCCATTACGTATTAACGTATAACGTTATATACTATTACGTTATAACGTATAACGTTATATACTATTACGATATAACGTATAACGTTATATACTATTACATTATAACGTATAACGCTATGTAGTATTACCTTATAACGGATAACGTTATATACTATTACGTTATAACGTATAACGTAATATACTGTTACGTTATAACGTATAACGTTATATACTATTACATAATAACATATAACGTTATATACTATTACGTACTAACGGATAACGTTATATACTATTACGCAATAACTTATAACGTTATATACTATTACGTTATAACGTATAACGTTATATACTATTACGTACTAACGTATAACGGTATATACTATTACGAACTAACGAATAACGTTGTATACTATTACGTTATAACGTATAACGTTGTATACTATTACGTTATAACGCATAACGTTATATAATACTACGTACTAACGTATACCGTTATATACTATTGCGTAATATCGTATAACGTTATATGCCATTACGTATTAACGGACAACGTTATATACTATTACGTTATAACGTATAACGTTATATACTATTACGTTATAACGTATAACGTTATATACTATTACGTACAAACGAATAACGTTGTATACTATTACGTTATAACGTATAACGTTGTATACTATTACGTTATAACGTATAAAGTTATATAATACTACGTACTAACGTATACCGTTATATACTATTGCGTAATATCGTATAACGCTATGTAGTATTACCTTAAAACGTATAACGTTATATACTATTACGTACTAACGTATAACGTTATATACTATTACGTACTAACGTATAACGTTATATACTATTACGTACTAACGTATAACGTTATATACTATTGCGTAATATCGTATAACGTTATATGCCATTACGTATTAACGGATAACGTTATATACTATTACGTTATAGCGTATAACGTTATATACTATTACGTTATAACGTATAACGTTGTATACTATTACGTTATAACGTATAACGTTATATACTGTTACGTTATAACGTATTACGCTATGTAGTATTACCTTATAACGTATAACGTTATATACTATTACGTACTAACGTATAACGTTATATACTATTACGTACTAACGTATAACGTTATATACTATTGCGTAATATCGTATAACGTTATATGCCATTACGTATTAACGGATAACGTTATATACTATTACGTTATAGCGTATAACGTTATATACTATTACGTTATAACGTATAACGTTGTATACTATTACGTTATAACGTATAACGTTATATAATACTACATTATAACGTATAACGTTATATAATACTACGTTCTAACGTATACCGTTATATACTATTGCGTAATATCGTATAACGTTATATGCCTTTACGTATTAGCGGATAACGTTATATACTATTACGTTATAACGTATAACGTTATATACTATTACGTCATAACGTATAACGTTATATACTATTACGTACTAACGGATAACGTTATATACTATTACGTACTAACGAATAACGTTATATACTATTACGTTATAACGTATAACGTTATATACTGTTACGTTATAACGTATAACGTTATATACTATTACATAATAACATATAACGTTATATACTATTACGTACTAACGTATAACGGTATATACTATTACGTACTAACGCATAACGTTGTATACTATTACGTTATAACGTATAACGTTGTATACTATTACGTTATAACGTATAACGTTATATAATCCTACGTACTAACGTATACCGTTATATACTATTGCGTAATATCGTATAACGTTATATGCCATTACGTATTAACGGATAACGTTATATACTATTACGTTATAACGTATAACGGTATATACTATTACGTTATAACGTATAACGTTATATACTATTACGTTATAACGTATAACGTTATATACTATTACGTTATAACGTATAACGTTATATACTATTACGTACTAACATATAACGTTATATACTATTACGTTATAACGTATAACGTTATATACTGTTACGTTATAACGTATAACGTTGTATACTATTACGTACTAACGGATAACGTTATATACTATTACGCAATAACGTATAACGTTATATAATACTACGAACTAACGTATAACGTTATATAATACTACGAACTAAAGTATAACGTTATATACTGTTACGTTATAACGTATAACGTTATATACTATTACGTACTAACGTATAACGTTATATACCATTACGTACTAACGTATAACGTTATATACTATTGCGTAATATCGTATAACGTTATATGCCATTACGTAATAATGGATAACGTTATATACTATTACGTTATAACGTATAACGTTGTATACTATTACGTTATAACGTATAACGGTATATAATACTACGTACTAACGTATACCGTTATATACTATTGCGTAATATCGTATAACGTTATATACTGTTACGTTATAACGTATAACGTTATATACTATTACGTTATAACGTATAACGTTACATACTATTGCGTACTAACGTATAACGTTATATACTATTACGTACTAACGGATAACGTTATATACTATTACGTACTAACGAATAACGTTGTATACTATTACGCTATAACGTATAACGTTGTATACTATTACGTTATAACGTATAACGTTATATAATACTACGTACTAACGTATACCGTTATATACTATTGCGTAATATCGTATAACGTTATATGCCATTACGTATTAACGGATAACGTTATATACTATTACGTTATAACGTATAACGGTATATACTATTACGTTATAACGTATAACGTTATATACTATTACGTTATAACGTATAACGTTATATACTATTACGTTATAACGTATAACGTTATATACTATTACGTACTAACATATAACGTTATATACTATTACGTTATAACGTATAACGTTATATACTGTTACGTTATAACGTATAACGTTATATACTATTACGTACTAACGGATAACGTTATATACTATTACGCAATAACGTATAACGTTATATAATACTACGAACTAACGTATAACGTTATATAATACTACGAACTAACGTATAACGTTATATACTGTTACGTTATAACGTATAACGTTATATACTATTACGTACTAAGGTATAACGTTATATACCATTACGTACTAACGTATAACGTTATATACTATTGCGTAATATCGTATAACGTTATATGCCATTACGTATTAACGGATAACGTTATATACTATTACGTTATAACGTATAACGTTGTATACTATTACGTTATAACGTATAACGGTATATAATACTACGTACTAACGTATACCGTTATATACTATTACGTTATAACGTATAACGTTATATACTATTACGTACTAACATATAACGTTATATACTATTACGTTATAACGTATAACGTTATATACTGTTACGTTATAACGTATAACGTTATATACTATTACGTACTAACGGATAACGTTATATAGTATTACGCAATAACGTATAACGTTATATAATACTACGAACTAACGTATAACGTTATATAATACTACGAACTAACGTATAACGTTATATACTGTTACGTTATAACGTATAACGTTATATACTATTACGTACTAAGGTATAACGTTATATACCATTACGTACTAACGTATAACGTTATATACTATTGCGTAATATCGTATAACGTTATATGCCATTACGTATTAACGGATAACGTTATATACTATTACGTTATAACGTATAACGTTGTATACTATTACGTTATAACGTATAACGGTATATAATACTACGTACTAACGTATACCGTTATATACTATTGCGTAATATCGTATAACGTTATATACTGTTACGTTATAACGTATAACGTTATATACTATTACGTTATAACGTATAACGTTACATACTATTACTTACTAACGTATAACGTTATATACTATTACGTACTAACGGATAACGTTATATACTATTGCATAATATCGTATAACGTTATATGCTATTACGTACTAACGGATAACGTTATATACTATTACGTACTAACGTATAACGTTATATACAATTACGTTATAACGTATAACGTTATATACTATTACGTTATAACGTATAACGTTATATACTGTTACGTTATAACGTATTACGCTATGTAGTATTACCTTATAACGTATAACGTTATATACTATTACGTTATAACGTATAACGTCATATACTATTACGTTATAACGTATAACGTTATATACTATTACGTTATAACGTATAACGTTATATACTATTACGTACTAACGGATAACGTTATATACTATTACGCAACAACGTATAACGTTATATAATACTACGAACTAACGTATAACGTTACATAATACTACGAACTAACGTATAACGTTTTATACTATTACGTAGTAACGTATAACGTTATATACTATTACGTACTAACATATAACGTTATATACTATTACATTATAACGTATAACGTTATATGCTATTACGTACTAACATATAACGTTATATACTATTACGTACTAACGGATAACGTTATATACTATTACGCAATAACTTATAACGTTATATACTATTACATTATAACGTATAACGTTATATACTATTACGTACTAACGAATAACGTTATATACTATTGGGTAATATCGTATAACGTTATATGCCATTACGTATTAACGGATAACGTTATATACTATTACGTTATAACGTATAACGTTATATACTATTACGTTATAACGTATAACGTTATATAGTATTACGTTATAACGTATAACGCTATGTAGTATTACCTTATAACGTATAACGTTATATACTATTACGTACTAACGTATAACGTTATATACTATTACGTACTAACATATAACGTTATATACTATTACGTTATAACGTATAACGTTATATACTGTTACGTTATAACGTATAACGTTATATACTATTACGTTATAACGTATAACGTTATATACTATTACGTACTAACGTATAACGTTATATACTATTACGTACTAACGGATAACGTTATATACTATTACGCAATAACGTATAACGTTATATAATACTACGAACTAACGTATAACGTTATATAATACTACGAACGAACGTACAACGTTATATACTATTACGTACTAACGTATAACGTTATATGCCATTACGTACTAACGGATAACGTTATATACTATTACGCAATAACGTATAACGTTATATAATACTACGGACTAACGTATAACGTTACATAATACTACGAACTAACGTATAACGTTTTATACTATTACGTACTAACGGATAACGTTATATACTATTACGCAATAACTTATAACGTTATATACTATTACATTATAACGTATAACGTTATATACTATTACGTACTAACGAATAACGTTATATACTATTGCGTAATATCGTATAACGTTATATGCCATTACGTATTAACGGATAACGTTATATACTATTACGTTATAACGTATAACGTTATATACTATTACGTTATAACGCATAACGTTATATACTGTTACGTTATAACGTATAACGTTATATACTATTACGTTATAACGTATAACGTTATATACTATTACGTTATAACGTATAACGCTATGTAGTATTACCTTATAACGTATAACGTTATATACTATTACGTACTAACGTATAACGTTATATACTATTACGTACTAACATATAACGTTATATACTATTACGTTATAACGTATAACGTTATATACTGTTACGTTATAACGTATAACGTTATATACTATTACGTTATAACGTATAACGTTATATAATATTACGTACTAACGTATAACGTTATATACTATTACGTAATAACGGATAACGTTATATACTATTACGCAATAACGTATAACGTTATATAATACTACGAACTAACGTATAACGTTATATAATACTACGAACTAACGTATAACGTTATATACTATTACGTACTAACGTATAATGTTATATGCCATTACGTACTAACGGATAACGTTATATGCCATTACGTACTAACGAATAACGTTATATACTATTGCGTAATATCGTATAACGTTATATGCCATTACGTATTAACGGATAACGTTATATACTATTACGTTATAACGTATAACGTTATATACTATTACGTTACAACGTATAACGTTGTATACTATTACGTTATAACGTATAACGTTATATAATACTACGTTCTAACGTATACCGTTATATACTATTGCGTAATATCGTATAACGTTATATGCCATTACGTATTAACGGATAACGTTATATACTATTACGTTATAACGTATAACGTTATATACTATTACGTTATAACGTATAACGTTATATACTATTACGTACTAACGGATAACGTTATATACTATTACGCAATAACGTATAACGTTATATAATACTACGGACTAACGTATAACGTTACATAATACTACGAACTAACGTATAACGTTTTATACTATTACGTACTAACGGATAACGTTATATACTATTACGCAATAACTTATAACGTTATATACTATTACATTATAACGTATAACGTTATATACTATTACGTACTAACGAATAACGTTATATACTATTGCGTAATATCGTATAACGTTATATGCGATTACGCAATAACTTATAACGTTATATACTACTACATTATAACGTATAACGCTATATACTATTACGTACAAACGAATAACGTTATATACTATTGGGTAATATCGTATAACGTTATATGCCATTACGTATTAACGGATAACGTTATATACTATTACGTTATAACGTATAACGTTATAAACTATTACGTTATAACGTATAACGTTATATAATATTACGTTATAACGTATAACGCTATGTAGTATTACCTTATAACGTATAACGTTATATACTATTACGTACTAACGTATAACGTTATATACTGTTACGTTATAACGTATTACGCTATGTAGTATTACCTTATAACGTATAACGTTATATACTATTACGTACTAACGTATAACGTTATATACTATTACGTACTAACGTATAACGTTATATACTATTGCGTAATATCGTATAACGTTATATGCCATTACGTATTAACGGATAACGTTATATACTATTACGTTATAGCGTATAACGTTATATACTATTACGTTATAACGTATAACGTTGTATACTATTACGTTATAACGTATAACGTTATATAATACTACATTATAACGTATAACGTTATATAATACTACGTTCTAACGTATACCGTTATATACTATTGCGTAATATCGTATAACGTTATATGCCTTTACGTATTAGCGGATAACGTTATATACTATTACGTTATAACGTATAACGTTATATACTATTACGTTATAACGTATAACGTTATATACTATTACGTACTAACGGATAACGTTATATACTATTACGTACTAACGAATAACGTTATATACTATTACGTTATAACGTATAACGTTATATACTGTTACGTTATAACGTATAACGTTATATACTATTACATAATAACATATAACGTTATATACTATTACGTACTAACGTATAACGGTATATACTATTACGTACTAACGCATAACGTTGTATACTATTACGTTATAACGTATAACGTTGTATACTATTACGTCATAACGTATAACGTTATATAATCCTACGTACTAACGTATACCGTTATATACTATTGCGTAATATCGTATAACGTTATATGCCATTACGTATTAACGGATAACGTTATATACTATTACGTTATAACGTATAACGGTATATACTATTACGTTATAACGTATAACGTTATATACTATTACGTTATAACGTATAACGTTATATACTATTACGTTATAACGTATAACGTTATATACTATTACGTACTAACATATAACGTTATATACTATTACGTTATAACGTATAACGTTATATACTGTTACGTTATAACGTATAACGTTGTATACTATTACGTACTAACGGATAACGTTATATACTATTACGCAATAACGTATAACGTTATATAATACTACGAACTAACGTATAACGTTATATAATACTACGAACTAACGTATAACGTTATATACTGTTACGTTATAACGTATAACGTTATATACTATTACGTACTAACGTATAACGTTATATACCATTACGTACTAACGTATAACGTTATATACTATTGCGTAATATCGTATAACGTTATATGCCATTACGTAATAATGGATAACGTTATATACTATTACGTTATAACGTATAACGTTGTATACTATTACGTTATAACGTATAACGGTATATAATACTACGTACTAACGTATACCGTTATATACTATTGCGTAATATCGTATAACGTTATATACTGTTACGTTATAACGTATAACGTTATATACTATTACGTTATAACGTATAACGTTACATACTATTGCGTACTAACGTATAACGTTATATACTATTACGTACTAACGGATAACGTTATATACTATTACGTACTAACGAATAACGTTGTATACTATTACGTTATAACGTATAACGTTGTATACTATTACGTTATAACGTATAACGTTATATAATACTACGTACTAACGTATACCCTTATATACTATTGCGTAATATCGTATAACGTTATATACCATTACGTATTAACGGATAACGTTATATACTATTACGTTATAACGTATAACGGTATATACTATTACGTTATAACGTATAACGTTATATACTATTACGTTATAACGTATAACGTTATATACTATTACGTTATAACGTATAACGTTATATACTATTACGTACTAACATATAACGTTATATACTATTACGTTATAACGTATAACGTTATATACTGTTACGTTATAACGTATAACGTTATATACTATTACGTACTAACGGATAACGTTATATCCTATTACGCAATAACGTATAACGTTATATAATACTACGAACTAACGTATAACGTTATATAATACTACGAACTAACGTATAACGTTATATACTGTTACGTTATAACGTATAACGTTATATACTATTACGTACTAAGGTATAACGTTATATACCATTACGTACTAACGTATAACGTTATATACTATTGCGTAATACCGTATAACGTTATATGCCATTACGTATTAACGGATAACGTTATATACTATTACGTTATAACGTATAACGTTGTATACTATTACGTTATAACGTATAACGGTATATAATACTACGTACTAACGTATACCGTTATATACTATTACGTTATAACGTATAACGTTATATACTATTACGTACTAACATATAACGTTATATACTATTACGTTATAACGTATAACGTTATATACTGTTACGTTATAACGTATAACGTTATATACTATTACGTACTAACGGATAACGTTATATAGTATTACGCAATAACGTATAACGTTATATAATACTACGAACTAACGTATAACGTTATATAATACTACGAACTAACGTATAACGTTATATACTGTTACGTTATAACGTATAACGTTATATACTATTACGTACTAAGGTATAACGTTATATACCATTACGTACTAACGTATAACGTTATATACTATTGCGTAATATCGTATAACGTTATATGCCATTACGTATTAACGGATAACGTTATATACTATTACGTTATAACGTATAACGTTGTATACTATTACGTTATAACGTATAACGGTATATAATACTACGTACTAACGTATACCGTTATATACTATTGCGTAATATCGTATAACGTTATATACTGTTACGTTATAACGTATAACGTTATATACTATTACGTTATAACGTATAACGTTACATACTATTACTTACTAACGTATAACGTTATATACTATTACGTACTAACGGATAACGTTATATACTATTGCGTAATATCGTATAACGTTATATGCCATTACGTACTAACGGATAACGTTATATACTATTACGTACTAACGTATAACGTTATATACAATTACGTTATAACGTATAACGTTATATACTATTACGTTATAACGTATAACGTTATATACTGTTACGTTATAACGTATTACGCTATGTAGTATTACCTTATAACGTATAACGTTATATACTATTACGTACTAACGTATAACGTTATATACTATTACGTACTAACGTATAACGTTATATACTATTGCGCAATATCGTATAACGTTATATGCCATTACGTATTAACGGATAACGTTATATACTATTACGTTATAACGTATAACGTTATATACTATTACGTTATAACGTATAACGTTGTATACTATTACGTTATAACGTATAACGTTATATAATACTACGTACTAACGTATACCGTTATATACTATTGCGTAATATCGTATAACGTTATATGCCATTACGTATTAACGGATAACGTTATATACTATTACGTTATAACGTATAACGTTATATACTGTTACGTTATAACGTATAACGTTATATACTATTACGTTATAACGTATAACGTCATATACTATTACGTTATAACGTATAACGTTATATACTATTACGTTATAACGTATAACGTTATATACTATTACGTACTAACGGATAACGTTATATACTATTACGCAACAACGTATAACGTTATATAATACTACGAACTAACGTATAACGTTACATAATACTACGAACTAACGTATAACGTTTTATACTATTACGTAGTAACGTATAACGTTATATACTATTACGTACTAACATATAACGTTATATACTATTACATTATAACGTATAATGTTATATACTATTACGTACTAACATATAACGTTATATACTATTACGTACTAACGGATAACGTTATATACCATTACGCAATAACTTATAACGTTATATACTATTACATTATAACGTATAACGTTATATACTATTACGTACTAACGAATAACGTTATATACTATTGGGTAATATCGTATAACGTTATATGCCATTACGTATTAACGGATAACGTTATATACTATTACGTTATAACGTATAACGTTATATACTATTACGTTATAACGTATAACGTTATATAGTATTACGTTATAACGTATAACGCTATGTAGTATTACCTTATAACGTATAACGTTATATACTATTACGTACTAACGTATAACGTTATATACTATTACGTACTAACATATAACGTTATATACTATTACGTTATAACGTATAACGTTATATACTGTTACGTTATAACGTATAACGTTATATACTATTACGTTATAACGTATAACGTTATATACTATTACGTACTAACGTATAACGTTATATACTATTACGTACTAACGGATAACGTTATATACTATTACGCAATAACTTATAACGTTATATACTATTACATTATAACGTATAACGTTATATACTATTACGTACTAACGAATAACGTTATATACTATTGCGTAATATCGTATAACGTTATATGCCATTACGTATTAACGGATAACGTTATATACTATTACGTTATAACGTATAACGTTATATACTATTACGTTATAACGCATAACGTTATATACTGTTACGTTATAACGTATAACGTTATATACTATTACGTTATAACGTATAACGTTATATACTATTACGTTATAACGTATAACGCTATGTAGTATTACCTTATAACGTATAACGTTATATACTATTACGTACTAACGTATTACGTTATATACTATTACGTACTAACATATAACGTTATATACTATTACGTTATAACGTATAACGTTATATACTGTTACGTTATAACGTATAACGTTATATACTATTACGTTATAACGTATAACGTTATATAATATTACGTACTAACGTATAACGTTATATACTATTACGTAATAACGGATAACGTTATATACTATTACGCAATAACGTATAACGTTATATAATACTACGAACTAACGTATAACGTTATATAATACTACGAACTAACGTATAACGTTATATACTATTACGTACTAACGTATAATGTTATATGCCATTACGTACTAACGGATAACGTTATATGCCATTACGTACTAACGAATAACGTTATATACTATTGCGTAATATCGTATAACGTTATATGCCATTACGTATTAACGGATAACGTTATATACTATTACGTTATAACGTATAACGTTATATACTATTACGTTATAACGTATAACGTTATATACTATTACGTTATAACGTATAACGCTATGTAGTATTACCTTATAACGTATAACGTTATATACTATTACGTACTATCGTATAACGTTATATACTATTACGTACTAACGTATAAAGTTATATAATATTGCGTAATATCGTATAACGTTATATGCCATTACGTATTAACGGATAACGTTATATAATATTACGTTATAACGTATAACGTTATATACTATTACGTTACAACGTATAACGTTGTATACTATTACGTTATAACGTATAACGTTATATAATACTACGTTCTAACGTATACCGTTATATACTATTGCGTAATATCGTATAACGTTATATGCCATTACGTATTAACGGATAACGTTATATACTATTACGTTATAACGTATAACGTTATATACTATTACGTTATAACGTATAACGTTATATACTATTACGTACTAACGGATAACGTTATATACTACTACGCAATAACGTATAACGTTATATAATACTACGGACTAACGTATAACGTTACATAATACTACGAACTAACGTATAACGTTTTATACTATTACGTACTAACGGATAACGTTATATACTATTACGCAATAACTTATAACGTTATATACTATTACATTATAACGTATAACGTTATATACTATTACGTACTAACGAATAACGTTATATACTATTGCGTAATATCGTATAACGTTATATGCGATTACGTATTAACGGATAACGTTATATACTATTACGTTATAACGTATAACGTTATATACTATTACGTTATAACGCATAACGTTATATACTGTTACGTTATAACGTATAACGCTATGTAGTATTACCTTATAACGTATAACGTTATATACTATTACGTACTAACGTATAACGTTATATACTATTACGTACTAACATATAACGTTATATACTATTACGTTATAACGTATAACGTTATATACTGTTACGTTATAACGTATAACGTTATATACTATTACATAATAACATATAACGTTATATACTATTACGTACTAACGTATAACGGTATATACTATTACGTACTAACGAATAACGTTGTATACTCTTACGTTATAACGTATAAAGTTGTATACTATTACGTTATAACGTATAACGTTATATAATACTACGTACTAACGTATAACGTTATATACTATTGCGTAATATCGTATAACGTTATATGCCATTAAGTATTAACGGATAACGTTATATACTATTACGTTATAACGTATAACGGTATATACTATTACGTTATAACGTATAACGTTATATACTATTACGTTATAACGTATAACGTTATATACTATTACGTTATAACGTATAACGTTATATACTATTACGTACTAACATATAACGTTATATACTATTACGTTATAACGTATAACGTTATATACTGTTACGTTATAACGTATAACGTTATATACTATTACGTACTAACGGATAACGTTATATACTATTACGCAATAACGTATAACGTTATATAATACTACGGACTAACGTATAACGTTACATAATACTACGAACTAACGTATAACGTTTTATACTATTACGTAGTAACGTATAACGTTATATACTATTACGTACTAACATATAACGTTATATACTATTACATTATAACGTATAACGTTATATACTATTACGTACCAACATATAACGTTATATACTATTACGTACTAACGGATAACGTTATATACTATTACGCAATAACTTATAACGTTATATACTACTACATTATAACGTATAACGCTATATACTATTACGTACTAACGAATAACGTTATATAGTATTGGGTAATATCGTATAACGTTATATGCCATTACGTATTAACGGATAACGTTATATACTATTACGTTATAACGTATAACGTTATAAACTATTACGTTATAACGTATAACGTTATATAATATTACGTTATAACGTATAACGCTATGTAGTATTACCTTATAACGTATAACGTTATATACTATTACGTACTAACGTATAACGTTATATACTATTACGTACTAACATATAACGTTATATACTATTACGTTATAACGTATAACGTTATATACTGTTACGTTATAACGTATAACGTTATATACTATTACGTTATAACGTATAACGTTATATACTATTACGTACTAACGTATAACGTTATATACTATTACGTACTAACATATAACGTTATATACTATTACGTTATAACGTATAACGTTATATACTGTTACGTTATAACGTATAACGTTATATACTATTACGTTATAACGTATAACGTTATATACTATTACGTACTAACGTATAACGTTATATGCCATTACGTACTAACGAATAACGTTATATACTATTGCGTAATATCGTATAACGTTATATGCCATTACGTATTAACGTATAACGTTATATACTATTACGTACTAACGTATAACGTTATATACTATTACGTACTAACGTATAAAGTTATATACTATTGCGTAATATCGTATAACGTTATATGCCATTACGTATTAACGGATAACGTTATATACTATTATGTTATAACGTATAACGTTATATACTATTACGTTATAACGTATAACGTTATATACTATTACGTTATAACGTATAACGTTATATATACGTATTAGCGGATAACGTTATATACTATTACATTATAACGTATAACGTTATATACTATTACGTACTAACGAATAACGTTATATACTATTACGTTATAACGTATAACGTTATATACTGTTACGTTATAACGTATAACGTTATATACTATTACATAATAACATATAACGTTATATACTATTACGTACTAACGTATAACGGTATATACTATTACGTACTAACGAATAACGTTATATACTATTACGATATAACGTATAACGTTATATACTATTACGTTATAACGTATAACGCTATGTAGTATTACCTTATAACGGATAACGTTATATACTATTACATTATAACGTATAACGTTATATACTATTACGTTATAACGTATAACGTTATATACTATTACGTACTAACGAATAACGTTATATACTATTACGTACTAACGAATAACGTTGTATACTATTACGTTATAACGTATAACGTTGTATACTATTACGTTATAACGTATAAAGTTATATAATACTACGTACTAACGTATACCGTTATATACTATTGCGTAATATCGTATAACGCTATGTAGTATTACCTTATAACGTATAACGTTATATACTATTACGTAGTAACGTATAACGTTATATACTATTACGTACTAACGTATAACGTTATATACTATTACGTACTAACGTATAACGTTATATACTATTGCGTAATATCGTATAACGTTATATGCCATTACGTATTAACGGATAACGTTATATACTATTACGTTATAGCGTATAACGTTATATACTATTACGTTATAACGTATAACGTTGTATACTATTACGTTATAACGTATAACGTTATATAATACTACATTATAACGTATAACGTTATATAATACTACGTTCTAACGTATACCGTTATATACTATTGCGTAATATCGTATAACGTTATATGCCTTTACGTATTAGCGGATAACGTTATATACTATTACGTTATAACGTATAACGTTATATACTATTACGTTATAACGTATAACGTTATATACTATTACGTACTAACGGATAACGTTATATACTATTACGTACTAACGAATAACGTTATATACTATTACGTTATAACGTATAACGTTATATACTGTTACGTTATAACGTATAACGTTATATACTATTACATAATAACATATAACGTTATATACTATTACGTACTAACGTATAACGGTATATACTATTACGTACTAACGAATAACGTTGTATACTATTACGTTATAACGTATAACGTTGTATACTATTACGTTATAACGTATAACGTTATATAATCCTACGTACTAACGTATACCGTTATATACTATTGCGTAATATCGTATAACGTTATATGCCATTACGTATTAACGGATAACGTTATATACTATTACGTTATAACGTATAACGGTATATACTATTACGTAATAACGTATAACGTTATATACTATTACGTTATAACGTATAACGTTATATACTATTACGTTATAACGTATAACGTTATATACTATTACGTACTAACATATAACGTTATATACTATTACGTTATAACGTATAACGTTATATACTGTTACGTTATAACGTATAACGTTGTATACTATTACGTACTAACGGATAACGTTATATACTATTACGCAATAACGTATAACGTTATATAATACTACGAACTAACGTATAACGTTATATAATACTACGAACTAACGTATAACGTTATATACTGTTACGTTATAACGTATAACGTTATATACTATTACGTACTAACGTATAACGTTATATACCATTACGTACTAACGTATAACGTTATATACTATTGCGTAATATCGTATAACGTTATATGCCATTACGTAATAATGGATAACGTTATATACTATTACGTTATAACGTATAACGTTGTATACTATTACGTTATAACGTATAACGGTATATAATACTACGTACTAACGTATACCGTTATATACTATTGCGTAATATCGTATAACGTTATATACTGTTACGTTATAACGTATAACGTTATATACTATTACGTTATAACGTATAACGTTACATACTATTGCGTACTAACGTATAACGTTATATACTATTACGTACTAACGGATAACGTTATATACTATTACGTACTAACGAATAACGTTGTATACTATTACGTTATAACGTATAACGTTGTATACTATTACGTTATAACGTATAACGTTATATAATACTACGTACTAACGTATACCGTTATATACTATTGCGTAATATCGTATAACGTTATATGCCATTACGTATTAACGGATAACGTTATATACTATTACGTTATAACGTATAACGGTATATACTATTACGTTATAACGTATAACGTTATATACTATTACGTTATAACGTATAACGTTATATACTATTACGTACTAACATATAACGTTATATACTATTACGTTATAACGTATAACGTTATATACTGTTACGTTATAACGTATAACGTTATATACTATTACGTACTAACGGATAACGTTATATACTATTACGTACTAACGAATAACGTTATATACTATTACGTTATAACGTATAACGTTATATACTGTTACGTTATAACGTATAACGTTATATACTATTACATAATAACATATAACGTTATATACTATTACGTACTAACGTATAACGGTATATACTATTACGTACTAACGAATAAAGTTGTATACTGTTACGTTATAACGTATAACGTTATATACTATTACGTTATAACGCATAACGTTATATGCCATTACGTACTAACGGATAACGTTATATGCCATTACGTATTAACGTATAACGTTATATACTATTACGTTATAACGTATAACGTTATATACTATTACGATATAACGTATAACGTTGTATACTATTACGTTATAACGTATAACGTTATATAATACTACATTATAACGTATAACGTTATATAATACTACGTTCTAACGTATACCGTTATATACTATTGCGTAATATCGTATAACGTTATATGCCTTTACGTATTAGCGGATAACGTTATATACTATTACGTTATAACGTATAACGTTATATACTATTACGATATAACGTATAACGTTATATACTATTACGTTATAACGTATAACGCTATGTAGTATTACCTTATAACGGATAACGTTATATACTATTACATTATAACGTATAACGTTATATACTATTACGTACTAACGAATAACGTTATATACTATTACGTTATAACGTATAACGTTATATACTGTTACGTTATAACGTATAACGTTATATACTATTACATAATAACATATAACGTTATATACTATTACGTACTAACGTATAACGGTATATACTATTACGTTCTAACGTATAACGGTATATACTATTACGAACTAACGAATAACGTTGTATACTATTACGTTATAACGTATAACGTTGTATACTATTACGTTATAACGCATAACGTTATATAATACTACGTACTAACGTATACCGTTATATACTATTGCGTAATATCGTATAACGTTATATGCCATTACGTATTAACGGACAACGTTATATACTATTACGTTATAACGTATAACGTTATATACTATTACGTTATAACGTATAACGTTATATACTATTACGTACTAACGAATAACGTTGTATACTATTACGTTATAACGTATAACGTTGTATACTATTACGTTATAACGTATAAAGTTATATAATACTACGTACTAACGTATACCGTTATATACTATTGCGTAATATCGTATAACGCTATGTAGTATTACCTTATAACGTATAACGTTATATACTATTACGTACTAACGTATAACGTTATATACTATTACGTACTAACGTATAACGTTATATACTATTACGTACTAACGTATAACGTTATATACTATTGCGTAATATCGTATAACGTTATATGCCATTACGTATTAACGGATAACGTTATATACTATTACGTTATAGCGTATAACGTTATATACTATTACGTTATAACGTATAACGTTGTATACTATTACGTTATAACGTATAACGTTATATAATACTACATTATAACGTATAACGTTATATAATACTACGTTCTAACGTATACCGTTATATACTATTGCGTAATATCGTATAACGTTATATGCCTTTACGTATTAGCGGATAACGTTATATACTATTACGTTATAACGTATAACGTTATATACTATTACGTTATAACGTATAACGTTATATACTATTACGTACTAACGGATAACGTTATATACTATTACGTACTAACGAATAACGTTATATACTATTACGTTATAACGTATAACGTTATATACTGTTACGTTATAACGTATAACGTTATATACTATTACATAATAACATATAACGTTATATACTATTACGTACTAACGTATAACGGTATATACTATTACGTACTAACGAATAACGTTGTATACTATTACGTTATAACGTATAACGTTGTATACTATTACGTTATAACGTATAACGTTATATAATCCTACGTACTAACGTATACCGTTATATACTATTGCGTAATATCGTATAACGTTATATGCCATTACGTATTAACGGATAACGTTATATACTATTACGTTATAACGTATAACGGTATATACTATTACGTAATAACGTATAACGTTATATACTATTACGTTATAACGTATAACGTTATATACTATTACGTTATAACGTATAACGTTATATACTATTACGTACTAACATATAACGTTATATACTATTACGTTATAACGTATAACGTTATATACTGTTACGTTATAACGTATAACGTTGTATTCTATTACGTACTAACGGATAACGTTATATACTATTACGCAATAACGTATAACGTTATATAATACTACGAACTAACGTATAACGTTATATAATACTACGAACTAACGTATAACGTTATATAGTGTTACGTTATAACGTATAACGTTATATACTATTACGTACTAACGTATAACGTTATATACCATTACGTACTAATGTATAACGTTATATACTATTGCGTAATATCGTATAACGTTATATGCCATTACGTAATAATGGATAACGTTATATACTATTACGTTATAACGTATAACGTTGTATACTATTACGTTATAACGTATAACGGTATATAATACTACGTACTAACGTATACCGTTATATACTATTGCGTAATATCGTATAACGTTATATACTGTTACGTTATAACGTATAACGTTATATACTATTACGTTATAACGTATAACGTTACATACTATTGCGTACTAACGTATAACGTTATATACTATTACGTACTAACGGATAACGTTATATACTATTACGTACTAACGAATAACGTTGTATACTATTACGTTATAACGTATAACGTTGTATACTATTACGTTATAACGTATAACGTTATATAATACTACGTACTAACGTATACCGTTATATACTATTACGTTATAACGTATAACGGTATATACTATTACGTTATAACGTATAACGTTATATACTATTACGTTATAACGTATAACGTTATATACTATTACGTTATAACGTATAACGTTATATACTATTACGTACTAACATATAACGTTATATACTATTACGTTATAACGTATAACGTTATATACTGTTACGTTATAACGTATAACGTTATATACTATTACGTACTAACGGATAACGTTATATACTATTACGCAATAACGTATAACGTTATATAATACTACGAACTAACGTATAACGTTATATAATACTACGAACTAACGTATAACGTTATATACTGTTACGTTATAACGTATAACGTTATATACTATTACGTTATAACGTATAACGTTATATACTATTACGTACTAACATATAACGTTATATACTATTACGTTATAACGTATAACGTTATATACTGTTACGTTATAACGTATAACGTTATATACTATTACGTACTAACGGATAACGTTATATACTATTACGCAATAACGTATAACGTTATATAATACTACGAACTAACGTATAACGTTATATAATACTACGAACTAACGTATAACGTTATATACTGTTACGTTATAACGTATAACGTTATATACTATTACGTACTAAGGTATAACGTTATATACCATTACGTACTAACGTATAACGTTATATACTATTGCGTAATATCGTATAACGTTATATGCCATTACGTATTAACGGATAACGTTATATACTATTACGTTATAACGTATAACGTTGTATACTATTACGTTATAACGTATAACGGTATATAATACTACGTACTAACGTATACCGTTATATACTATTGCGTAATATCGTATAACGTTATATACTGTTACGTTATAACGTATAACGTTATATACTGTTACGTTATAACGTATAACGTTATATAATCCTACGTACTAACGTATACCGTTATATACTATTACGTACTAACGAATAACGTTGTATACTATTACGTTATAACGTATAACGTTATATACTATTACGTACTAACGGATAACGTTATATACTATTACGTACTAACGAATAACGTTATATACTATTACGTTATAACGTATAACGTTATATACTGTTACGTTATAACGTATAACGTTATATACTATTACATAATAACATATAACGTTATATACTATTACGTACTAACGTATAACGGTATATACTATTACGTACTAACGAATAACGTTGTATACTATTACGTTATAACGTATAACGTTGTATACTATTACGTTATAACGTATAACGTTATATAATCCTACGTACTAACGTATACCGTTATATACTATTGCGTAATATCGTATAACGTTATATGCCATTACGTATTAACGGATAACGTTATATACTATTACGTTATAACGTATAACGGTATATACTATTACGTTATAACGTATAACGTTATATACTATTACGTTATAATGTATAACGTTATATACTATTACGTTATAACGTATAACGTTATATACTATTACGTACTAACATATAACGTTATATACTATTACGTTATAACGTATAACGTTATATACTGTTACGTTATAACGTATAACGTTGTATACTATTACGTACTAACGGATAACGTTATATACTATTACGCAATAACGTATAACGTTATATAATACTACGAACTAACGTATAACGTTATATAATACTACGAACTAACGTATAACGTTATATACTGTTACGTTATAACGTATAACGTTATATACTATTACGTACTAACGTATAACGTTATATACCATTACGTACTAACGTATAACGTTATATACTATTGCGTAATATCGTATAACGTTATATGCCATTACGTAATAATGGATAACGTTATATACTATTACGTTATAACGTATAACGTTGTATACTATTACGTTATAACGTATAACGGTATATAATACTACGTACTAACGTATACCGTTATATACTATTGCGTAATATCGTATAACGTTATATACTGTTACGTTATAACGTATAACGTTATATACTATTACGTTATAACGTATAACGTTACATACTATTACGTACTAACGTATAACGTTATATACTATTACGTACTAACGGATAACGTTATATACTATTACGTACTAACGAATAACGTTGTATACTATTACGTTATAACGTATAACGTTGTATACTATTACGTTATAACGTATAACGTTATATAATACTACGTACTAACGTATACCGTTATATACTATTGCGTAATATCGTATAACGTTATATGCCATTACGTATTAACGGATAACGTTATATACTATTACGTTATAACGTATAACGGTATATACTATTACGTTATAACGTATAACGTTATATACTATTACGTTATAACGTATAACGTTATATACTATTACGTTATAACGTATAACGTTATATACTATTACGTACTAACATATAACGTTATATACTATTACGTTATAACGTATAACGTTATATACTGTTACGTTATAACGTATAACGTTATATACTATTACGTACTAACGGATAACGTTATATACTATTACGCAATAACGTATAACGTTATATAATACTACGAAATAACGTATAACGTTATATAATACTACGAACTAACGTATAACGTTATATACTGTTACGTTATAACGTATAACGTTATATACTATTACGTACTAAGGTATAACGTTATATACCATTACGTACTAACGTATAACGTTATATACTATTGCGTAATATCGTATAACGTTATATGCCATTACGTATTAACGGATAACGTTATATACTATTACGTTATAACGTATAACGTTGTATACTATTACGTTATAACGTATAACGGTATATAATACTACGTACTAACGTATACCGTTATATACTATTGCGTAATATCGTATAACGTTATATACTGTTACGTACTAACGAATAACGTTGTATACTATTACGTTATAACGTATAACGTTGTATACTATTTGGTTATAACGTATAACGTTATATACTATTACGTACTAACATATAACGTTATATACTGTTACGTTATAACGTATAACGTTATATACTATTACGTACTAAGGTATAACGTTATATACCATTACGTACTAACGTATAACGTTATATACTATTGCGTAATATCGTATAACGTTATATGCCATTACGTATTAACGGATAACGTTATATACTATTACGTTATAACGTATAACGTTGTATACTATTACGTTATAACGTATAACGGTATATAATACTACGTACTAACGTATACCGTTATATACTATTGCGTAATATCGTATAACGTTATATACTGTTACGTTATAACGTATAACGTTATATACTGTTACGTTATAACGTATAACGTTATATAATCCTACGTACTAACGTATAACGGTATATACTATTACGTACTAACGAATAACGTTGTATACTATTACGTTATAACGTATAACGTTGTATACTATTACGTTATAACGTATAACGTTATATAATCCTACGTACTAACGTATACCGTTATATACTATTGCGTAATATCGTATAACGTTATATGCCATTACGTATTAACGGATAACGTTACATACTATTACGTTATAACGTATAACGGTATATACTATTACGTTATAACGTATAACGTTATATACTATTACGTTATAACGTATAACGTTATATACTATTACGTTATAACGTATAACGTTATATACTATTACGTACTAACATATAACGTTATATATAATTACGTTATAACGTATAACGTTATATACTGTTACGTTATAACGTATAACGTTGTATACTATTACGTACTAACGGATAACGTTATATACTATTACGCAATAACGTATAACGTTATATAATACTACGAACTAACGTATAACGTTATATAATACTACGAACTAACGTATAACGTTATATACTGTTACGTTATAACGTATAACGTTATATACTATTACGTACTAACGTATAACGTTATATACCATTACGTACTAACGTATAACGTTATATACTATTGCGTAATATCGTATAACGTTATATGCCATTACGTAATAATGGATAACGTTATATACTATTACGTTATAACGTATAACGTTGTATACTATTACGTTATAACGTATAACGGTATATAATACTACGTACTAACGTATACCGTTATATACTATTGCGTAATATCGTATAACGTTATATACTGTTACGTTATAACGTATAACGTTATATACTATTACGTTATAACGTATAACGTTACATACTATTGCGTACTAACGTATAACGTTATATACTATTACGTACTAACGGATAACGTTATATACTATTACGAACTAACGAATAACGTTGTATACTATTACGTTATAACGTATAACGTTGTATACTATTACGTTATAACGTATAACGTTATATAATACTACGTACTAACGTATACCGTTATATACTATTGCGTAATATCGTATAACGATATATGCCATTACGTATTAACGGATAACGTTATATACTATTACGTTATAACGTATAACGGTATATACTATTACGTTATAACGTATAACGTTATATACTATTACGTTATAACGTATAACGTTATATACTATTACGTTATAACGTATAACGTTATATACTATTACGTACTAACATATAACGTTATATACTATTACGTTATAACGTATAACGTTATATACTGTTACGTTATAACGTATAACGTTATATACTATTACGTACTAACGGATAACGTTATATACTATTACGCAATAACGTATAACGTTATATAATACTACGAACTAACGTATAACGTTATATACTGTTACGTTATAACGTATACCGTTATATACTATTGCGTAATATCGTATAACGTTATATACTGTTACGTTATAACGTATAACGTTATATACTATTACGTTATAACGTATAACGTTACATACTATTACTTACTAACGTATAACGTTATATACTATTACGTACTAACGGATAACGTTATATACTATTGCGTAATATCGTATAACGTTATATGCCATTACGTACTAACGGATAACGTTATATACTATTACGTACTAACGTATAACGTTATATACAATTACGTTATAACGTATAACGTTATATACTATTACGTTATAACGTATAACGTTATATACTGTTACGTTGTAACGTATTACGCTATGTAGTATTACCTTATAACGTATAACGTTATATACTATTACGTACTAACGTATAACGTTATATACTATTACGTACTAACGTATAACGTTATATACTATTGCGTAATATCGTATAACGTTATATGCCATTACGTATTAACGGATAACGTTATATACTATTACGTTATAACGTATAACGTTATATACTATTACGTTATAACGTATAACGTTGTATACTATTACGTTATAACGTATAACGTTATATAATACTACGTACTAACGTATACCGTTATATACTATTGCGTAATATCGTATAACGTTATATGCCATTACGTATTAACGGATACCGTTATATACTATTGCGTAATATCGTATAACGTTATATGCCATTACGTATTAACGGATAACGTTATATACTATTACGTTATAACGTATAACGTTATATACTATTACGTTATAACGTATAACGTTATATACTATTACGTACTAACGGATAACGTTATATGCCATTACGTAGTAACGAATAACGTTATATACTATTGCGTAATATCGTGTAACGTTATATGCCATTACGTATTAACGGATAACGTTATATACTATTACGTTATAACGTATAACGTTATATACTATTACGTTATAACGTATAACGTTATATACTATTACGTTATAACGTATAACGCTATGTAGTATTACCTTATAACGTATAACGTTATATACTATTACGTACTAACGTATAACGTTATATACTATTACGTACTAACGTATAAAGTTATATACTATTGCGTAATATCGTATAACGTTATATGCCATTACGTATTAACGGATAACGTTATATACTATTACGTTATAACGTATAACGTTATATACTATTACGTTACAACGTATAACGTTGTATACTATTACGTTATAACGTATAACGTTATATAATACTACGTTCTAACGTATACCGTTATATACTATTGCGTAATATCGTATAACGTTATATGCCATTACGTATTAACGGATAACGTTATATACTATTACGTTATAACGTATAACGTTATATACTATTACGTTATAACGTATAACGTTATATACTATTACGTACTAACGGATAACGTTATATACTATTACGCAATAACGTATAACGTTATATAATACTACGGACCAACGTATAACGTTACATAATACTACGAACTAACGTATAACGTTTTATACTATTACGTACTAACGGATAACGTTATATACTATTGGGTAATATCGTATAACGTTATATGCCATTACGTATTAACGGATAACGTTATATACTATTACGTTATAACGTATAAGGTTATATACTATTACGTTATAACGTATAACGTTATATAGTATTACGTTATAACGTATAACGCTATGTAGTATTACCTTATAACGTATAACGTTATATACTATTACGTACTAACGTATAACGTTATATACTATTACGTACTAACATATAACGTTATATACTATTACGTTATAACGTATAACGTTATATACTGTTACGTTATAACGTATAACGTTATATACTATTACGTTATAACGTATAACGTTATATACTATTACGTACTAACGTATAACGTTATATACTATTACGTACTAACGGATAACGTTATATACTATTACGTACTAACGAATAACGTTGTATACTATTACGTTATAACGTATAACGTTGTATACTATTACGCAATAACGTATAACGTTATATAATACTACGAACTAACGTATAACGTTATATAATACTACGAACTAACGTATAACGTTATATACTGTTACGTTATAACGTATAACGTTATATACTATTACGTACTAACGTATAACGTTATATACCATTACGTACTAACGTATAACGTTATATACTATTGCGTAATATCGTATAACGTTATATGCCATTACGTAATAATGGATAACGTTATATACTATTACGTTATAACGTATAACGTTGTATACTATTACGTTATAACGTATAACGGTATATAATACTACGTACTAACGTATACCGTTATATACTATTGCGTAATATCGTATAACGTTATATACTGTTACGTTATAACGTATAACGTTATATACTATTACGTTATAACGTATAACGTTACATACTATTACGTACTAACGTATAACGTTATATACTATTACGTACTAACGGATAACGTTATATACTATTACGTACTAACGAATAACGTTGTATACTATTACGTTATAACGTATAACGTTGTATACTATTACGTTATAACGTATAACGTTATATAATACTACGTACTAACGTATACCGTTATATACTATTGCGTAATATCGTATAACGTTATATGCCATTACGTATTAACGGATAACGTTATATACTATTACGTTATAACGTATAACGGTATATACTATTACGTTATAACGTATAACGTTATATACTATTACGTTATAACGTATAACGTTATATATTATTACGTTATAACGTATAACGTTATATACTATTACGTACTAACATATAACGTTATATACTATTACGTTATAACGTATAACGTTATATACTGTTACGTTATAACGTATAACGTTATATACTATTACGTACTAACGGATAACGTTATATACTATTACGCAATAACGTATAACGTTATATAATACTACGAACTAACGTATAACGTTATATAATACTACGAACTAACGTATAACGTTATATACTGTTACGTTATAACGTATAACGTTATATACTATTACGTACTAAGGTATAACGTTATATACCATTACGTACTAACGTATAACGTTATATACTATTGCGTAATATCGTATAACGTTATATGCCATTACGTATTAACGGATAACGTTATATACTATTACGTTATAACGTATAACGTTATATACTATTACGTTATAACGTATAACGTTGTATACTATTACGTTATAACGTATAACGTTATATAATACTACGTACTAACGTATACCGTTATATACTATTGCGTAATATCGTATAACGTTATATGCCATTACGTATTAACGGATACCGTTATATACTATTGCGTAATATCGTATAACGTTATATGCCATTACGTATTAACGGATAACGTTATATACTATTACGTTATAACGTATAACGTTATATACTATTACGTTATAACGTATAACGTTATATACTATTACGTTATAACGTATAACGCTATGTAGTATTACCTTATAACGTATAACGTTATATACTATTACGTACTAACGTATAACGTTATATACTATTACGTACTAACGTATAAAGTTATATACTATTGCGTAATATCGTATAACGTTATATGCCATTACGTATTAACGGATAACGTTATATACTATTACGTTATAACGTATAACGTTATATACTATTACGTTACAACGTATAACGTTGTATACTATTACGTTATAACGTATAACGTTATATAATACTACGTTCTAACGTATACCGTTATATACTATTGCGTAATATCGTATAACGTTATATGCCATTACGTATTAACGGATAACGTTATATACTATTACGTTATAACGTATAACGTTATATACTATTACGTTATAACGTATAACGTTATATACTATTACGTACTAACGGATAACGTTATATACTATTACGCAATAACGTATAACGTTATATAATACTACGGACCAACGTATAACGTTACATAATACTACGAACTAACGTATAACGTTTTATACTATTACGTACTAACGGATAACGTTATATACTATTGGGTAATATCGTATAACGTTATATGCCATTACGTATTAACGGATAACGTTATATACTATTACGTTATAACGTATAACGTTATATACTATTACGTTATAACGTATAACGTTATATAGTATTACGTTATAACGTATAACGCTATGTAGTATTACCTTATAACGTATAACGTTATATACTATTACGTACTAACGTATAACGTTATATACTATTACGTACTAACATATAACGTTATATACTATTACGTTATAACGTATAACGTTATATACTGTTACGTTATAACGTATAACGTTATATACTATTACGTTATAACGTATAACGTTATATACTATTACGTACTAACGTATAACGTTATATACTATTACGTACTAACGGATAACGTTATATACTATTACGTACTAACGAATAACGTTGTATACTATTACGTTATAACGTATAACGTTGTATACTATTACGCAATAACGTATAACGTTATATAATACTACGAACTAACGTATAACGTTATATAATACTACGAACTAACGTATAACGTTATATACTGTTACGTTATAACGTATAACGTTATATACTATTACGTACTAACGTATAACGTTATATACCATTACGTACTAACGTATAACGTTATATACTATTGCGTAATATCGTATAACGTTATATGCCATTACGTAATAATGGATAACGTTATATACTATTACGTTATAACGTATAACGTTGTATACTATTACGTTATAACGTATAACGGTATATAATACTACGTACTAACGTATACCGTTATATACTATTGCGTAATATCGTATAACGTTATATACTGTTACGTTATAACGTATAACGTTATATACTATTAGGATATAACGTATAACGTTACATACTATTGCGTACTAACGTATACCCTTATATACTATAACGTTATAACGTAAAACGTTATATACTATTACGTACTAACGAATAACGTTGTATACTATTACGTTATAACGTATAACGTTGTATACTATTACGTTATAACGTATAACGTTATATAATACTACGTACTAACGTATACCGTTATATACTATTGCGTAATATCGTATAACGTTATATGCCATTACGTATTAACGGATAACGTTATATACTATTACGTTATAACGTATAACGGTATATACTATTACGTTATAACGTATAACGTTATATACTATTACGTTATAACGTATAACGTTATATATTATTACGTTATAACGTATAACGTTATATACTATTACGTACTAACATATAACGTTATATACTATTACGTTATAACGTATAACGTTATATACTGTTACGTTATAACGTATAACGTTATATACTATTACGTACTAACGGATAACGTTATATACTATTACGCAATAACGTATAACGTTATATAATACTACGAACTAACGTATAACGTTATATAATACTACGAACTAACGTATAACGTTATATACTGTTACGTTATAACGTATAACGTTATATACTATTACGTACTAAGGTATAACGTTATATACCATTACGTACTAACGTATAACGTTATATACTATTGCGTAATATCGTATAACGTTATATGCCATTACGTATTAACGGATAACGTTATATACTATTACGTTATAACGTATAACGTTGTATACTATTACGTTATAACGTATAACGGTATATAATACTACGTACTAACGTATACCGTTATATACTATTGCGTAATATCGTATAACGTTATATACTGTTACGTTATAACGTATAACGTTATATACTATTACGTTATAACGTATAACGTTACATACTATTACTTACTAACGTATAACGTTATATACTATTACGTACTAACGGATAACGTTATATACTATTGCGTAATATCGTATAACGTTATATGCCATTACGTACTAACGGATAACGTTATATACTATTACGTACTAACGTATAACGTTATATACAATTACGTTATAACGTATAACGTTATATACTATTACGTTATAACGTATAACGTTATATACTGTTACGTTATAACGTATTACGCTATGTAGTATTACCTTATAACGTATAACGTTATATACTATTACGTACTAACGTATAACGTTATATACTATTACGTACTAACGTATAACGTTATATACTATTGCGTAATATCGTATAACGTTATATGCCATTACGTATTAACGGATAACGTTATATACTATTACGTTATAACGTATAACGTTATATACTATTACGTTATAACGTATAACGTTGTATACTATTACGTTATAACGTATAACGTTATATAATACTACGTACTAACGTATACCGTTATATACTATTGCGTAATATCGTATAACGTTATATGCCATTACGTATTAACGGATAACGTTATATACTATTACGTTATAACGTATAACGTTATATACTGTTACGTTATAACGTATAACGTTATATACTATTACGTTATAACGTATAACGTCATATACTATTACGTTATAACGTATAACGTTATATACTATTACGTTATAACGTATAACGTTATATACTATTACGTACTAACGGATAACGTTATATACTATTACGCAATAACGTATAACGATATATAATACTACGAACTAACGTATAACGTTACATAATACTACGAACTAACGTATAACGTTTTATACTATTACGTAGTAACGTATAACGTTATATACTATTACGTACTAACATATAACGTTATATACTATTACATTATAACGTATAACGTTATATACTATTACGTACTAACATATAACGTTATATACTATTACGTACTAACGGATAACTTTATATACTATTACGCAATAACTTATAACGTTATATACTATTACATTATAACGTATAACGTTATATACTATTACGTACTAACGAATAACGTTATATACTATTGGGTAATATCGTATAACGTTATATACTATTACATTATAACGTATAACGTTATATACTATTACGTACTAACGTATAACGTTATATACTATTACGTACTAACGGATAACGTTATATACTATTACGCAATAACGTATAACGTTATATAATACTACGAACTAACGTATAACGTTATATAATACTACGAACGAACGTACAACGTTATATACTATTACGTACTAACGTATAACGTTATATGCCATTACGTACTAACGGATAACGTTATATGCCATTACGTAGTAACGAATAACGTTATATACTATTGCGTAATATCGTGTAACGTTATATGCCATTACGTATTAACGGATAACGTTATATACTATTACGTTATAACGTATAACGTTATATACTATTACGTTATAACGTATAACGTTATATACTATTACGTTATAACGTATAACGTTATATAATACTACGTTCTAACGTATACCGTTATATACTATTGCGTAATATCGTATAACGTTATATGCCATTACGTATTAACGGATAACGTTATATACTATTACGTTATAACGTATAACGTTATATACTATTACGTTATAACGTATAACGTTATATACTATTACGTACTAACGGATAACGTTATATACTATTACGTACTAACATATAACGTTATATACTATTACGTTATAACGTATAACGTTATATACTATTACGTTATAACGTATAACGTTATATACTATTACGTACTAACGGATAACGTTATATACTATTACGCAATAACGTATAACGTTATATAATACTACGGACTAACGTATAACGTTACATAATACTACGAACTAACGTATAACGTTTTATACTATTACGTAGTAACGTATAACGTTATATACTATTACGTACTAACATATAACGTTATATACTATTACGTTATAACGTATAACGTTATATACTATTACGTTATAACGTATAACGTTATATACTATTACGTACTAACGGATAACGTTATATACTATTACGCAATAACGTATAACGTTATATAATACTACGGACTAACGTATAACGTTACATAATACTACGAACTAACGTATAACGTTTTATACTATTACGTACTAACGGATAACGTTATATACTATTACGCAATAACTTATAACGTTATATACTATTACATTATAACGTATAACGTTATATACTATTACGTACTAACGAATAACGTTATATACTATTGCGTAATATCGTATAACGTTATATGCCATTACGTATTAACGGATAACGTTATATACTATTACGTTATAACGTATAACGTTATATACTATTACGTTATAACGTATAACGCTATGTAGTATTACCTTATAACGTATAACGTTATATACTATTACGTACTAACGTATAACGTTATATACTATTACGTACTAACATATAACGTTATATACTATTACGTTATAACGTATAACGTTATATACTGTTACGTTATAACGTATAACGTTATATACTATTACGTTATAACGTATAACGTTATATAATATTACGTACTAACGTATAACGTTATATACTATTACGTAATAACGGATAACGTTATATACTATTACGCAATAACGTATAACGTTATATAATACTACGAACTAACGTATAACGTTATATAATACTACGAACTAACGTATAACGTTATATACTATTACGTACTAACGTATAACGTTATATGCCATTACGTACTAACGGATAACGTTATATGCCATTACGTACTAACGAATAACGTTATATACTATTGCGTAATATCGTATAACGTTATATGCCATTACGTATTAACGGATAACGTTATATACTATTACGTTATAACGTATAACGTTATATACTATTACGTTATAACGTATAACGTTATATACTATTACGTTATAACGTATAACGCTATGTAGTATTACCTTATAACGTATAACGTTATATACTATTACGTACTATCGTATAACGTTATATACTATTACGTACTAACGTATAAAGTTATATAATATTGCGTAATATCGTATAACGTTATATGCCATTACGTATTAACGGATAACGTTATATAATATTACGTTATAACGTATAACGTTATATACTATTACGTTACAACGTATAACGTTGTATACTATTACGTTATAACGTATAACGTTATATAATACTACGTTCTAACGTATACCGTTATATACTATTGCGTAATATCGTATAACGTTATATGCCATTACGTATTAACGGATAACGTTATATACTATTACGTTATAACGTATAACGTTATATACTATTACGTTATAACGTATAACGTTATATACTATTACGTACTAACGGATAACGTTATATACTATTACGCAATAACGTATAACGTTATATAATACTACGGACTAACGTATAACGTTACATAATACTACGAACTAACGTATAACGTTTTATACTATTACGTACTAACGGATAACGTTATATACTATTACGCAATAACTTATAACGTTATATACTATTACATTATAACGTATAACGTTATATACTATTACGTACTAACGAATAACGTTATATACTATTGCGTAATATCGTATAACGTTATATGCGATTACGTATTAACGGATAACGTTATATACTATTACGTTATAACGTATAACGTTATATACTATTACGTTATAACGCATAACGTTATATACTGTTACGTTATAACGTATAACGTTATATACTGTTACGTTATAACGTATAACGTTATATACTGTTACGTTATAACGTATAACGTTATATACTATTACGTACTAACGTATAACGTTATATACTATTACGTACTAACGGATAACGTTATATACTATTACGCAATAACGTATAACGTTATATAATACTACGAACTAACGTATAAGGTTATATAATACTACGAACTAACGTATAACGTTATATACTATTACGTACTAACGGATAACGCTATATACTATTACGCAATAACTTATAACGTTATATACTATTACATTATAACGTATAACGTTATATACTATTACGTACTAACGAATAACGTTATATACTATTGCGAAATATCGTATAACGTTATATGCCATTACGTATTAACGGATAACGTTATATACTATTACGTTATAACGTATAACGTTATATACTGTTACGTTATAACGTATAACGTTATATACTATTACATAATAACATATAACGTTATATACTATTACGTACTAACGGATAACGTTATATACTATTACGCAATAACTTATAACGTTATATACTATTACATTATAACGTATAACGTTATATACTATTACGTACTAACGTATAACGGTATATACTATTACGTACTAACGAATAACGTTGTATACTATTACGTTATAACGTATAACGTTGTATACTATTACGTTATAACGCATAACGTTATATAATACTACGTAGTAACGTATACCGTTATATACTATTGCGTAATATCGTATAACGTTATATGCCATTACGTATTAACGGATAACGTTATATACTATTACGTTATAACGTATAACGTTATATACTATTACGTTATAACGTATAACGTTATATACTGTTATGTTATAACGTATAACGTTATATACTATTACGTTATAACGTATAACGTTATATACTATTACGTACTAACGTATAACGTTATATACTATTACGTACTAACGGATAACGTTATATACTATTTCGCAATTACGTATAACGTTATATAATACTACGAACTAACGTATAACGTTATATAATACTACGAACTAAAGTATAACGTTATATACTATTACGTACTAACGGATAACGTTATATACTATTACGCAATAACTTATAACGTTATATACTATTACATTATAACGTATAACGTTATATACTATTACGTACTAACGAATAACGTTATATACTATTGCGAAATATCGTATAACGTTATATGCCATTACGTATTAACGGATAACGTTATATACTATTACGTTATAGCGTATAACGTTATATACTGTTACGTTATAACGTATAACGTTATA
The DNA here is from genome assembly GCF_905332965.1 of Bombus pascuorum. Classification (NCBI taxonomy): domain Eukaryota; kingdom Metazoa; phylum Arthropoda; class Insecta; order Hymenoptera; family Apidae; genus Bombus; species Bombus pascuorum. The sequence continues at coordinate 379,100 of NW_026869740.1, read as the reverse complement.
TACTATTACATAATAACATATAACGTTATATACTATTACGTACTAACGGATAACGTTATATACTATTACGCAATAACTTATAACGTTATATACTATTACATTATAACGTATAACGTTATATACTATTACGTACTAACGAATAACGATATATACTATTACGTACTAACGAATAACGTTGTATACTATTACGTTATAACGTATAACGTTGTATACTATTACGTTATAACGCATAACGTTATATAATACTACGTACTAACGTATACTGTTATATACTATTGCGTAATATCGTATAACGTTATATGCCATTACGTATTAACGGATAACGTTATATACTATTACGTTATAACGTATAACGTTATATACTATTACGTTATAACGTATAACGTTATATACTATTACGTTATAACGTATAACGTTATATACTATTACGATATAACGTATAACGTTATATACTATTACGTTATAACGTATAACGGTATGTAGTATTACCTTATAACGTATAACGTTATATACTATTACGTTATAACGTATAACGTTATATACTATTACGTACTAACGGATAACGTTATATACTATTACGCAATAACGTATAACGTTATATAATAGTACGGACTAACGTATAACGTTACATAATACTACAAACTAACGTATAACGTTTTATACTATTACGTACTAACGGATAACGTTATATACTATTACGCAATAACTTATAACGTTATATACTATCACATTATAACGTATAACGTTATATACTATTACGTACTAACGAATAACGTTATATACTATTACGTTATAACGTATAACGTTATATACTGTTACGTTATAACGTATAACGTTATATACTATTACATAATAACATATAACGTTATATACTATTACGTACTAACGGATAACGTTATATACTATTACGCAATAACTTATAACGTTATATACTATTACATTATAACGTATAACGTTATATACTATTACGTACTAACGTATAACGGTATATACTATTACGTACTACCGAATAACGTTGTATACTATTACGTTATAACGTATAACGTTGTATACTATTACGTTATAACGTATAACGTTATATAATACTACGTACTAACGTATACCGTTATATACTATTGCGTAATATCGTATAACGTTATATGCCATTTCGTATTAACGGATAACGTTATATACTATTACGTTATAACGTATAACGTTATATACTATTACGTTATAACGTATAACGTTATATACTATTACGTTATAACGTATAACGTTATATACTATTACGTTATAACGTATAATGTTATATACTGTTACGTTATAACGTATAACGTTATATACTGTTACGTTATAACGGATAACGTTATATACTATTACGTACTAACGGATAACGTTATATACTATTACGCAATAACGTATAACGTTATATAATACTACGAACTAACGTATAACGTTATATAATACTACGAACTAACGTATAACGTCATATACTATTACGTACTAACGTATAACGTTATATACTATTGCGTAATATCGTATAACGTTATATGCCATTACGTATTAACGGATAACGTTATATACTATTACGTTATAACGTATAACGTTATATACTATTACGTTATAACGTATAACGTTGTATACCATTACGTTATAACGTATAACGTTATATAATACTACGTACTAACGTATACCGTTATATACTATTGCGTAATATCGTATAACGTTATATGCCATTACGTATTAACGGATAACGTTATATACTATTACGTTATAACGTATAACGTTATATACTATTACGTTACAACGTATAACGTTGTATACTATTACGTTATAACGTATAACGTTATATAATACTACGTTCTAACGTATACCGTTATATACTATTGCGTAATATCGTATAACGTTATATGCCATTACGTATTAACGGATAACGTTATATACTATTACGATATAACGTATAACGTTATATACTATTCCGTTATAACGTATAACGTTATATACTATTACGTTATAACGTATAACGTTATATACTATTACGTACTAACGGATAACGTTATATACTATTACGCAATAACTTATAACGTTATATACTATTACATTATAACGTATAACGTTATATACTATTACGTACTAACGAATAACGTTATATACTATTGCGTAATATCGTATAACGTTATATGCGATTACGTATTAACGGATAACGTTATATACTATTACGTTATAACGTATAACGTTATATACTATTACGTTATAACGCATAACGTTATATACTGTTACGTTATAACGTATAACGTTATATACTGTTACGTTATAACGTATAACGTTATATACTATTACGTTATAACGTATAACGTTATATACTATTACGTACTAACGTATAACGTTATATACTATTACGTACTAACGGATAACGTTATATACTATTACGCAATAACGTATAACGTTATATAATACTACGAACTAACGTATAAGGTTATATAATACTACGAACTAACGTATAACGTTATATACTATTACGTACTAACGGATAACGTTATATACTATTACGCAATAACTTATAACGTTATATACTATTACATTATAACGTATAACGTTATATACTATTACGTACTAACGAATAACGTTATATACTTTTGCGAAATATCGTATAACGTTATATGCCATTACGTATTAACGGATAACGTTATATACTATTACGTTATAACGTATAACGTTATATACTGTTACGTTATAACGTATAACGTTATATACTATTACATAATAACATATAACGTTATATACTATTACGTACTAACGGATAACGTTATATACTATTACGCAATAACTTATAACGTTATATACTATTACATTATAACGTATAACGTTATATACTATTACGTACTAACGTATAACGGTATATACTATTACGTACTAACGAATAACGTTGTATACTATTACGTTATAACGTATAACGTTGTATACTATTACGTTATAACGCATAACGTTATATAATACTACGTAGTAACGTATACCGTTATATACTATTGCGTAATATCGTATAACGTTATATGCCATTACGTATTAACGGATAACGTTATATACTATTACGTTATAACGTATAACGTTATATACTATTACGTTATAACGTATAACGTTATATACTGTTATGTTATAACGTATAACGTTATATACTATTACGTTATAACGTATAACGTTATATACAATTACGTACTAACGTATAACGTTATATACTATTACGTACTAACGGATAACGTTATATACTATTTCGCAATAACGTATAACGTTATATAATACTACGAACTAACGTATAACGTTATATAATACTACGAACTAAAGTATAACGTTATATACTATTACGTACTAACGGATAACGTTATATACTATTACGCAATACCTTATAACGTTATATACTATTACATTATAACGTATAACGTTATATACTATTACGTACTAACGAATAACGTTATATACTATTGCGAAATATCGTATAACGTTATATGCCATTACGTATTAACGGATAACGTTATATACTATTACGTTATAACGTATAACGTTATATACTGTTACGTTATAACGTATAACGTTATATACTATTACATAATAACATATAACGTTATATACTATTACGTACTAACGGATAACGTTATATACTATTACGCAATAACTTATAACGTTATATACTATTACATTATAACGTATAACGTTATATACTATTACGTACTAACGAATAACGTTATATACTATTACGTACTAACGAATAACGTTGTATACTATTACGTTATAACGTATAACGTTGTATACTATTACGTTATAACGCATAACGTTATATAATACTACGTACTAACGTATACCGTTATATACTATTGCGTAATATCGTATAACGTTATATGCCATTACGTATTAACGGATAACGTTATATACTATTACGTTATAACGTATAACGTTATATACTATTACGTTATAACGTATAACGTTATATACTATTACGTTATAACGTATAACGTTATATACTATTACGATATAACGTATAACGTTATATACTATTACGTTATAACGTATAACGGTATGTAGTATTACCTTATAACGTATAACGTTATATACTATTACGTTATAACGTATAACGTTATATACTATTACGTACTAACGGATAACGTTATATACTATTACGCAATAACGTATAACGTTATATAATACTACGGACTAACGTATAACGTTACATAATACTACAAACTAACGTATAACGTTTTATACTATTACGTACTAACGGATAACGTTATATACTATCACGCAATAACTTATAACGTTATATACTATTACATTATAACGTATAACGTTATATACTATTACGTACTAACGAATAACGTTATATACTATTACGTTATAACGTATAACGTTATATACTGTTACGTTATAACGTATAACGTTATATACTATTACATAATAACATATAACGTTATATGCCATTACGTATTAACGGATAACGTTATATACTATTACGTTATAACGTATAACGTTATATACTATTGCGTAATATCGTATAACGTTATATGCCATTACGTATTAACGGATAACGTTATATACTATTACGTTATAACGTATAACGTTATATACTATTACGTTATAACTTATAACGTTGTATACTATTACGTTATAACGTATAACGTTATATAATACTACGAACTAACGTATAACGTTATATACTATTACGTACTAACGTATAACGTTATATACTATTGCGTAATATCGTATAACGTTATATGCCATTACGTATTAACGTATAACGTTATATACTATTACGTTATAACGTATAACGTTATATACTATTGCGTAATATCGTATAACGTTATTTTACTATTACGTACTAACGGATAACGTTATATACTAATGCGTAATATCGTATAACGTTATATGCCATTACGTACTAACGTATAACGTTATATAATACTACGGACTAACGTATAACGTTACATAATACTACGAACTAACGTATAACGTTTTATACTATTACGTAGTATGGTATAACGTTATATACTATTACGTACTAATATATAACGTTATATACTATTACATTATAACGTATAACGTTATATACTATTACGTACTAACGTATAACGTTATATACTATTGCGTAATATCGTATAACGTTATATGCCATTACGTATTAACGTATAACGTTATATACTATTACGTTATAACGTATAACGTTGTATACTATTACATTACAACGTATAACGTTATATAATACTACGTACTAACGTATACCGTTATATACTATTGCGTAATATCGTATAACGTTATATACTGTTACGTTATAACGTATAACGTTATATATTATTACGTTATAACGTATAACGTTATATACTATTGCGTAATATCGTATAACGTTATTTTACTATTACGTACTAACGGATAACGTTATATACTATTGCGTAATATCGTATAACGTTATATGCCATTATGTACTAACGGATAACGTTATATACTATTACGTACTAACGTATAACGTTATATACAATTACGTTATAACGTATAACGTTATATACTATTACGTTATAACGTATAACGTTATATACTGTTACGTTATAACGTATAACGCTATGTAGTATTACCTTATAACGTATAACGTTATATACTATTACGTACTAACGTATAACGTTATATACTATTACGTACTAACGTATAACGTTATATACTATTGCGTAATATCGTATAACGTTATATGCCATTACGTATTAACGGATAACGTTATATACTATTACGTTATAACGTATAACGTTATATACTATTACGTTATAACTTATAACGTTGTATACTATTACGTTATAACGTATAACGCTATGTAGTATTACCTTATAACGTATAACGTTATATACTATTACGTACTAACGTATAACGTTATATACTATTACGTACTAACGTATAACGTTATATACTATTGCGTAATATCGTATAACGTTATATGCCATTACGTATTAACGGATAACGTTATATACTATTACGTTATAACGTATAACGTTATATACTATTACGTTATAACGTATAACGTTGTATACTATTACGTTATAACGTATAACGTTATATAATACTACGTACTAACGTATACCGTTATATACTATTGCGTAATATCGTATAACGTTATATACTGTTACGTTATATCGTATAACGTTATATACTATTACGTTATAACGTATAACGTTATATACAATTACGTTATAACGTATAACGTTATATACTATTACGTTATAACGTATAACGTTATATACTATTACGTACTAACGTATAACGTTATATACTATTGCGTAATATCGTATAACGTTATATGCCATTACGTATTAACGGATAACGTTATATACTATTACGTTATAACGTATAACGTTATATAATACTACGTACTAACGTATACCGTTATATACTATTGCGTAATATCGTATAACGTTATATGCCATTACGTATTAACGGATAACGTTATATACTATTACGTTATAACGTATAACGTTATATACTGTTACGTTATATCGTATAACGTTATATACTATTACGTTATAACGTATAACGTTATATACAATTACGTTATAACGTATAACGTTATATACAATTACGTTATAACGTATAACGTTATATACTATTACGTTATAACGTATAACGTTATATACTGTTACGTTATAACGTATAACGCTATGTAGTATTACCTTATAACGTATAACGTTATATACTATTACGTACTAACGTATAACGTTATATACTATTACGTACTAACGTATAACGTTATATACTATTGCGTAATATCGTATAACGTTATATGCCATTACGTATTAACGGATAACGTTATATACTATTACGTTATAACGTATAACGTTATATACTATTACGTTATAACGTATAACGTTGTATACTATTACGTTATAACGTATAACGTTATATAATACTACGTACTAACGTATACCGTTATATACTATTGCGTAATATCGTATAACGTTATATGCCATTACGTATTAACGGATAACGTTATATACTATTACGTTATAACGTATAACGTTATATACTGTTACGTTATATCGTATAACGTTATATACTATTACGTTATAACGTATAACGTTATATACTATTACGTTATAACGTATAACGTTATATACTATTAGGTACTAACGTATAACGTTATATACTATTACGTACTAACGTATAACGTTATATAATACTACGGACTAACGTATAACGTTACATAATACTACGAACTAACGTATAACGTTTTATACTATTACGTAGTATGGTATAACGTTATATACTATTACGTACTAATATATAACGTTATATACTATTACATTATAACGTATAACGTTATATACTATTACGTACTAACATATAACGTTATATACTATTACGTACTAACGGATAACGTTATATACTATTACGCAATAACTTATAACGTTATATACTATTACATTATAACGTATAACGCTATATACTATTACGTACTAACGAATAACGTTATATACTATTGCGTAATATCGTATAACGTTATATGCCATTACGTATTAACGGATAACGCTATATACTATTACGTTATAACGTATAACGTTATATACTATTACGTTATAACGTATAACGTTATATACAATTACGTTATAACGTATAACGCTATGTAGTATTACCTTATAACGTATAACGTTATATACTATTACGCACTAACGTATAACGTTATATACTATTACGTACTAACATATAACGTTATATACTATTACGTTATAACGTATAACGTTATAAACTGTTACGTTATAACGTATAACGTTATATACTATTACGTTATAACGTATAACGTTATATACTATTACGTACTAACGTATAACGTTATATACTATTACGTACTAACGGATAACGTTATATACTATTACGCAATAACGTATAACGTTATATAATACTACGAACTAACGTATAACGTTATATAATACTACGAACTAACGTATAACGTTATATACTATTACGTACTAACGTATAACGTTATATGCCATTACGTACTAACGGATAACGTTATATGCCATTACGTACTAACGGATAACGTTATATACTATTACGTACTAACGTATAACGTTATATACAATTACGTTATAACGTATAACGTTATATACTATTGCGTTATAACGTATAACGTTATATACTATTACGACATAACGTATAACGTGATATACTATTACGTACTAACGTATAACGGTATATACCATTACGTACTAACGAATAACGTTGTATACTATTACGTTATAACGTATAACGTTGTATACTATTACGTTATAATGTATAACGTTATATAATACTACGTACTAACGTATACCGTTATATACTATTGCGTAATATCGTATAACGTTATATGCCATTACGTATTGACGGATAACGTTATATACTATTACGTTATAACGTATAACGTTATTTACTATTACGTACTAACGGATAACGTTATATACTATTACGCAATAACGTATAACGTTATATAATACTACGGACTAACGTATAACGTTACATAATACTACGAACTAACGTATAACGTTTTATACTATTACGTAATAACGTATAACGTTATATATTATTACGTACTAACATATAACGTTATATACTATTACATTATAACGTATAACGTTATATACTATTACGTACTAACATATAACGTTATATACTATTACGTACTAACGGATAACGTTATATACTATTACGTAATAACTTATAACGTTATATAATACTACGAACTAACGCATAACGTTATATAATACTACGAAATAACGTATAACGTTATATACTATTACGTTATAACGTATAACGTTATATACTGTTACGTAATAACGTATAACGTTATATACTATTACGTTATAACGTATAACGTTATATACTATTACGTACTAACGTATAACGTTATATACTATTACGTACTAACGGATAACGTTATATACTATTACGCAATAACGTATAACGTTATATACTATTACGTACTAACGGATAACGTTATATACTATTACGCAATAACGTATAACGTTATATAATACTACGGACTAACGTATAACGTTACATAATACTACGAACTAACGTATAACGTTTTATACTATTACGTAATAACGTATAACGTTATATACTATTACGTACTAACGTATAACGTTATATACTATTACATTATAACGTATAACGTTATATACTATTATGTCATAACGTATATCGTGATATACTATTACGTACTAACGTATAACGTTATATACTATTACGTACTAACGGATAAAGTTATATACTATTACGCAATAACTTATAACGTTATATACTATTACATTATAACGCATAACGTTATATACTATTACGTACTAACGAATAACGTTATATACTATTGCGTAATATCGTATAACGTTATATGCCATTACGTATTAACGGATCACGTTATATACTATTACGCAATAACGTATAACGTTATATAATACTACGGACTAACGTATAACGTTACATAATACTACGAACTAACGTATGACGTTTTATACTATTACGTACTAACGTATAACGGTATATACTATTACGTACTAACGTATAACGTTATATACTATTGCGTAATATCGTATAACGTTATATACTATTACGTAATAACGTATAACGTTATATACTATTACGTTATAACGTATAACGTTATATACTATTACGTACTAACGGATAACGTTATATACTATTACGCAATAACGTATAACGTTATATAATACTACGGACTAATGTATAACGTTACATAATACTACGAACTAACGTATGACGTTTTATACTATTACGTACTAACGGATAACGTTATATACTATTACGCAATAACTTATAACGTTATATACTATTACATTATAACGTATAACGTTATATACTATTACGTACTAACGAATAACGTTATATACTATTGCGTAATATCGTATAACGTTATATGCCATTACGTATTAACGGATAACGTTATATACTATTACGTTATAACGTATAACATTATATACTATTACGTTATAACGTATAACGTTATATACTGTTACGTTATAACGTATAACGTTATATACTGTTACGTTATAACGTATAACGTTATATACTATTACGTACTAACGTATAACGTTATATACTATTAAGTACTAACGGATAACGTTATATACTATTACGCAATAACGTATAACGTTATATAATACTACGAACTAACGTATAACGTTATATAATACTACGAACTAACGTATAGCGTTATAAACTATTACGTACTAACGGATAACGTTATATACTATTACGCAATAACTTATAACGTTATATACTATTACATTATAACGTATAACGTTATATACTACTACGTACTAACGTATAACGGTATATACTATTACGTACTAACGAATAACGTTGTATACTATTACGTTATAACGTATAACGTTGTATACTATTACGATATAACGTATAACGTTATATACTATTACGTTATAACGTATAACGCTATGTAGTATTACCTTATAACGTATAACGTTATATACTATTACGTACTAACGTATGCCGTTATATACTATTACGTACTAACGTATAACGTTATATACTATTGCGTAATATCGTATAACGATATTTGCCATTACGTATTAACGGATAACGTTATATACTATTACGTTATAACGTATAACGTTATATACTATTACGTTATAACGTATAACGTTGTATACTATTACGTTATAACGTATAACGTTATATAATACTACGTTCTAACGTATACCGTTATATACTATTGCGTAATATCGTATAACGTTATATGCCATTACGTATTAGCGGATAACGTTATATACTATTACGTTATAACGTATAACGTTATATACTATTACGTTATAACGTATAACGTTATATACTATTACGTACTAACGGATAACGTTATATACTATTACGCAATAATGTATAACGTTATATAATACTACGGACTAACGTATTACGTTACATAATACTACAAACTAACGTATAACGTTTTATACTATTACGTACTAACGGATAACGTTATATACTATTACGCAATAACTTATAACGTTATATACTATTACATTATAACGTATAACGTTATATACTATTACGTACTAACGAATAACGTTATATACTATTGCGTAATATCGTATAACGTTATATGCCATTACGTATTAACGGATAACGTTATATACTATTACGTTATAACGTATAACGTTATATACTATTACGTTATAACGTATAACGTTATATACTATTACGTTATAACGTATAACGTTATATACTATTACGTTATAACGTATAACGTTATATACTATTACGTTATAACGTATAACGTTATATACTATTACGTACTAACATATAACGTTATATACTATTACGTTATAGCGTATAACGTTATATACTGTTACGTTATAACGTATAACGTTATATACTATTACGTTATAACGTATAACGTTATATACTATTACGTACTAACGTATAACGGTATATACTATTACGTGCTAACGAATAACGTTGTATACTATTACGATATAACGTATAACGTTGTATACTATTACGTTATAACGTATAACGTTATATAATACTACGTACTAACGTATACCGTTATATACTATTGCGTAATATCGTATAACGTTATATGCCATTACGTATTAACGTATAACGTTATATACTATTACGTACTAACGTATAACGGTATATACTATTACGTGCTAACGAATAACGTTGTATACTATTACGTTATAACGTATAACGTTGTATACTATTACGTTATAACGTATAACGTTATATAATACTACGTACTAACGGATAACGTTATATGCCATTACGTACTAACGGATAACGTTATATACTATTACGTACTAACGTATAACGTTATTTACAATTACGTTATAACGTATAACGTTATATACTATTACGTTATAACGTACAACGTTATATACTGTTACGTTATAACGTATAACCCTATGTAGTATTACCTTATAACGTATAACGTTATATACTGTTACGTTATAACGTATAACGTTATATACTATTACGTACTAACGGATAACGTTATATACTATTACGCAATAACTTATAACGTTATATACTATTACATTATAACGTATAACGTTATATACTATTACGTACTAACGAATAACGATATATACTATTGCGTAATATCGTATAACGTTATATGCCATTACGTACTAACGTATAACGTTATATATTATTGCGTAATATCGTATAACGTTATTTGCCATTACGTATTAACGGATAACGTTATATACTATTACGTACTAAAGGATAACGTTATATACTATTACGCAATAACTTATAACGTTATATACTATTACATTATAACGTATAACGTTATATACTATTACGTACTAACGAATAACGTTATATACTATTGCGTAATATCGTATAACGTTATATGCCATTACGTATTAACGGATAACGTTATATACTATTACGTTATAACGTATAACATTATATACTATTACGTTATAACGTATAACGTTATATACTGTTACGTTATAATGTATAACGTTATATACTGTTACGTTATAACGTATAACGTTATATACTATTACGTACTAACGTATAACGTTATATACTATTAAGTACTAACGGATAACGTTATATACTATTACGCAATAACGTATAACGTTATATAATACTACGAACTAACGTATAACGTTATATAATACTACGAACTAACGTATAGCGTTATAAACTATTACGTACTAACGGATAACGTTATATACTATTACGCAATAACTTATAACGTTATATACTATTACATTATAACGT